>NW_027187398.1:698880-729796 GCF_028583685.1 Petaurus breviceps papuanus | reverse complement strand
ATATTTGTAATCTCTATAGGCATTGTGAATATGGCATTGCTGATACAGTCACCCAGCTAATAAGTGTCTGGGGCCAGATTTGAACTCAGGAAGATGAATGAATCTTCCCGACTTAAGACCCAGCACTCTATCCACTATGCCACCCAGCTTCCCTAACATTTATACATATATATATATATATATATATATATATATATATGTTGAGTCCTATGAATTCATTCCAGACTGTCTACCCAGGGCCTCTGGTTATTGGGGTTCCTGGACTCCTGAAACACCACCCCCTTCATCAAAAGGGTCACAAATATAGAGATGGATGGGGCAGCTAGGTGGCTCAGTGAATAAAGTGCCAGCCCTGGAGTCAGGAGGACCTGAGTTCTGATCAGGCCTCAGACACTTAACACAAAAAACTAGCCGTGTAAACTTGGGCAAGTTACTTAACCCCAATTGCCCTCCAAAAGGCAAAAAGCAACAACAAAGAAGAACCCTAAACTAAGGTCCATAGAAGTGACTTGATAGAGATCACATAGCAAAGACAGGATTTGAACTCAAGTCTTTTGACCCCAAATCCAACACTCTTTCCATTGGACCACACTGCTGTAGCTCTGTTTTAACAAGTAAGCATCTTTCATGGTAAAAGTTTTGTCAGCTGGGATAAGACTCAACATATATATATATATATATATATATATATATATATAACTATATTAAAGTAGGTTGGGAGGGGGAGATACTAGCAGCTGGGGAAATGAGAAAGGGCTTCAGGTAGAATGCTTACGCTGTCTTGAAAGAAACTAAGGGAGTGCATTCCAGATGTGGGGAATTTCAGGTGTAAAAGCAAAGAGATGGAGAATAAGGGGCCATGAAGAGAACAAACAGTAACAAAGGCAGATTGCCTGGACCAAGAAGAGCAAATTTATAATTAGCCTAGAAAGATATATTGAGGTCAAGTTATGTGGGGCATTTAATGACAAATAGAGTAGTTTGTATTTGCTTTTGGTGAATGCCATTTCATTTTTCACATAGCTCATTTTAAAATGAAAATAGTGAATGCCTTTGGTGATCTAAGTTTCCAGCTTGTTTTGGGTCCCCAAAGACAGACTTGGCCTGGAAGAACAAAGATAGATTTAAAGCAGACTGTTTTCTTTTCACTGAGAAGGACAACCTTAAGGGACAAGAGGCTAGATAGGCAGATAGTGTTTCCTACAAGCAATACAATTATGCCAATGTATTTAGGTTGTTTTTTTTTTCAAATTGCACTGCAGTTCTCATCCTAATAGTTAAAGAGCCGAATGAAGCTCATTCAGCTTTAAGAATTCATAAATAACTAAAGCGTCAGAGTTCTCAAATAGAACTGCCTCCTAACCCTCCTTTATTAAGTTCTTCCTATCTATTGTGTACCATATACATAGTATTGGCAGAAAACAAACTCAGAACTGAAAAAATTTAGAAGCTTATTAAGTTGTCCGGCAGTGGGGAGAGTAAAAAAATATGGCCTCCTTACTCCAAACTCCCCTCCCCATTCTCTTAAGTTTTACATTTTCTAAGAGTTCAAACAAAGGAACAAGCAAACAGTTACTGATTAGCCAGCATGGAGACAGTTTCCAGATAAATAGGTTGCTTGAGATGGACAAACAAAAGGAAACTCCTTGCATCAATCTTTTGATTTGGCTCCCCTGGAAGGGTGTTTTGTTTTAAATTTCATTTATTTATTTATTTTTGGAGGAGGGCAGGAAGTCAGCATAACTTGCAGTCCTGAGTTAAGCGTTAAACAAATCTGGTCTCTAAGCAACAAGCCTGGTCTCTCAGACACACAGGGCTTAGGTTCAAACAATGAAATAAAGTTTTCCCACAGTAGGAGGATGAACCATCATTGTTATGCTTCAGGATTTTATTTTAATGTGGAATAAAATTTTCCCTTGATTTGCTAGTGGTAAAGTGTGTGTCTCAGTTCTAACATGTGATTACTTGGGTTTATTTTAAATTTTTTGTAAAGTTCCCAACACTCTGAACAGCAAATAAGAAGGCATGGATTTTTTTTTTAACTTTATCATATTTTTATTGATACTTTACATTCATTGCTGTATCTATCTATCTTTCTCTTTTCTTCTGCCCAGATGGTTATCCCTTATAAAAAAAGATTAAAAAGAAGAGGAAAAGAAGAAACTGGCAAGACTAATATGTATGTCAACTGTGTCAAACAGTAATACTCCCCATCCCCAGTCCCCCTCATCTGTAGTGAAGGGGGGACTTCACCTCTTCTCCAGGGTCAAGTTCCCTGGGTAAATCAATCTCTCTGGGCATCAGAAAAACTTCCCTGGGCTTCAAAGCCTATCTTGAACCTGTGGCAAGTTTATCCCAGCTGACAAAACTTTTACCATGAAAGATGCTTACTTGTTAAAACACAGCTGCAGCAGTGTGGTCCAATGGAAAGAGTGTTGGATTTGGGGTCAAAAGACTTGAGTTCAAATCCTGTCTTTGTTATGTGATCTCTATCAAGTCACTTCTATGGACCCTCGTTTAGGGCTCTTCCATCTCTATATTTGTGATCCTTTTGATGGGGGGGGTATTTCAGAAGTCCAGGAACCCCAATAACCAGAGGCCCTGGGTGGGCAGTCTGGAATGAATTCACAGGACTCAAGCATCTTAAAGTCAGGGTGGTAAAAGTTTATTATTATGCTTTACAGTGGGCAAGAGTTCTTTGGGAACCTGAAACCTTAAAGGATTACAGTTAAAGTTTATAAAGGATAACCATAGTAAATCAGATGTCAATTATACTAACTAGGTGAGTCAGGGCGGCATTAGGGAGGAGTTAAAGAGTGGTCAGTTCTTAAAGGAACATGCACTTTTAATATCTACTGCACAGGTGTATTGCCCAGAATTCACTGGGAAATAGCCCAAGGCGGGGCTACCTGGAGGTGTGGTTTTAGCCTTGAAACATTACTAAGTCAGCTAGTGGTGGGATGTTGGGAACCCAAGCTAACAAAGGATTTAGGATGTGTATATACATGACTGAGTCTAGGATATATATAATATGTATGACCCTGTACATGGCTGCTTCAGTCAGTACACAGTTAGGTCAAACTACTAAATTCTATAAGTTCAGCTGGCCACTGTATCAGGAAGAAAGATATGTATTTTGTTAGGGCATGCTGCCCTTGAGCTAGAGAGAAACTGCCTGAGACAGTGTTTTGAGGCTAGGAAGAAATGTGATTTTACAAACTGGGGTTCAAGCACAGGCACCCAAGCACCCCATCACTTTGATTCCCAAATACTTAAAAGGACAAGCCCTTAAATCCAACATATATGAATCTCAGTTTATCTTTTCCTCCAAACTTGCTTCTTCTCTCCTTTGACCTTTCCCTTTTCCTCATCTGTTACATTCAACTAATGGCTTGTTAATTTTGTTTCCTCAGCATCTCCTATATCCATCCATCCTCTTTTTCTCTATTCCCACTGCCACAAGCCTAGTATAAGACCTCATTACTACCTGCCTGCACTATCATGATAGCCTCCTAATGGGTCTTCTTTCACTTTCTCTCCTCTCCTATGTAACCTTTAAGTCCATTGTCATACTTAACTTCCTTATGGATTTGATTGTCAATCTGTAAAACAAACAAACAAACCTTAATTAGCACTTGAGTTTACTAAGTAGATTCAAATTACTTTGCCTGGCATTCAAGATTTTCCAAAACATGGTAGCATCCTACCTTTTCTGACTTATCTTACATTTTTTTCCGTCACACATGCTGCCCTCTAGCCACACAGAGCTAAATCTCTGGCACACCTTCAATGCTTTTCCATATGCCTTTACTCCTGCTGTTTCCTATTCTAGGAATGTTGTCCCTCTCCTTCTTCATCTGTTGACTCCCTACCTTCCTTTAAAGTCCAGTTCAGATGTTACCTCCTCCCCTGCTCATAGTTCCAATTGATAACAAACTTGCCCCTCACTTAACATTTTGCTTTGTGCCTCTCATGTTCTTATATAATTATCCACTTAGTTATTGGAACTTGCCTCCCCCCCAATTAAACTATAAACTGCTTTAGAGTTGGGACTATCTTATCTTCATTCTGATCCCAAACTACACTCCAGTTCATGATGTTTTGTATAGTCAATTATGTAAGTCAGAGTTTGAGCCCTTCCTTATTCAATGTTTTCTCCATCTACAAACTGCAGGAATGAAATTATTTAATTAAGACATTGTAGCAATGTAACTCACAGGAAAATAAAGGCATACTTTGTCAGACATGCCCACTGTGTTGATTTGTTTTGCTTAACTCTTCTTTGTTACAAAGAGGCTTCTATTCAGTGGGAGATTATGGGGTGGGAAAGATGAATCATTGGGAAATAGCAAAATAAAACAAGGCATCAAAAGAAAAGAAAGCCATATCCCCCAACATGGCGCCGAAGGCGAAGAAGGAAGCTATTGTCCCCCCCCAAGACAGAAGCCAAGTCCAAGGCCTTGAAGGCCAAGAAGGCAGTGCTGAAGGGTGTCCATAGCCACAAAAAGAAGAAGATCGGAACATCCCCCACCTTCCGGCGACCCAAGACACTGAGACTTCGAAGGCAGCCCAAATACCCTTGGAAGAGTGCCGAAGAAACAAGCTTGATCACTGTGCCATCATTAAGTTTCCCTTGACCACCGAGTCTGCTATGAAGAAGATTGAGGACAACAACACCCTAGTCTCCATTGTGGACGTCAAGGCCAACAAGCATCAGATCAAGCAGGCCGTAAAGAAGCTGAATGACATTGATGTGGCCAAGGTCAACACACTGATCAGGTCTAATGAAGAAAAGAAGGCCTATGTCCGGTCTTGCTCCAGACTGTGATGCTTTAGATGTTGCCAACAAAATCGGAATCATCTACCTTGCTGTGTCCCCATTCCACCTACAATAAAAATAAAGTTTTCCAGAAAAAAAAAAAGAAAAGAAAGCCATAACAGTTATTCTCATTCTTCTCCTTTTTACACAAAATAGGTACAACTTCCTCTAGGCCTTGAAGGGAAAGTAGCTCCCAGAGAAACTCCTGATCATAGGGAAGGAAATAAGCATTTATATAGTACTTACTAGGTGCCAGGCACTGCACTAAGTGCTTTATACGTATATATAAAATCTCATTTAATTCTCGCAAAGAACCTGTGAGGAGGGTGTTTTTATTATCCCTATTTTATAGCTGAGGAAACTGAGGCAGAGATTACATAACTTGCCCAGAGTTATACAGCTAGTAAGTATCTGAACCTGAATTTGAACTCAGATCTTCTCGACTCCAGGTCCAGTGCTCTTCCCTCTGAGACACTTAGCTGCCTTAGGTGTCATGGGGAGACTGGATAAGGAGGGTGTCACTTGCTTCTTTTCCCTTTCCCCATCTCTTCTCAAGTTAGTCTTTATAGCCTGCATGGCGATCTATGAATGACTCTCAAGTAACCTCTCTGGCTTCTGTGTTATCAGGGTTCCACCAGGACTTCAGAGTTTAGAGATGCCATTGTAGGCTTAACTGAGTAGCCATTCTTCCTATTACTCCAGCCAAAAGACTCCTTTCTTGTCAGAGCAGGAGGTAATTTCTTGCCTGTTAAATCCCTTTGTCTATTTTCAGCCACTGACAGACATTGTGGGCAGCTTCGTTCCCCCCCCCCCCCACCCCACCCCTTACAGCTTTTCCTCTCCAACTCAATCCATGTTTTCTGGCTTAATCCTTGCATCTAGGCACAAGTCACATGATCCTGACATCTGAGACTTCTTCTATGAGCAATAGACAGATCCCTCACTTCAGTCTTTATAAACAAATGAGGTTAGAAAGGATAGTTCCTGGGCAGCTAGGTGGTGCAGTGAATAGAGCACTAGCCCTAGAGTCAGGAGGACCTGAGTTCAAATCCGGCCTCAGACACTTGACACACTTACTAGCTGTGTGACCTTGGCCAGGTCACTAACCCCAATTGCCTTGCCTTCTGCCCTCAAGTAAAACAAAACAAAACAAAAAACCAGAAAGGATAGTTCCTTTGTTTTAGACACCATAGGCAAATAAGGTCAGATGGAGTACTTACATCTCCCCCCACCAAGTTTAAGTCCCTACAGGTTAGAGTAGACATATAGTTATATGTACATATGTGTATATACATATACATGTATAGCTATAGCTATAAATAATGTAAATTAATTAATTTGCACATAATGTAGTCAAAGGAAATGATCCCAGATAAATAGGACACATGTAGATATATAGCACATAACATTCTAACTACAGCAACATGCAAAAAGCTAGATGCTACTAGGTGACATACAAATACAAAGCTCACAGCAAAGGTTCATACAGTAGAATGGAAATAAAAATTTCACATGTAATATTTAACATACTATTTTGTTCAGTCACTTTAGTTGTGTCCAACTCGTTGTGACCCCATTTGTGGTTTTCTTGGCAAAGATACTAGGGTGGTTTGCCATTTCCTTCTCCGGTTCATTTTACAGATGAAGAAACTGAGGCAGACAGGATTAAATGACTTGTCCAGGGTCACACAGATAATAAGTGTCTGAGAATAGATTTAAATTCACATTCTCCTGACTCCAGGCCCAGTGATCTATCTACTGCACCATCTAGCTGCCCCTTCACATAATAATGTTCTTGACCTTTCTGACCTTTGACAAATTGGCATGGTTGGCTAATCTGAATGCCCCCCCTTCTTTCCAATATATAACCGTTCATTTGTATAGCACTCTGACATTTCCCCAATCCCTTTCATGGTATGCTTTTATGCATACTTAGCATATCCAGCAATTTGAGCATCCAGGATGAGATAAGCAGCACCAAGAGAACCCTTAGGTCAACTTTGTAATTCATGATGTGAAAATAATACAAGAAGCAGATGGTCAGGAGTTCTTCACCTGGCATCTGTGAACTTGGTTTAAAAAAAATCATTTTGATAACTGTATTTCAATATGATGTGTTTCCTTTGTAGTCATTTATTTGTCACTTTTGAAAACATTCTGAGAAGGCTTCATCAGATTGACACAGGGGTTTAAGACACAAAAAAAGGTTAAGAACCTTTGAATTAGGACAAATTCAGTTGAGTAAGAAGAGAAATGCCAGGATATAACCCTGTGAAGCAATACACCTAATATACCTAGACACTAACCCCTAAAAAGATCATAACTTTGGAGATCAAAGGGATCTAAGAGGACATCCAATCTAATCTCCTAGTTTTATAGATGAAGAAATTAAGACTAGAGAGAGATTAAGTAACCTACCCAAATTTACACATCTAGGAAGGGGTGTATCTGGGATATGAGTCATAAAGTCATAGATTTCAAAGGGAAGGACCTTGTTGTACAGTCCTGTCTGACTCTTCACTATCCTATTTGAGGTTTCCTTGACAATGATATTGGAATAGTTGGCCATTTCCTTCTCCAACTCATTAGGCAAACAGGGTTACGTGACTTACCCAGGATCACACAGCTAGTAAGGATCTGAGGTTAGATTTTAACTCAGAAAGACTGATTTTCCTTTATTCAAATATGATTTGAGACATTTACTAGCTATGTGACCCTGGGCAAGTCATTTAACCCTGTCTGCCTCAGTTTCCTTATCTGTAAAATGAGTTGGAGAGGGAAATGGCAAACCACTCCAGTATCTTTGCCAAGAAAACCCTAATATGGGATCATGAATAGTTTAACATGACTGGAATGGCTAAACAAAAACAAAGGAGTATAAATGCTACAAAAATGCAAATATAACTTTGTTTTATAATTATACAATCTTTTTTTTTTAGATTTTTCTTTTTTGCTTTTTGGAGGGGGGAAGGTAGGGCAACTGGGGTTACATCACTTGCCCAAGGTCACATGGCTAGTTTTGTGGTAAGTGTCTGAGGTCGCATTTGAACTCAGGTCCTCCTGACTCCAGGGCCACTGCTCTATTCACTGTACCACCTAGCCATCCTTAATTATACAATCTTTAAAAATCTTTATTTAAAAATAGTTTTATACACTTAATTTTAGTGTCCTAGAACAGAGCCCTGATCTCCCCATTTTCTATATGGCTGTGTTTACAAATCATCCAGTTACGGCATTTGAGTCTAAACCTTATGTTTTTGGCTTTTATGCGTTCTCTATTTGCTCTTAGGCACTACCTTCTTCTTTACCCTCTTCCTACTCCACAAAAATGGTTGTTTTTCACCCCCACCTCACCTTCTTACCCCCCTACCCCCAGTGACTTCTGAATATGAGACATTCTAGAAGGTTGATATCTAGATAATTGTATTTCCTTTGGTTTTATGCATTAATTCTACTTGGCAAAATCTAAGAGAGAGAGAGAGAAAATGTGTGTGTATGATTAAGAGTTTGAAGATTTAATTGCTCTCTTTAGCAGAAATTTTATAAATTAATATTAATATGATTCATAAGGAAATTGTCTCAATCTGTATTGCAATTACAACAATTTAGACTGATTTTTATGTAACTACTTTTCTGAAATAATGTTTAGTCCAACAGAATGATTAAATAGCACTGAATTCAAAAGTTCAAATGCTCTTATAAATGACTTCCTTAATTTGTCTTTCTTAACCACTGGATGTTACGTTTCCCAAGTACTTAATGATTTGAGATTTCTGTTGCTAAGGGGAAAATCACATTATTTCTGAAAATGGTAGTTGAATATCATATGTTCTGGTCCAGGCATTTTTACTGTACTAAGAAAGAAGATTAGATTCTTGGTTTCTATGGTACCTACAGTATTAAAATTCATAGAATTTTAGAACTAGGAAGAACCTTGGAGATATGATTCAACAAGGATTTATTGAGTGCTTACTGTGTACAGAATACAGCAGTTGCTTGAGGAGATATGATGTGGATATATCCTTTGTCCTGAATCCCCCTTCTTTTGTCTCATTTTGTGCCTCAGTCTTCTCTTTAACTGAATTAAAATGCATCCATATATAGGAGGGGATTGGCCAGTGAGAACACAGTCCTGGGAGCATGTGTAGGGTACCAGCACAGATGCTTAGTGAGCTAGCCTCTGGGTATGCATTAAAAGAGGGCTCTTTTCCACTTCAGAGCATGCATAGATGTTCTAGGACTGTTTCCTCTTAGCTTATTGCATAATGACAGAAAGCCTCAGTTGCTGAGTTGAATTCAGTAAATACAAAAGGCATTAACCAAATCAAACTCTCTCTTTCCTGGTTGTGATTGAGGCAAGAATTTCTATAAGTTTCTGGTTGGGAGGATAGAGATAGAGATACAAGAAAAGAAAGAGAGAGCGCCAGCACCAGCAGCCTGGCCTCCCTACCCAGGACTGTTATAAATCCATTAGCACAGGATGGCAGTGCTATCATTGTGGTCCCTATTGTACCTGTTTTTTCCTGCCTTAGATAGTGGAGTACTGGAGATGAAATGAAAGGCTTTGACCTTGTGAGCTTTGAAAGGTCAGAGGAACATTAGAGTTCTAGGAAATAGAAGGCTGAAACAGTTTGCCAGTTGTTGAGCCAGGTAAATGTACTAGCCCAGTCTCAAGGGCTACTGGGTTCACCACAGCAGTGGATGGATCCAATAGCTGAGAAATTGCTTCAAGTAGAAAGGGAATGACTCATTTAATAACTATGCAGTGAACTTTGGCCCTTTACATCTCCAGATGTCGCAACCATTTTAACATTTAACCCAAACCTGCTTAGGGACTGAGATAATAAAGCTGAGAGTGTGTCTCAGTTCTCAGGAATATTTTTGCATTTCTGTTCTTGTTCTATCTTCTCAGGAAATATCACTTTGTGAATGCTAACTGGTTAAAGTTTAGTTGTTGTTGTTCAGTCATGTTCCACTCTTCATGACCCCATTTGGGGTTTTCTTGGCAAAGATACTGGGATGGTTTGCTATTTTCTTCTCCAGATCATTTTACAGATGAAGAAACTTAAGCAAACAGGGTTAAGTGATTTGCATAGTGTCACACAGAGAGTAAGTATCTGAGGCTGGATTTGAACGCAGGTTCTACCATTACAGTTAATGTGACCCAGGAAGGGCCTCTAAATAGGACTCTAATGATGTCTTTTTAGTAGGGTACAAATCAGGATCATGAATACTTGGCTCATTGATCAATAAGGATGATTTAGGAAACAGGGACTGGAGCTGAGGAACACAGAAGAGGTACTATACCCAGAGCAAGCATGGGTCTCTAGGAGGCAAGAAAAGCTGTTCATCTGCATAGCATCCCATCCCCAGGAGGGAACTGCTTAGCTTCAGAGATGATAGCAAGATGAAACAGTGGCAGAAAAGTAAGGGACTTCCTGGAGGAAGAACCACTGAGTACAGGAGTTCTAGTATCAGAGCCTAGGTGCAATGAGAAGAAGCCACAATAAGCAGGAATTAACCTTGACCTTGTATTTCATTAGAATGAATGAACAAACCAATGAATGAATGAATGAATGAATGAAAAAGCATGTATTAAACACTCACTCTGTACAAACACTGTGCTAAGCCCTGGCAGTACTTAGCATCTCCACAAATAGAAAGGCAAAACAATCCTTGATCTTAAGGAACTCACGTTTTAATGAAGAAAGCTACATATACTGAGATGGCAGATGTAAATGCATCTTCTCTATGTCATTTCCACTGATAAAACTATATTCATTGTGGATGTTGAACCATTTGACCATGCCAATGACTTTACTGGGGAAAACTTTCCTTTCTAGTTGTTTGTTAAATGTTATTATTAAGGAGGTAAGGGCTACAACACCTACTGCCCACAGTCAGTTATGCGTGCCATCTTGGGTGGGGAAAAAATTTTTTTTAATGCAATCGGGGTTAAATAACTTGCTCAAGGTTACATGGCCAGTTATTTCTGGGTGTGGTGCTAAGTATCTGAACCTGGATTTGATCCCCAGGTCATCCCGACACTGGAGCCGGTGCTCTTACTCGCTGTGCTACCTGGCTGCCCCAGGGAAAAAATTTTGAACTCAAAATTTTATTAAAAATGAATGTTGAAAACTATCTTTACACGTAATTGGAAAAAAATAAAATACTATTTATATTAAAAGAGCATTTAGTAAGCACCTACTATTAGCCAGGCAAGGTGCTAAGCACTGGGGATACAAAGACAGGCAAAAGTTAATGCTTGCTCTCTAGGAGCTCAAGGTACAAGGATTATCATTTTACAGATGACCCAGCCTGTGGTATCATCAGAGGGAGCCAGGTCTTTCAGGGAACTAGAAGATGAAAGGAACATGAAAGGAAGGTTTTTTTTTTTTAAAAAGGGATGCCTATTTATTATGAAGCAAGAATTCCAGAGGTCACAGTGAAAGGGAAGCCAGAGTTGGTGTGTTATGGAAAGGGCAGAGTTGCTATGGATTAGGATAAAGAGACAGGAAATGAGGATCAGGAAATAGGGTAGTTTCTTCTCAGGTAGTTAGGGATTCAGTATCACTGAAACTGGGAGAATAAGAGGTGGGAGAAAGTTTACTGACCACAGGGAAAGAACCTAGGTGAAGATGTGGCAGCATCTTGTTGGTCAGAGGGCTGAGCTTCCACTAAGTTGTTACCATTATGGTAGGCCTCACCTTGGTATTGTGGGGGTAGTCTGGCTGCACTGGACCTCTGCCATCTAAAGGTGCCTTTTCTTGCCCTAGTGATGTAGGGGTACTCCGGCTGCACTAAATCTCAACTGATCCAATGATGGTTGTATCTCCAGAGAGACAGATTGGAGTTCAGATACAATTGTTCATTCACCCTAGCTGAGAACTAAAAAAACCATTGGTTTTTATTATGAGCACCTACCTTATGATGCCACATTAGCAAAAATACTTGTAATGACAGCTCTCCACTTCATGTGAATAGTGTAAAATACACATTTTCCCCAAGTACATTTTTTTAATTTGAAGGGGTCTGCTACTTTTTTTTTTGGATGGCAATTGGGGTTAAGTGACTTGCCCAAGGTGACATGGCTAGTAAGTATTAAGTGTTTGAGACTGTATTTGAACTCAGGTCTTCCTGACTTCAGGGCCTATCTTCTATTCACTGTACCATCTAGCCTCCTCTAGTCTGCTACTTTTGTAGTGATATTTGTGAGACTTTCTCCTTTTCCCCCTAAGTAAACTAAAGATGTCACTAAGTGTCTATAAGAATCAAAAAGAATATGTTTAATATGATTGCACATGTATAGCCCATAGCAGATTGCATGCCATCTTGGGGAGGAGGAAGAAAAAAATTTGGAACTAAAAATCTTATAAAAGTGAATGTTGAAAACTATCTTTTTTTTTAAATGCTTTATTAAATTCTAGTTTACATCATTCATTTCCGCAAGATTTTGAGTTAAAAATTTTCTCCCTGTTTTTCCCCTACCCACTACCCCAAAATAGCGATCCCGCTGGATATCCCCTCCTCCAATCTGCTCTCTCCCATATCTTCCCCCAAACCTCCTCTGACTTTCCAGTAGAGAATGGTGAATCTCTATGCCCCAGTGTGTATATCTTATTTCCCAGTTACATGTAAAATAATATTAATAACAGTATATATATATATATATATATATATATATATATATTAAACATTTGATTTTAAAGCTTTGAATTCCAGATTCATTCACTTCCTCCCTTGTCACCCACCCTTATTGGGGAGATAAGCAATGCAATATAGGTTGTACATGTGTAGTTATGCAAAATATTTCCATAGTGGATGTATTTAAAAGACTGACTATATTTCCCTCCCTCCTATTCCACCTCCCACTTATTCTATTCTCTACTTTGATCCTGTCCCTTTTCAAAAGTGGGTGCTACCAACTTCCCTCCCCCCCAGCCTGCCCTCCCTTCCATCATCCCCCCTCTCATCCCCATCCCCCCTACTGTCCTGTAGGATTAGATACCCTATTTAGTGTGTATGTCATTTCCTCCCTAAGCCAAATTCAATGAGAATAAGGTTGACCCATTCCCTTTTGCTTTCCTGTTCTTCCCCTCCATTGTAATCATTTTCCCTTGCCTCTTCTATATGAGATAGTTTATGCCATTCTGTCTCTCCCCATCTCCTCTCATTATATTCCTCTCTCACCTCTTAATTTCACCTTTTAAGTACCATCCCTTCCTATTCAATTGGTCCTGTGCCCTCTATGTACGTATACCTATACACATAAATACACATTCACATATATATTCATACGCCCATATACCATCCTATATAGACATATATGTGTATACACACACACACACATTTCTATTCCTTTCAGCTATTCTCATACTGAGAAAAGTTTCATTAGTTACAATTATTGTTTTTCCTCATAGGGATATAAATAGTTCAACTTTGATAAGTTCCTTATGATTTCTTTTCCCTGTTTACCTTCTCATGCTTCTTGTATATGAATGTCAAATTTTCTATTCAGCTCTGTTTTTTTCATCAAGAATGCTTGAAAGTCCTCTATTCCACTGAATGACCATATTTTCCCCTGAAATATGATACTCAGTTTTGCTGGGTAGGTGATTCTTGGTTTTAATCCCAGCTCCTTTGACCTCCGGAATATCATATTTCAAGCCCTTCAATCCCTCAGTGTGGAAGTTGCCAGATCCTGTGTTATCCTGATTGTGTTTCCACAATATTAAAATTGTTTCTTCCTGGCTGCTTGTAATATTTTCTTCTTGATCTGGGAATTCTGGAACTTGGCTATAATATTCCTAGGAGTTTTCTTTTTGGGATCTTTTTCAAGAGGTGATCAGTAGATTTTTTTTTTCTTTTTGGAGGGCAATTGGGGTTAAGTGACTTGCCCAAAGTCGCCCGGCTAGTAAGTATGTCAAGTGTCTGAGGCGGGATTTGAACTCAGGTCCTCCTGGCTCCAGGGCCAGTGCTCTCTTCACTGCACCACCTAGCTGCCCCTAGTAGATTCTTTCAACCTTTATTTTGCCCTTTGGTTCTAAAACATCAGGGCAATTTTCCTTGAGAATTTCTTGAAGGATGATTTCTAGGTTCTTTTTTTGATCATGGTTTTCAGATAGTCCAATAATTTTTAAATGATCTCTCCTGGATTTATTTTCCAGGTCAGTGGTTTTCCCAATGAGATATTTCACATTGCCTTCTAATTTTTCATTTGTTTGGATCTGCTTAATAGTATCTTTATTTCTCATAAAGTCACTAGCTTCCATTTGCTCCAATCTAATTCTGAAGCAATGATTCTCTTCAGTGGGCTTTTGAGATTCTTTTTCCATCTGGAAAATTCGGCTTTTTAAGGCATCCTTCTCCTCTTTGCCTTTTTGAGTCTCTTTTGCCATTTGAGTTAGTCTGTTTTTTAAGGTGTTATTTTCTTCAGTCAGGTTGTTGACTCTCATTTCATAATTTTCTTTGCATTATTCCCATTTCTCTTCCCAATTTTTCCTCCACTTCTCTTATTTGGTTTTCAAAATCCTTTTGAAGCTCCTCTATGGCCTGTAACCATTTCATATTTTTCTTGGAAGCTTTTGGTGCAGGAGTTCTGACTTTGTTGTCTTCCTCCTATTCCATGCTTTGATCTTTTTTGTCCCCAAAATACGAGTGTAAAGTTGGATTGCTCTGTTTGCTTTGTTTCCTTTCCCTGCTCATGTTGCCACTCAATTACTTGATTTTTGAGCTTTTTGTCACAGTAGGACTCAGCTTCCAGAGTGGAGATCTTTGTCCCATATTGCTGGGGTTTTCTCAGCTGCCAAAGGTATTAGTTGGGTGCCCTCTCTGAAGCCTCCACATACTCTGTTAAGCTGCTCGCACACTCCAGGACCTCCACCCTAGACTGCAATCCAGATCCAAGCAGGTTAAAGTAAAAGCGATTGCCCCTCAGACTGGTCACTTGGTTACCCCTACAATCTGCAGGCCAAGAGCTGAAGCAGTCACATGTCCATGGCTGCACGGCCTGTGTGCCTCAATGGCTTCTCACCCTGGGGGCAAAGGCTGGCCACACTCCCGAACTACTGGATCCCAAAGTCCACACTGCACTGGAAAAGGCCACAGCTTCTGGTAATCTGAAGTCCCTCCAGCTGTCAGCTGGTCAGGTCCACCCTGGGGCTAATACCTCAGGCTTGGCTCCAGCAGGGCTGGGGTGGGCTCCTAGAGCACTGTGTTGTCTGCTCCCTGCGGGCCAACTGGGCTGTCCTCAGCAGGAGGTTAGCTTCTCTGTGTCATTTTGTGGGTTCTGTAGCTCCAAAGTTTGTTCAGAGTCACCTTTCACATGAATTGGAGGTGGTGGGAGCTGCAGCCCAGAGGAAGCCCTGTTTCTACTCTGCCATCTTGACTCCGCCCCCCTCCAAATCCTTTATTTCTATCCTCTCAATATCTTTTACCTGTTGGGGAAAGCGGGGGAAGGGGGGGGGAGTGTCTATCCATCCAAGCTCCAATACACATTGCAGTTTGCTATCTGAAGGCTTTCTATATTTTTCTTGTGCTTTTATGCTGTTTGAGTATTTTGATAAATCACATGTTCAGTAAGAGTGAATTGTCATCAGTTAATAAATATGTGACATCCTTTATTGTGAATTGTTAACTCCTCTGAATAGGGGGTTTTGTATGAAGGATAAGTCCAACCATGGAATGGGAGTCTAAAAGAACGGAGATGACATAGATCTGGTTTTTCCTATTTAAAAAAAAAAATTTATTTTAGATCATATCTCCAGACCTCTTTTGAACCTGGGCAGATTCTGACAGGCTTGAGAGCAAGCAGTGAGGAGAGGTTATTCATAGGAAGAGTGTCATCTGGTGGTCAAATAATATACTACATAAATTAATCAATCATTAGACCCCTTTTCCTCTTTAATATAGAAAATTGGGGGGACAGCTAGGTGGTGCAGTGAATAGAGCACTGGCCCTGGAGTCAGGAGGACCTGGGTTCAAATCTGGCTTCAGATACTTAACATTTACTAGCCATGTGACCTTGGGCAAGTCATTTAACCCCTACTGCCCCACGCTCCCCCCTCCAAAAAAAAAAAAAGAAAACTGGGAAATGAGTCAAGCTGGGATGAAGATAGCTGTGGCAGAACAGCTATGACTTTTTCCAGAATCCACCCCCCACAAATTGGTGCTGCAAATGAAGTTTATGAAATGAAAATTAACTTGAGATGTTATATAGAGCAGAGGCTTGTAGCCTCCCCATCCCACAGTAAAAAGCCATCCACATCTTTGGTTTCTAGAAAACCTTGTCTCTCTAGCTGTTGTAATTCAATGGGATCAAGATGCTCTGCTGATGGGAAGGAATGGGTCAAGTAGTAGCCATGGCACTGCCATACCATGATAAAAAATTAAAGGTTCCAGGAATTCGGGGGTTGGGGGGTTCATCACAGGGGTGAGAAACCTGTGGCCTCAAGGCTACATGTAGCTCTCTAGGTCCTCAAGTACGGCCTTTTGACTGAGCCCAAGTTTCATAGAACAAAACCCCTTAATAAAAGCATTTGTTCTGTAAAACTTGGACTCTGTCAAAAGTCCACACCTGAAGACCTAGAAGGCCACAGGTGGCCTAGGGGCCACAGGTTCCCCACCCCTGATCTGGGAAGTGACTCTACTCCTTTTGAACCCCTTATGGGATTGAAGCACCCATTGGAGTAGAAGTCTTTACACTTTGTGGACCTGAGGTGAGGACTCCAATGAATCACAAGTGCTTAATTCCTTTTTGGGAGCCCTAGCTTTGTGGCTTATCTGTTTGTTCAATTTCTTTTTTATTCAACTTGTTTATCTTATTATGTAAGTTCAGACCTCCATTTGGATTGGATTTTCAGGGATCCAGTGAAGAATAATGGGGTGATGTGTCACAGGGACCCCTGAGGATACTTTTGATTAGATGCCTACCTAACTTGCCCTTTATACTGGTAGGGGATATGATAAAGATATAGATGGGTTGCCCTGTGTACTGAGGTTTCTCATAAATGTATTTTCACCCAAAACAGTTTGGTTTCTTAGCTGAAGGTAAAAAGTATTACTTCTAATGGATCTGAAGTCTCTGATTTGAGATTAGATTTTCCCTTTGAGAAAGTTTTTTTCCTTTATTTTGTTCATTTTTTGTTTCATGATTTTGTGCTTCCCCCCCCCCCAGTGGTTTCAGGTTGAGGCCCTCCTAAGTACTAAGCAAGTGGTAACCTATGATGAACTTTCTTTTCTTAAAAAAATTCAATTTCATTTTCAGTACCAAATTCTCTCTTCCTTTCCCCTCTCCCCTATCTACTGAGAAAGCAAGAAAAACAAAACCCATTACAAATATGTATAGTGAAGCAAAACAAATTCCCATATTAGCTATACCCTCTTTCTTGCCCCCATATATGCCTCAATCTGCATTCTGGGTCCATCATTTCCCTGGAAGTAAATGTCATGTTTCACCATGAGTTCTTTGGAATTGTGGTTGGTCATTGTGTTGATCAAAATTCCTAAGTCTTTCCAAGTTGTCTGTATTTACAATATTGTTGTTATTATATGAAGTGTTCTTATTCTACTTGCTTTACTTTGCTCATACAAGTCTTCACAGCTTTCTTTGAAACCATCTTCATCATTTCTTTCAGCATAGTAGTATTCCGTTGCATTCACATACTACAACTTGTTCAGCCATTCCTCAATCACTGGGCATTCCCCCAGTTTCCAATTCTTTGCCACAATGAAAAGAGCTGCTATATTTTTGTACATATAGGTCTTTTTCCTCTTTCTTTGATATCTTTGGGGTACACAGTAGTGGGATCACTAGATCAAAGGGCATGCACAGTTTAATAGTTTTTGGGGCATAATTCCAAAATGTTTTCTGGAATGGTTGGACAAGTTCACAGGTCCACCAACAGGGAGTTATTTTCCTACAGTCCCTCCAGAATTTGTCATTTTCCCTTTTTGTTGAATTTGCCAATTTGGTGGGTGTGAAGTGGTACCTCAGAGTTGTTTTAATTTACATTTTTGTAATGATTAGATATTTAGAGCATTTTTTCACATGACTATTGATAGCTCAGATGCCTTCCACTAAAAATTACCTATTCATATCCTTTGAGTATTTATCAATTAGGGAATAGTTCTGGTTCTTATAGATATGACTCAGTTCTTAATGTATCTTAGAAATGAGACCTTCAAGTTCGGGAGGCTGAGCCAAGATGGTGGGGTACAAGCAGGAAATTCTGTGACCTCCCCCCACAACTACCTCAAATACCTATAAAATATGCCTCTAAACAAATTTTAGAGCTACAGAACCCACAAAGTGACACAGAGAAACAAATCTCCCACTGAAGGCAGCCTGGCAGGCTGACAGAAAGGGTTCATCTCAGCGTGTTGAGAGCCAAGCACAGTCCTGAGTGAGCCACAGTTTTAGCTCCAGGAAGAAATCAGCAGTCAGAGCAGACTTCTGGAGAGTGAATCACCAGAAGCTGTGGCAGTTTCTAGACTTTTCAACCCACAAATGCCAAAAAGAAAGTAAAAGGTCAGTCTGAACTCTGGTGGAAAGGAAGGGCATGGTCCGGGCCCTGCCCCAAGGTGAAAGGTGGCTTTGTGGCTGCCTCAGGAGCCCCTTGCCTACATATCATAGGGGGACCAAGAGACCATTCAGAGAGTAATTGCTCTTGCTTTGACCTGCTTAGATCTGGGTTGCTTTCTTGGGCGCTGGTCCTGGGGTGAGAAACACCAGTTTGCCAGTGTGGTGTCTGTAGAGAGGGCACCCTCCTCAGACCTCTGACAACATTTGCAAAAACCCCAGCAATTTGGGACAAAGCTCTCCTCTCTGGAAGCAGAGTTCTAGGCAAAGAACTCAAAAATCAAGTAATTGACTGGCAATATGAACAAGCAGAGGAAGCACAAACAGACCATAGAATCCTTTTTCAAAGCATGGAATGGGAAGAAGACAATGAAGTCAGAACTCCTGCATCAAAAGCTTCCAAGAAAAATATGAACTGGTTACAGGCCATGGAGGGGCTCAAGAAGGATTTTGAAAATCAAGTAAGAGAAGTGGAGGAAAAACTGGGAAGAGAAATGAGAATGATGCAAGAAAATCATGAAATGAGAGTCAATAACCTGAATGAAGAAAATAACACCTTAAAAAATAGACTAACTCAAATGGCAAAAGAGGCTTAAAAAGGCAATGAGGAGAAAAGTGCCTTAAAAAGCCAAACTGCCCAGATAGAAAAGGAATATCAAGAACTCACTGAAGAGAATAGCTCCTTCAAAATTAGATTGGAGCAACCAGAAGCTAATGACTTTATGAGAAATCAAGATACTATAAAATAGATCCAAACAAATGAAAGAATAGAAGGCAAAGTGAAATATCTCACTGGAAAAACCACTGACCTGGAAAACAGATCCAGGACAGAGAATTTAAAAATTATTGGACTATCTAAAAGCCATGATCAAAAAAGGAGCCTAGACACACCATCTTTCAAGAAATTATCAAGAAATATCAAAAAATATCAAGCCTTGATATTCTAGAACCAGAGGGCAAAACAGAAATTGAAAGAATTCACCAATTGCCTCTTGAAAAAGATCCCAAAAAGAAAACTCCTAGGAATATTATAGCCAAATGCAGAGTTCTCAGGTCAAGGAGAAAATACTGCAAGCAGTCAGGAAGAAACAATTTGAGTATTGTGGAAACACAATCAGGATAACACAAGACCTAGCAGCTTCTACACTAAGGGATCAAAGGGCTTGGAATATGATATTCCAAAGGACTAAAACCAAGAATCACGTACCCAGCAAAACTGAGTATAATATTTCAGGGGAAAATATGGTCATTCAATGAAACACAGGACTTTCAAGCATTCTTGATGAAAAAACCAAAGTTGAATAGAAAATTTGACTTTCAAATACAAGAAGCAAGAGAAGAATGAGAAGGTAAACAGGGAAAAGAAATCATAAGGAACTTATTAAAGTTGAACTATTTACATTCCTACATGGTAAAATGATTATTGTAACTCATGAGACTTTTCTCAGTATGAAGATACTTGAAGGGAATATATGTGTGTGTGTGTGTGTGTGTGTATATATGTATACACACATATATATTTTTATATAGGAGAGTATATGTGCATATAAATACATATGTGAGTGTGTGTATATATGTGTACGTGTATACATAGATAGAGGGCACAGGATTAGATGAATAGGAAGGGATGATATCTAAAAAATTAAGAGGTGAGAGGAATATAATGAGAGAAGGAGACAGGGAGAGATAGAATAGGGTAAATTACTTCATATAAAAGAGGCAAGAGAAAACTGTTACAATGGAGGGGAAGAGCAGGAAGGCAGAAGGGAATGGGTCAACCCTAGTCTCATTGAATTTGGCTTAAGGAGGGAATAACTTACACACTTAATTAGGTATCTTACCCTACAGGAAAGTAGGTGGATGGGGATAAAAAGGGCGATGATAGAAGGGAGGGCATATTGGGGGGGAGGGTATTTAGAAGCACACACTTCTGAAAAGGGACAGGGTCAAAGTACAAAATAGAACATTGGGGGGAGGTATAGGATGGAAGGAAATATAGTCAGTCTTTCACAATGTATCCACTATGGAAATGTTTTGCGTAACTACACATGTATAACCTATATTTAATCACTTTTCCTCCCAGTAGCAATGGGTGACAATGGAAGAAGGGAAAGAATCTGGAAATCAAAGTTTTAAAATCAAATGTTAAAATATATATATATATATATATATATATATATATATATATATATATATATATGCACCTGGAAAATAAGATATACAGCCACTGGGGTATAGAAATCATCTTGGCCTACTAGATAGTCAGAGGGGTAATGGGGGAGGATATAATAGAGAGCATATTAGGGAAAGAGGTATTCAGTAGGATCGCTATTTTGGGGTGGGTGTTGGGGAAAAACAGGGAGAAAATTTGTAACTTCAAATCTTGTGGAAATGAATGTTGAAAAGTAAAAACAAACAAATTAAACCAAAAAAATACATTAAAAAAAAAGAAATGAGACATTTGGGGTTGCTAGGTGGAGCAGTGAATAGAGCACCAGCCCTGGAGTCAGGAGGACCTGAGTTCAAATATGACGTCAGACACTTAAACACAAAAAACTAGCCATGTGACCTTGGGCAAGTCACTTAACCCTAATTGCCCTATTTTCCCCTGCAAAAAGCAAAAAGAAAAAGAAATGAGACCTTCTATGATATGTCCTCCTTTGTTTGGTAAATTTGCATAACTTTGTATTTGGGGGTGATTGTAATCTCCAAAACTATGGGGCCTCACAAAAGAATGGCAATTGTCAGCTTGTCTGAGTACTGTGCTTTGTGGAGTTTTGCTGGAACTATTTCCATGGCATTTAAGTGGGCATTAAGAACTAGGCCATGCTTTTGTGTAGCTAGGTGGTGCTATGATATACAGAGCTCTGTGCCTGGAGTCAGGAAGATGTGTTCAAATCCAGCCTCAGTCACCTAGCAGCTGTGTGATCCTGGGCAACTCAACCTCTGTTTGCTTCAGTTTTCTCAACTGTGGGGTATATGAGGTGTTTAGGGAGAACCACCATCTCAGGTGTGAGGGTTTGCCAAGCCCTTTTCAGGGCTGTCCATCCACTTTTGGTGTCCACCTTCACCCAACTCTCATCGGTGGCTCTAAGAAGCTTTGTCATTTGCAGTGCCCACACCCCAGGAGACTAGCTAAACCAGGCTGGGGTAACTGACAGACCTCAAACCTGTCAGTGAGTTTAGGGGGATGTCTAAATCAAGCATGTGAAGACTTCCCTAGTGGAATGGGTGGATGAGAACAATTTGTTCTAACAGCCAAAAGGGTGGCTAAGGCAGGGGCTGTGGAACCCTTAGAGCTTGGTCAGGCATCAAAGATGCAAAGGTCATCCAATGTATCCTGGGCCATTGCCAGTCACCTTGACTTTTGTCCTGCCACTGAACTTCTATGACTCTGGAAGAGTGAGGTTGATGATTTTGCACAACTGCTTCATTTAAATCTAATTCACGGGGAAGGCGTGGCAGCGTCGCAGCGGACGCAGGCCGGGAAGGTGTGGCACGGCTGGCAGACGCAGGCCTGGAAGGGGCCTGATCAACTCGGAGGGCAAGTCTTCCCACCAACCACAAGGTCCTCTACCAGGCCTATCACCAAAGGGCTGGGACTGGAAAGAGCAAGGTAAGAAGCAAATACAGGGGCCCCTGTACTGGACAGCAAACATTCCTGGGGCTACCACTTCATAGCCCAGAAATCTTTTTTAAAAAAAAAAGCCCCTTTCAGGACCTCCAAAGATGAGGATGACAGAGTGAACCCCACTTGCTCCAAACCCCCCCTCTGACCCTGAAAATATAGTAACTATTGTCCAGGGCAAAACCCTCTACAGTAAAAGCTTGGGATCCTAGAGGAAGGGAGTGGTTAGGACCCTGCCTCAAAATGGGTAGAAAGCAGACTACAAAGACAAAGACTCTGGAGTCCTACTATCCTCAGAGGGAGGAACCAACCTCAGAGGGAGACAATGTGGACTCCACACCCACAGCTGAAACTTCAACAGGGAATGGATCCCAAGCACAGAAGGCTCTCCTAGATGAGATCAAAAGGAACTTTGAAAGCAAAATGAGAGAGATAGAAGACAAAATGAATAATTCTCTCAAAATGAAAATAGCAGAATTCAAAGAACATTATAATGAGGAAAACATCTCTCTAAAAAGAAAAGTGTATGATATGGAAAAGGAGCTTCAAAAATTAACCAAGGAAAATGATTTGCTAAAAACCAGAATTAAACAAATGGAAACAAATAACTCTATGAGGAACCAAGAATTAGCCAAGCAAAACAACAAAAATTAAAAATTAGAAAAAGAGGTAAAATACCTCAAAGAAAAAATAACTGACCTGGAAAACAGATCCAGGAGAGATAATCTGAGAATCATAGGCCTACCAGAAAATTATGATGAAAAAATGAGCCTGGACAACATTCTCCAAGAGCTCGTTAAGGAAAACTGCCCTGAGATACTAGAACCTGAGGGGAAAATAGAAATCGAGAGAATCCACCGGACACCTGCTGTAAGAGATCCCAAACTGAAAAATCCTCGAAATGTTGTGGCCAAACTCCAGAACTACCAGATAAAAGAGAAAATACTTCAAGCGGCCAGAAAGAAACAATTCAAATATCGAGGGTCAACAGTGAGGATTGCACAGGATTTGTCAGCCTCTACACTGAAAGATCGGAGGCAGTGGAATACAATTTTCAGGAAGGCAAAACAGCTTGGATTACAACCAAGGATCACATACCCAGTGAGACTGAGCGTATTCTTCCAGGCAAAGAGATGGTCATTCAATGATATAACAGAGTTCCAGACCTTCTTGATAAAAAAGCCAGAACTCAATGGAAAATTCAACCTCCAATTACGAGAAGCAACAGTGACTTAGAAAGGTAAGCAAGGAGAACACACATCATTTTAGAGGGAAAGAGGGGAGGGAGAGGAGCTTCGCATGAGATCTGTTCCTGTCATTCTTGATGCGAAGAAAAAATAGCATACCTCATTAAGTATAACAATATCCTACAGGTAGTAGGAGGGGGAAAGGGTTACAAAAGGGGGGTGGAAGTGGTTTGTAGGGAGGGAAGTAGTAAGGGGAAAAGGGGAGGAAAAGGGAGGGGGGCCGAAAAGGGAACACTGAGGGAGGCGGTGGTCAAAAGGAAAACTACTAAGGGGGGAAGGGAGAAGGGAGGGAAAATATGAACATTAACAGGGGCAGGAATAGGATAAGGGGAAAGAAACAGATAACAATCATAACTGTAAATGTGAATGGAATGAACTCTCCTATAAAACGGAGACGGATAGCAGAATGGATTAGAAATCATAATCCTACAATATGCTGTTTACAAGAAACACATCTGAAACAGAGGGATACACACAAGGTAAAGGTAAAAGGTTGGAGTAAAATATATCATGCCTCAGCTAAAGTAAAAAAAGCAGGGGTAGCAATCCTTATCTCAGATAAAGCAAATGCAAAATTGACCTAATTAAAAGAGATAAGGAAGGAAACTATATCCTGTTAAAAGGCACCATTGAGAATGAAGCAATATCACTACTTAACATATATGCACCAAGTGGTGTAGCATCCAAATTCCTAGAGGTGAAGGTAAAGGAATTAGAGGAACAAATAGATAGCAAAACTATACTAGTGAGAGACCTTAATCTCCCCCTATCTGAACTTGATAAATCCAACCTCAAAATAAACAAGAAAGAAGTTAAGGAGGTGAACAGGATTTTAGAGAGGATAGGTATGATAGATCTCTGGAGAAAACTGAATGGGGATAAAAAGGAATATACTTTCTTCTCAGTGGTTCATGGCACATACTCAAAAATTGACCATGTTCTAGGGCATAAAAACCCCATAAAAAAATTACTCACAATTCTATGCAGTAAGGCAGAAATATTAAATGCATCGTTCTCAGATCATGATGCAATAAAAATTATATGGAATAAAGGGCCAGGGAAAGACAGACTAAAAACTAACTGGAAATTAAACAATTTAATCCTAAAGAATGAGTGGGTCAAACAAGAAATTATAGAAACAATCAGTAATTTCATTCAAGAGAATGATAATAATGAGACAACATACCAAAATCTGTGGGATGCATTAAAAACTTCTTAGGGGAAGTTTTATATCCCTGAGTGCATATGTGATTAAATTAAAGAAAAGGGAGCTCAACAAATTGGGCATGCAATTAAAAAACCTAGAAAAAGAACAAATTCAAAATCCCCAATTAAATACTAAACTAGAAACATTGAAGACTAAAGGAGAGATTAATAAAATCGAAATTAAGAAAACTATTGAACTAATAAATAAAACCAAGAGCTGGTTTTATGAAAAAACCAACAAAATTGATAGACCCTTAGTCAATATGATAAAAAAAAGAAAGAAGAAAACCAAATTATCAGTATCAAAAATGAAAAGGGTGAATCTACCTCCAATGAAGAGGAAATCAAAACAATAATTAGGAATTATTTTTCCCAATTGTATGCACATAAATTTGACAATCTTAGGGAAATGGATGAATATTTAGAAACATACAAGTTGCCCAGATTAACTGAAGAGGAAGTAAATTACTTAAATAATCCCATCTCAGAAAAAGAAATTGAACAAGCCATCAGTCAGCTCCCTAGGAAAAAATCTCCAGGGCCAGATGGATTCACTAGTGAATTCTATCAAACATTTAAAGAACAATTGATTCCAATACTCTACAAACTATTTGGGAAAATTAGTGAAGAAGGAGTCCTACCAAATTCTTTTTATGACACAAATATGGTACTGATACCTAAATCAGGAAGAGATAAAACAGATAAAGAAAATTATAGACCAATCTCCCTCATGAATATGATGCAAAAATTCTAAATAAAATACTAGCCAAAAGACTACAGCAACTTATCTCAAGAATAATACACTTTGATCAGGTAGGATTTATTCCAGGAATGCAAGGATGGTTTAATATTAGGAAAACCATCAGTATAATTGAACATATCAACAATAAAACTAGCAGAAACCACATGATCATCTCAATAGATGCAGAAAAGGCTTTTGACAAAATACAACATCCATTCCTATTTTAAAAACATTAGAAAGTATAGGAATAAATGGAGCCTTCCTTAAAATAATAGGTAGCATCTATTTAAAGCCATCATCAAGTATTATATGTAATGGGGAGAAGCTAGAAGCATTTCCCATAAGATCAGGGGTGAAACAAGGGTGTCCACTATCACCCCTCTTATTCAATCTGGTACTACAAATGTTAGCAGTAGCAATTATAGAAGAAAAAGAAATCAAAGGAATCAAGTTAGGCAAAGAAGAGACCAAGCTATCACTCTTCACAGATGATATGATGATATACTTAGAGAATCCTAGAGAATCAAGTAAAAAACTGCTTGAGACAATAAATAAATTTGGCAAAGTTGCAGGATATAAAATAAACCCACATAAATCCTCGGCATTCCTATATATTTCCAATGAAATTCAACAGCAAGAAGTAGAAAGAGAAATCCCATTTAAAGTTACTGTAGACATTATAAAATATTTGGGAATCTACCTGCCAAAACAAACCCAGGACCTGTATGATCATAACTACAAAACACTTTTCACACAAATAAAGTCAGATCTAACTAATTGGAAAAATATCAATTGCGCATGGCTGGGTCGAGCTAATATAATAAAAATGACAATTTTATCTAAATTAAATTATATATTTAGTGCCATACCAATTAATTTACCAAAAAACTACTTTATAGAGTTAGAAAAAATAGTAACAAAATTAATCTGGAAGAATAAACGGTCCAGAATATCAAGGGAATTAATGAAAAGAAATGCTAGGGAAGGTAGACTAGCTTTACCAGATTTCAATCTGTACTATAAAGCAGCAGTCATCAAAACTACTTGGTACTGGCTGAGGAATAGAGGAGTGGATCAACACGAGATTCAGAAGTCAACGACTACAGTAATGTATTGTTTGATAAACCCCCAGACCCTGGTTTTTGGGATAAGAACTCACTATTTGACAAAAACTGCTGGGAAAACTGGAATATAGTATGGCAGAAACTGGACATAGACCATTATCTAACACCATATACCAAAATCAAGTCTAAATGGGTTCATGATCTAGGTATAAAGGTTGATACTGTAAGCAGTCTGCTAAAACAAGGAATAGTTTACCTATCAGACTTGTAGAGAGGGAATGAATTTAGGACGAAACAGGAATTAGAGAACATTATAAAATGTAAAATGGATAATTTTGACTACATGAAATTGAAAAGTTTCTGTACAAATAAAGCCAGTGTAACCAAGATTAAGAGGGAGGTGGGAAATTGGGAAAGAATCTTTACAACCTATGTCTCTGACAAAGGACTCATTTCTAAAATATAAAGAGAATTGAGTCAAATCTATAAGAATACAAGTCATTCCCCAATTGATAAATGGTCAAAGGATATGAACAGGCAGTTTTCAGAGAAAGAAATTAAAGCTATCTATAAGCACATGAAGAAATGCTCTAATTCACTACTGATTAGAAAAATGCAAATCAAAACAACTCTGAGGTACATCTCCCCAGTCAGATTGGCTAAGATGACAAAACAGGAAAATGACAAATGCTGGAGAGGATGTGGGCAAATTGGAACACTAATGCATTGCTGGTGGAGTTGTGAACTGATCCAGCCTTCTGGAGAGCAATCTGGAATTATGCCCAAAGGGCTATAAATAATTTCATATCCTTTGACCCAGCAATACCACTCCTAGGGTTATATCCCAAAGAGATCAAAGAAGTGGGAGGAAGACCCATATGTACCAAAATGTTTATAGCAGCTCTTTTTGTGGTGGCAAAGAACTGGAAATTAAGGGGGTGCCCATCAATTGGGGAATGGCTGAACAAGTTGTGGTATATGCATGTTATGGAATACTATTGTGCTATAAGAAACGGGGAGCAGGCAGTCTTCATATTTACCTGGAGAGGCTTAAAAGAACTGATGCTGAGTGAGAAGAGTAGAACCAGGAGGAATTTGTACACAATTACAGACACAATGTATGTGTGATGACCAACTTTGATAGACTGGACTCTACTCAACAATGCAGGGATATAAGTCAATCCCAAAAGACGCATGATGGAGAGAAAAACGTGCATCCAGAGAAAGAACTAGAAAGAACTAAATTTATATCCAGGTGGAAGCAAAATACCTGATCTTTTTTGTTCTCTTATTTGATTTTATGTCCTCTTTACCATTTTTCATTCCAGCTGGTACAATCCATCCTTATAACCTGACCATTGTATAATGTGAAAGTATTTACAGATCCTATACTTGATTATAAGCCTCCATGGGGGGGAGGGGAGGGAGGGGAACAAAATGTGAAATTCAAGGAATTGTGGAATTGAATCCTGTAAACTAAAAGGAAACAAACAAATTAATTAAAGAATAAAAAAAATCTAATTCACATGACACTGTCCTCTTTGAAAACAAAGGATGAACAGTACAACTGTAAAATAGAGATAATAACAGTACCTACCTCCCAGGGTTGTTGTGAGGATTACGTAATATTTGTAAAGTACTTATCCCAGTGCTGGCACATAGTAGGTGCTATATAAAAATGCTTATTAAACTCCCTTTTCTCCCCTTTCTGGTATACATATAAAAGATAAAAGAGTGACAGACAATGATTATTGGGAAATTAAGAGTGACACTACAGCGAGTATCTTTATCCAGTCTAGATCAGCAAAAGGGGACACCAAGATGCCAGCTGGCAGTGCGGGGAGGAGAGAGGGGCTCCCAGGGAGAAGGTTGAGGATGAGGTAGCACAGTGTTGGGAGGCTTTCTGGTTCTGACATGAGTGTTCCAGCCAGGAAACCTCAGAACAGACCTGGGGGAAGGTAATTAGGCACCTCTTTTTATGAAGGTAGTTAGATGGCTCAGTGGATAAATTTCTGTGCCTGGAGTCAGGAAGATCTGACTTCTAATTCAGTCTCAGACACTGTTAACCTTAATACACCAGAGAAGGAAAAGACAAACCACTCCAGTATCTTTACCAAGAAAACTACATGGGACAATATGATCCATGGGGTCATGAAGAGTCATACATAAATGAACAACAACACCCCTAGATATTAGTGAGAATGTCTCTATTTCTGCTATATCTTTTAGTAAATATCTGTAAGCGCTAAGTGGTATTAGTTGGTTGATACTTGGGCACTAATTACTAATAGTGATTGATATGGTGAGAAAACACCAAAATGGGGGCTCAAGCCAGTAGGATTAGAGAAAAATATCCTATAACCTCTTAGTAGTATCCTTAGATCCCAAGGGAGGAGATATAGCCTAGCTCTGAGGGACGAACTCCTCAGTGTGAGAGTTGGGATAAGAAACCCTAGAGCTTACATGGGTTACATAAGGATGGAAGAGACCTAGATATCATTGAAAACAATAGAGAAGGGACCAATAGATAGAGGTTGAAGATTTAAAAGAAGGGATAATCTACTAGAAAAGATGGGACGAGATAGGATCAAGGACATATGTAGACCACATCATTATTATGGACTGTGGGTAAAGAGGAACAAGTAGAGGCTAGGACTTGAAGGGTTTTAAGATAAAGAGGTGGCTTATAGATGATAAACTCAATTTTCTCTGTTAAGGTATGAAGCCCTCGGGGTGGCTAGGTGGTGCAGTAAGAGTGCCAGCCCCAGAGTTGTGAGGACCCAGGATCAGTACTAGCCTCAGATACTTAACACCCACACAAAAAATAACTGGTCGTGTAACCTTGGGCAAGTTACTTAACCCCAATTGCTTTAAAAAAAAATAATTATGAGGCCCGCAGCTAACAGACTGTGTGTGGGGGGGGAGGGGGGAGGTGTTAGGGGTTGGATAGGGAAGAATGGTATGGGAGGCTTGATGAGAGGTTTTATATAACTTCTGAGGGAAATGAAATAGATAGTTAATTATGGAGGAATAAAAGGTTTGCCTTGCTACATTGAGGGATCAGTTGGAGTTGAATAACATGCATTTATAATGTAATCAGCACTGTTGTGACTTCCTCTAGCCCTTTTCAATAGCAATTAAGTAGGGTAAAGGAGGTAGATGGAAGAAATAATCTAGGTTTGGGGTTTGGAAAGAGATGAGGGGTGACTAAAAAAAAGGGGCAATATAATTGAGAGTTGATGATTGTGTGCAGTTAAATTGGGTAACTATAGGACCAAGAATGGGAAAGAAGAAAGAAAATGGAGAGCAAGGACATGGCCTAAGAAAATACTAAGGGATGGAGGAATTGGAGATCATGATAAAGGCAAAAAATAATTAAAGGAGAGGTGAAGCAATGTAATGGCAATGCAAATTTAAAGATCTTCCCTGCCCCTAGGCTAAAGTGCACCTGGAGCCTGGGGTGGGAGGCTTGTTTTTCAGTAGATACTTCTTGATTGGCCAGTGGGTCAATAAGGTTGTTACATTCTCTGAGCCAGGAGAAGGCTATATAAGCCCTGATGTGTAGCTTTGTTTTGGGGCTCACTTTGAGAAGTATTCTGTGATTTGATATGGATTCTGGGAAGCCGTTGTCCTGAGCCCCTTGGCTTTGAAAAAACCCAGATGTTAAAACCCAGATGTTGACTGGGTATGGATGTAATGGTTGGACAGTTTGAAATCTGTCTACTAGATCTGTTTCTGTCTTGATAATTCTGTCCGTGTACTTTGAAGTTCGGGGTGCCGACCTTTTCCCCTGAACAAGGTAAACGATATATGTCTGACTGATTAAAGTAAGCTTGTTAACCCATTTTGAGTTGCTTTCCTATATTAAAGCAGATCCAAGAACCTGTGGTGGCAGCAAACCCTGAGGACGCTTGGGGTGCTTGCTGCTACAAAATGGCCTCACGAACAGGATCTGCAGAGTAAAAGGAAAGTATGGGGGCTGGGATAATTGTTTGTTTCCCAGTTGTGGTAGCTGTGACTCTGTGGAGCCATGGAGCAGGAGAGAAGAATGGCCTGTATGTGGACTTTGCTGAGCTGAGAGCAGGAATAGTGAGCTGCCTGCATCGGGACCTGGGCAGAAGCCAGGAGCGGCTGCGGAGAAGGTACCCAGGAGTTCGGAATTCAGCCACAGGAAAAGATAAGAACTGAGCAGCAAAGCAGGGGCACTGAATGTGTTTCCTGGCTGCATCCCACAGTTTGGGACCCAGGGGGAGGATGGACTTTGTGACTATGGTGGGTGGGATGAAGTGCCTTGGATCCCCAGGGGCCCCACCTTGTTGGTTTTGTTGCCCAGCCCCCTCTCTGTACTTGGAAGCAGGGGTTGGAGCTGTGTGAGGGGAAGGACCCCTTCCCCTCCCCCCCCCACTTTATTAGGACTCTTGTTTTGAATTGAAGTGATAATGCTATGTACTTTGTGTTTGTTTAAGGCCCAGTGGCCACTTTGGTAACTTTAGTTCTGTATCTTGAAAATGTGACCCAAGAGATGTTTAGTGCTAATTCAAAAGTAAATTGTATATGCTATGGGCATGAAAGATCTTGGGGCTGAATGTAATGGCAATGCAAATTTAAAGATCTTCCCTGCCCCTAGGCTA
>NW_027187398.1:412018-698870 GCF_028583685.1 Petaurus breviceps papuanus | reverse complement strand
TACTTTGAAGTTCGGGGTGCCGACCTTTTCCCCTGAACAAGGTAAACCATATATGTCTGACTGATTAAAGTAAGCTTGTTAACCCATTTTGAGTTGCTTTCCTTTATTAAAGCAGATCCAAGAACCTGTGGTGGCAGCAAACCCTGAGGACGCTTGGGGTGCTTGCTGCTACAATGATAAAGGCAAAAAATAATTAAAGGAGAGGTGAAGCATATGGAGAAATGTAATGATAGAACATTCTGGCAGACAGAAGAATATCAAAGTTCTGATGAAGGAAGTAGAACACTTGTGGGTAATGATGAGATTAAGAATATGATCACCCCTGTGTGTAGCTAAAGTAGAACGAAGGAAAATTGTAAGATTTAAGGAGATTGAAGAATTTGGATGTTAAAGAGCTTGGTGAAGAATCAACATAGAAGTTTAAGCCCCTTAATATAAGGGCAGAAGTTTAGGAAGAAAGGAAGATAATGAGCTAAATCCCATAAGAAAGGAAGGAGAATATTATGGGGGGCAAGTAAATAATAGGCATCAGCATGCTTAAATGGTAGAAAATTTTGATACTGTGAATTTCAAAGGAGAGATAGCTGAGTAATGGTGGCACAGAGAGTCTGGAAATGGCAGTGGGATTCAAGGAGTATTCAGATTCCCTCTCTAGGACCAGTGCTAACAGCATCTGAGGCAAGATTCCAGCTCAGGTCTTCCTTACTCCAAGGTCAGAATTCTATCTACTACACTACCTACATGACTCTGTTATTCAGCACAAACACAGATGAAATAAATTACATCCCCAAAGTGATCCCCAAGGAGCAAATCATAAACAGCCCGTGAAAGTTCTCCTAGAGATGTACAGAAAGTTCACAGTAAAGGAAAGAAGAGCCTTACCATGGGGCTTCTTCTGCACTTGTTGAAATAAGCCAGTTTAAGAATTCAGAAACCCCTAGTAGCCTATTGAGGGAAGGAAGGATCCTCTTCATCCAACTTCACTGAGACATGAGGCCATTTTTGTGCATTACTGTCCTGGAATAAGATCCTCCTAAACTCAGAAGTCACTCTAGTACTGGGGGACCCGGATAAGAAGTGGGGCCATCTTTTAGGTTTGGAGACTATAGGGGACAAATTATTACATGGGTAGTAGTAAGGGTCCACCTCACCTTTCAGGCAATGAGCCCCAGATTGCACCCCATTCATTCATCCATGAGTGATAATTGACATTTATCTGGTGTTCCAATATGTCATATTACTGGATCCTCAAAACAAGCTTGTGAAGTAGGTGCTATGTGTATTGCCTCTATTTTATAGATGGGGAAACTGAGATTCAGTCAAATAAATGAGCATCTGTTAAATGCTCATTATATCCCAGGCACTTTGATAAGTGCTGGGAAACAAAGAAAGGTAAGGTAAAAATGGTCCTTGCCTTTAAGGAGCTCACATTCTAATGGGGGAGAGGTGGAAATAACAAGATATATACAAAATAGGTAGGAGGTAACATCCCTGTGATCACACAGCTAGAGTCAAAGGTGGGACTTAAACCTAGGTATTCTAAAGTCCAATACTCCATCTACTATACAACACTGTTACTTTGGACATATTATAGGAATGGCAGTATTAATGGGCACAGCTTCCATCTTAGTTCCCTGACTTTGAATGTTAGAGCTATCATGATTGGACAGTCAATAGTTTAAAAATAGAACTACCTCTACCCTCTAAAATTATAACTTATAACTCAAAAACAATATTGCCTTCTCAGAGGAGTAAAAGAAATAATGGCAGTTTGGAAATGAAGAGCTGCCAGACTTTAGCCATAAATGGTTTGGTAATATAAAATGAAAAGAAAAATTATATCAATGGACTGAACTTGGAACGGGACATGCTGTAATAAGTAAGACACACTAAGGCTGAAACATGGGATTCAGTGTACATTTATATGATACCATAATCAATAACATAATTGAATGATCTGGAGCATGAGAGCAGAGTAGTCGATGATAGAGATATTGAGAAGGTTTTTGCTCCGGGGATCTTTTTTTTTTTCTTTCCAACGAAATATCCTTTTTTTAAAGGCAATTTATTTTATTTGTTTTCAGTTGGAACTTAATTTTTAATTTTATTTTTCTCAATTAAATATAAGCAAAATTTTTAACATTCATTTAAAAAAAATTAAAGTTCCAAATTTTCTCCTTCCCCTCCTCTCTCCTTGAGAAGGCAAGCAATTTTATATAGATTATACACGTACAATCATGCAAATTGTTTCCATATTAGCCATGTTGTAAAAGAAAATACAGACCAAAAAAGTCAAGAATAATTAGAAAAGTAAAAAATTATTCTTTGATTTACATTCAGACTCTATCAATTCTTTCTTTGGAGGTGGATAGCATTTTTCATTATAAGTCTTTTGGGATTGTCTTGGATGATTGTATTGCTGAGAACGGCTAAATCATGCAGTTTATCATTGTACAATATTGCTGTTACTGTATACAATGTTCTCCTGGTTCTGCATTTACTTCACTTTGTGTGGGGATCTCTTGATGAATATGGTTTTTATTATATTATTAAACTGATATATTATTTTACTTTTGCAAATTATAGTACAGATGAATAGCTTTTAAGTCAGTCATGAGTTCTGATCATGTGTGTACTATGCTAGTGCCTTTCTTCTGTTGATAATTTCTAATTTATCCTGTATGTATCTCATTTGCATTTGCATTTGTTTGCAGGTGGTTCTCCCCCACCCCAACACATCACCACCCCCAATGGTCTGTAAGTTCCTTGTGATCAGGGGCACTCAATACTTTTTGCCTTTCTTTGCATTCTCAGCACTTAGCTCAGTGCCTAGAACACAGTAGGTGTTTAATAAATGTTAGCTGACTGACACAATTACAGGAGCAACATCTCTTTGTAGTTTCCAAGTAAAGCTAAAATATTTGTGTTAAAGAGCACAAACATATGTCTATTGTGACACTTTTGCTTGCTTGTTAAGATTCCTGAATTTTGTAAAGAACTCATTATTCAAAGCTGTGTAGAACTATAAGTGTACATAAGTGTAATGGGAATGTAAATTTAAAGATCTTCCCTGCCCCTAGGCTAAAGTGCACCTGGAGCCTGGGGTGGGAGGCTTGTTTTTCAGTAGATACTTCTTGATTGGCCAATGAGTCAATAAGGTTGTTACATTCTCTGAGCCAGGAGAAGGCTATATAAGCCCTGATGTGTAGCTTTGTGTTACTCTCAACTGGGGCCTCACTGCTGCATGGCAGTCCTTTTATTGTTTCCTGAGTGGCTCTCTCTATTGCATTTTCCTGAGTGACTGTTCCAAACCTTCTCTCTTCTCAAATCTAGACAACCTTCTCTCCCCTCCATCTTAGCACTGAACCTCACCTCATATTCCTCTGAGAAAAGAGATGCTATTGCTCACAAACTACATCTATTCATTCCCCTACTCTAAATCTCAAAACTATCATTCCCTCCTCTCTTCCTTTGATCAATCTCTGATGAAATGGTGGCCATTCTCCTTGATAAAGCCAACCTCTCTACTTGTGTTCTTGACCATATCCTTTCCCATCTCTTCTGTGAGCTTTCCCCTTTGTTTCTTCTCTCCGTTATCCACTAGTTCTTTCCTCACTGCCCACAAACATGCCAGGGTCTCCTTCATTCTTTAAAAACTGACCCTGCAACCCACTAACTAGTAGAAATGAAAACTGGTGGAGGTGCATGAGTTATTATTTTAAGTGGATAAAGATCTGGGAAGGTCTACATGCCAAAATGGTCAGGTGACCCAGGTACCACACACAACTGACTGTATTACTCCCCTACTCAAATTCTTCAGTGGCTCCTCTTGCCTCTAGGACAGACATTTGGTGTTAAGTGACTTGCCCAGGGTCACACAACTAGGAAGTGTTAAGTGTCTGAGGTCACATTTGAATTCAGGTCCTCCTGACTCCAGGGATGGTGCTCTATTTACTGTGCCAGCTAGCCACCCCCTAGAATATTTTTAAATACATAAAATCCATAGGATTACAAAGGAGACCAATTATCAACATTTTAAAAAAGTTTATTACCCTAAATTAAGAATCCCTATTATAGGATAAAAAGTAACATCCTCAGACTGATATTTCACATCCTCCACAGTACGGGTCCCCTTTACCTTTCTGGTAATATTTTATATGTACCCTTCACACACTTGCTATTCCCCAAACATGGTGTGCCAACTCACACTTTTAGCCCTTTGCACAAGCTAGCTTTCATGTTGAGAATGCAGTCCCTGCTCACCTGTACTTCTTAGAAGCAGCTTCATCCAAAGCACAATATAGGGATCACCTACTATAGGAAGGCTTTTCTGATCTCCTTCCCAAGAGTTTTTTTTCTTGAAATTACTTTGGATAGCCCTTGTATATACTTAACTTTGTACATCAAACCTTTTTTCCTCACTCTTCACAGCATAGTATTCTTTGCTGTGAAAAATCACAAGACATTGAATGTTTAAGTTGGCAACAAACAGGGGTTCCTAGGTAGTCAGGCCTAACAGCAGCTTTTATCTGGGGATTGAGATTTCTTTGCCTTTCCTTTCTTCTCCCACTTTACTTCCCTGTGACTCCCAGCTGAGGAGGCAGCTTTGCATTATGGTGGATATAGCTGCTACTGTGACCTTTCTGACTCAAGGCAGGAAAAGCAGGAAGAAAACTGCAGTTGGGAGATGGTAGAAGTCTCAGAGCATGGGGAGGAATTCCACAGCACACTTAGTAATATGTACAGAATTACTTTTAGGGATCACTGGTGTGTACACCTGTAATGCCATGCACAGAAGCTTTCCAGAAGAATGCTACTGTGAACAGCTTTTAAGGCTCTTAAGTTAACTCAATCAGTCACTTATCAGTAGTCTCAAAGTACATAGTCAAAGTCTTCCACTCATGGGGCAAAGTCTTGATTAACTCAATCAGTCACTTATCAGTAACAATATCTCAAAGTACTCAAAGTACAATCAGTCACTTATTCAGCAAAGTCTTACTAAATATCATACACAAAACTCTCTACCCCTTGGGTCACTAGTAAACTATAATTCCATAATTACTCAGTACCCAAGGACAGATCTTTTCCTCTTGACTTGGGGCCTGTTCTCAGATTCCCTGGATCCCCTTCCATGGTCCCAGATTCTACGTGGATTCACCAGACTGTCACCTGGGTTCAATGGCAGCTCCCAGTTCCTTGACCAGCTCTCTGGGGAGGTCTTGCTCCACAAAGAAGTTCACAGGGTCTGGTCCATGTCAGATCCTTCACCATTTCTGCTCCAGGGAATTCAAGGCTCAACCAAGCCACAAACAAAGTCTCAGCATCCCAGTCATGCTTCAGTCACCTGGGCTCCTGGCTCCTGGCTCCAGGCTCCGGGCTCCTGTTCAGAAGAAGCTCTACCACCACAAGTTTTCAGGACTCAGTTCTCCAATCTTCTGTAGCTGTTCTGCCACCAGATCTGTCTCAAGGAAATTCTGACTGTGCCTCTCTGGGGCTTTCTCTTATATATTCACAGTCTGTTTCAGCCAACCCCTTCCTGTTACATCAGTAACAGAAGACAGGAGTTCATACCTTCTGTTTCCCCAACAGAGGCTTTCCTGTTATGTCAGTAACAGGAGACAGGAATTTATACCTTCTTTTTCCCCAACAGAGGCTTGATCAGTTACTAAGTGCTAAGTAACTGCTACCTTTGCCAACACAAAGGGATCTTCAAATTCAAAATTACATTATCAATGGGCACCCCAAAACTGTGTGCAACAGAGATCCTTACCCAAATAATACTCAGGGGCTTCTCAAGGTAGGAAGTAGAAAGGGATGGTTTATTATGATCTTGAGAAAGGGCCACCCTCCTGACAAAAGGACAGGGAGGAGAAGCAATTTACAAAAGGAAAATGGAAGTTATAAAGCCTTAAGGTGGAATTCTCCCCCACCCTCCCTTGACCTTTTTTTGCCTTTTAGAGGGCAATTGGGGTTAAGTAACTTCCCCAAGGTTACCTGGCTAGTTTTGTTTGTGTGTATATCTGGGTGTTAAGTGTCTGAGGCTGGAACCCAACTCAGTTCCTCCTGACTCTGGGCCAGTGCTTTGCCCACTGCATCACCCAGCCGCCCCATGATCCTTTTCTTCTATTGGCTGGAAGTCAGGTGTACAATCTAAGTGTTGCAGCAAGCACCCCAGTGTCCCCAGGGTGCCTGCTCACACAGGTTCTTGGATCTGCTTTGTTAAAGGAAAGCAACTCAAAATGGGTTAACAAGCTTACTTTAATCAGTCAGACATATATCGTTTACCTTGTTCAGGAGAAAAGGTCAGCACCCTGAACCTCAAAGTATACAGGCATAATTATCAAGACAGAAACATCAAGTAGACAGATTTCCAAACTGTCCAACCATTACATCCATACCCAGTCAACATCTGGGTTTCCACATTCTTGAACCTCAAAAGTATACAGGCATAATTATCAAGACAGAAACATCAAGCAGACAGATTTCCAAACTGTCCAACCATTACATCCATACCCAGTCAACATCTGGGTTTCCACATTCTGGGTTTTTCAAAGCCGGGGGACTCTCAACAACGGCTTCCCAGAATTCAGATCAAATCACAGAACACTTCTCAAAGTGAGTCCCAAAACAAAGCTACACATCAGGGCTTATATAGCCTTCTCCTGGCTCAGAGAATGTAACAACCTTATTGACCCACTGGCCAATCAAAAAGTATCTACTGAAAAACAAGCCTCCCTTCCCCAGGCTTCTGGTGCACTTTAGCCTAGGGGCAGGGAAGATCTTTAAAATTTACATTCTTATTACACTAAGCGAGGCAATCTACCTCAAGTACGGGAACAAGCAAACAGTAGACCACCCAATGTACATTTGAGAAAGCACTTCTGTCCTTATTTGGCAAATCTTATGTTGAGATGTCACTGAGGATAGGGGTGACTCCCTACCACTCGAGTTGAGTCCTTGTAAATCATGTGATTTTTGGTGAAGGGGAACTTGGGCCTGTTTCCCACAAAAAGCCTTACTAGATTTTAGAGTACAGTCTGAGAAGTTTTCACTTCTTTCACTCACTCGTATATGTGTATTTCTCCTTTCCCTTCTTTTCTCCCCCTTTACCCCCCCCCCCCCATAGAAAGTATGTTCTCAGAGTTTTTTTGTTTTTTTTTTTTGTTCTAGCCTTTATATCCTGGCCTCTAGCACAATGCTGGTACTTAGTAGATGTTTAAAACCAACATTTGTTGGATTGAATTGAATTGACAGGCAGGAATTTGGGTCTTTGTATTTTTTTGTCTGTTAAAATAAACCCCTTTTCAGGCCACAGTGATAGTAATCTTTTCTCACAATCTATTTGGGCATTAATTAGCTTATTGAGGAAATAATGACTCAGAAAGGGTGAGGGGGATATTTCCTTGATCTGCTAATGGTACTTAATGCTTAAAATAGCTTAATAACTAGGACTCCCACTGTGTAATAAAAAAAATGACACCATGGATTTGAAGCCCAAGCTCTGCTACCTATATAGCAACAGAAACATAAAAATGTTGGGGAGTCCTTACTCCAACTCCTAGTACCACTAATTGATTGGGTCATTGAGAATACTGTTATATCTCTTCCTTAAATGTTCTAGGACAGAGGTGTCACTGGGCCAGAGGTACTTGCTGCTCACAACATTCCCTAATGTTGCTGAAATCAGATTAAAATGTAATTTGGAAATATTTAACAAAATTCATAAAACATAATAAAATATAGATTATTACATTTTAAAATTAAGTCAACATGTGGCTGCAGGTATCCTTATGTATGGCTTAGTGACCTCTTCTCCAACAACAGTAATTACTTGTGATTAGTGCCCCAGTATTAGTACAAACCTAGCCTCCCAACCAAGGCACATTTTCCCTTCTATCCCTGGGGATAGTGGGCTCAAATTTAAAGGGGCTGCTATAGATATTCCTCCACCTACCAAGTTCATGGAATGGCTGATGGACAAATTGTTCCCTTAATGTCTCAGCTGCCAGGTTAGTTCACTCCTGGGCTGGGCTGGCTACCCTAGTTCCTGGCTAATTTTGGTCTTTTCCTACCTAAGCTCATAAGGTAGTTCTATCTCCAGTCTTCCTTCACCTAAGAATAGGAAAGAATAGACACAACAGAGACAGAAGCAACACAGGTGCCATATATTCCAAGACATACTATACCTGGGTGAGGAGGGCCCTCAATGGCAAACAGGGAAGAGAAGGATTGAACTGTCAGTTAGTGCCTTTAGTATGCACTTAGTTCTAATTCAGTAGCCAATCATTTTCCGGAATGATACTATAGGTGAACAGGAAAAGTAAGGGACTTTTGCACATGCTCTCAAGTAGAGGATATGGCCTCTCCATTGTTACCCCTCACTTTCAGAAGCAGACTACACAAGCATTCACATAGGTTGGCAGCAGGCAGAGTCACCTGTGCATACTGCCAGGACTAGGCCCCTATTGTCTAGCTGGACCCCACTCCCACCCCTCCCCTGATGCTATGGGACCTTGAGTACAACACTTCATTTCTTACTCCAGTAATCCTCATCTATAAAATGAAGGTGTTAGACTAGATAACTTTGAAGATTCTTTTCTAGCTCTTAATCTAGGAATCTATTGCCCTATGACTCACATGACTATCTGCCCTTTACTCATTAGACCTATGAGTAGAGTGAATATGAAAAAAGGGATGGAGCATATGCATAGAGTCCAGGTATGGGGAACCTGTAGCCCTCTAACTGAATCCAAACTTTTGTCATTTGTTCTGTGAAGTTTGGATTCAGTCAGAGGCCACAGGTTCCTCACCCCTGGCATGGACCATAGCTCATGATATGTCATTCACCAAACATGACATCCTTATTGGGGTAGCCAACTGCATTAGTTGTCAGCACAGGATTTTGCTTAAGCCGCAGGTTTGAGGGGAAAAAAAACCCTGAATGAACAAGAACAAAGCATTTGTAGAAGCCTTTTACCCAGGGAATTAAAATGCAGCTGAGATGGATGCCTTCATGATAGGACAGAAGTCTTCAGTGTATTTTTAAATCAAGAACTGAGAACTAGTCCTAAAGAGGGTGTGTAAACAACTTAAGGCAAGGAGGGGGAAGAAAATCAGAGAGGACAGATAATTAGAATTGCAGGTGGGTGCTGAGCACTACTACCTTGGCTACTTCTGGTGGGGAACAGTGATGAGATGCCAGTGCAGAATGGTGGTGACTGTCTTTGATTCTGAGAACAAATCTGCTGAAATGCCTACTTTCCTGTTCTTATTTCAAGAGCCTCCTTGCCTAATATCCTGTAGTCTGCTCACCCTGAAATATTTCTCCCCAAGTCCGTCATCCTTCTTGAACTGGCAAGTTCTTCCTGAGGGCTCTATTTTGTGATGGTTACCAGGCCAGACTGCCTTCCTTCTCCTTCCTAACCTGTTCTTGATTTTCTGGACTTTAAAACCCTGCCCTGGTGCCAAGCACCTCTCCTTCCCCTCCTCCATAGTCCCCTTCAGTTTTCTTTAGTGAGTGGCTTTCCCTCATTAGAATGTAAGCTCCCAGAGGGTAGGGACTTTTCTTTTTGCTTGCATTTATGCTCCTACCACTTAAACACAGTAAGTGCTTGATAAATGATTGTTTCCTTCCTTTACCTCTAGTGCTGAGTCTGTATGTTATTTCCTACTGCTTTGGGAGTTTGTTTGCTTTTTGTATTTGTCAAGTGTAATCCAGAGAAAATCATTTCTGATATCTGATTCTCAGATATTCACTGTGTTTGTCCTGAGTAACACATAATGGTTGCCTGAGGGGGAAGAAGGGAGAGACAGAGACACTGATTCTTTTAATTGCTGGGATTTTTCCCATCTTGGGGGCTCAATTAGAAATATATTTTATTGATACATATCAATAGATTCTTCCCCCAGAGCAGAGAAAAGATAAGATGAATATAGACTTTTAAGACCCAGAAAAGAGTCAGTACCAGGGAAGTCTGGGTAAGTTAAAGTGGAAGGAAGCCCCTAGGATGAAATGTCCTTGGGCTATTCTCTTGCTGGCAGTTTCAAGGAAACACCTTCCTTAGAAAGAGGGATTAGGGACCTAGAGAGAAAAAAGGCCTGAAGGAAAAGCTGGAAAAAGTGATTCTATCCACTTTAGGTTGGGAGCCTAGAGAAAGGTAGTAGCTAATTCTCTTTATGGAAAACATCTTCATTCTTTTCCTACCCCTCCTTCCCTAATTGATTAAGCCCTTATAGAGTGCCAAGCTCTGTATTAAGGGGCTGAGAATCAAATAAAAGCAAGAGTCCACAAGGAGCTTACATTTTTAATAGAGGTGAGGCTAGAAGGCATCTAGGTGGCACTGGACCTAGACCTGAGTTCAAATTGGACCTCAGACACTAGCTGTGTGAACTTAGCAAGTTGCGTAATAGATGTATGCCTCAGTTTTCTTAACTGTAAAATGGAGATAATAACAGCACCTCACAGGGTTGTTGTGAAGATCAAATAGGATATTCGTAAAGAGGCTGGCACACAGTGGGCACTATTTAAATGCTATTATTATTAGGAGAGTGCTTTGGTTTCAGAAGTAGTTGGGAATGCTGAGTGGAATAATTAAAGTTCATGACACTCCCTTTCCAGAGGCAATGTAAGAATGACTTGATTAGAGTCTTTAGAGCAAAACCCTGGGTCAGGAGCTAGGGAATAAATATATAAGCAAAAAGATAGTCTATTCCTGCCCTCAGGTAGCTTACATTCTAATAGGGGAAGACAACATACAAAAGGGAGCTGTGTTTCCTCCTCCCTCTCCCCTTCCCCCCCATAGTGTAAAGATGTTCTGGGGTTAGAAGAGCACTGCTGAGGTATGTTCCAAGGTGAGAAGGTATTGGGGTCACAGTCTAAAGGCAGGACGTCCAACTTGGGCCCTTCCGTAACAGAACATTAAAAGGTCTGCACCTGAAAAGCAAAGCTGTACATTAGAGACCTGCAGTTCCATATAGAGTCCTTTTTTTTTTTTTTTCCTATTCTGTTCATTCTATTTGGTATTAAATCCAGAATAAAACAAGAAATCCCTATCACTATTCCTTCTGGTGCATTTTCTGAACTTCACTGGGGTGTGTGGGAGGGGAATCTCGTTTCCCATAGATATTAACAGGAAGATATTAAAATCTTCTCACGTAGGGCATTACGACATGCTAGAAATGGATTCAGTGAACCGGCTGACACATTTTACTGGCCCAGTGACCAGAATTAGATACACGCAAAGCTTATTTCCAATTCATTCATTCATTCATCCATCCACCCACCATTCAGGGTCTGTTAAATTTGCGCATTAGCAACGGGTACAAGGCCTCCTTTCCTGCAAGGAGTCTGGCAGGACACCTGACCCTAGCTAGCTCAGTTCTGAGAAAGCCCGGGAGCTCACACGGGGGCGGGGGGAGTCTGGAGGCCCGCCCGTCCTTAGCCCCGCCCTACCGGCCCCGCGTGGGTCTCCATGCGGCGGAAGGGCGATTTTCCCGCGGTAAATGGGGCAGTGGAACCAAGAGACAGTTCCAAGACCCGGCAGGGTCGAGCCATCCGGGTCAGCACGCCCTCCAGGGGTCTGGCTCTGCAGCGAGTGGGGAGGTGCACTCCCTAGCCCTTCTCTTGTTAGTCCCCGCCCCCTGCGGTATTCCAGGCCCCGCCCCTCTCCGAGGGCGCGCACTCTCCGAGCCAACCGCCGTCCTGCTCCCAGACAGCCGTTACAGGCCTCTGGGGGGCGGCGCGCGGCACTGCGGCAGACGCGGGACGGTCTCATGCTCAGCCGCGTCGCGAAGAGCACGTTTTTCCTCTCCTGCGGAGGCCTCCTACGCATGCGCGTTGCTTCCTCCCGCTGCCGCCGCCACCCTAGCCACCAGCTGCCCTGGTTACCTTTGGTGTCCCGGTACTCCCCTCTCCTAGCCCCGAGACATCACTTAACTGGGATAGAGCCGTTCCCCCAGTCACGAGAGAGATAGGGGGAGGGAGCCGCAGGGGTCTCGCGCTTGGTCACTTGTTCTCTCGTTGGCCCGCTCGCCCCCCAGCTCAGGCTCGTGGGTTGGGCTGGGCTGATCCTGGCGCGCGGGCCGGCTGACTGAAGAAGGGAGGAGCGCCCGGGTGTGGCGCGCGTGGATGAAAACGGCGAAATGGGGTTAGGCGGCCTGGAGGCAGGAGCGACCGGGCGCCGAGGTGTGACCGGGTGCACCCAAGCCCCGTGACCCCCACCCCGGACATCGTGCTGTTCTCTCTGGCCAACGGACCTGGCGACCTGGTTCTGATACCTGGTGGAGGGGAACGACGGACTCCGCGGGATACCGCGGGGCCTGGCGAGAGCTGGCGGCAATGGACGAGCAGAGCGTAGAGGTGAGAAAAAAGGGGCGACGTCACTGCCCACGGGAGGCAAGCTGCAAGGAGGAGAGGGGGAGTTCTTCATTCTGAACCCTTCCCCTGGGCAGCTCCGACCACCCCCTGCCCCCTACCCTTTTCGGAGGGGGGCGTGTCAGGTTCTCCGCCATAGCTTGGCTTCCCAGCGACACGCCCCCCCTTCACCCCCATGCCCCCAGTGCCGCAGTCAGCTGGATACGCACCTGGTACTCCTCCACAGGTGCCTTTGCAAAATTAATCACTACCTAGAAATGGAAATTGAATGAATTGATGTCCTTGTTGCCCGCATCTTGTGCATCCGGTTTATGTAGGTGCCCCAATTCACCTTCAATAAACTGGCAAACATTTTTCTTTTTTGCCTGGTAAAAATTTCAGAACCTACCTGCCCTTAAGTGGTGGTTAAACAGGTGCAGAAATTTGGACTCAAATTTGAGAAATTTGGAGGTACCCAGTTAGCCAGAGGCAAGGGAAACAAGAATCTGAGGTTAACCTCACTTCTTGGGTTACTTCTTCCTTTTGGGGAAAAATAAATGACCAAAAAGATAACTTATTTTTATGGATATTATTGAAAAGGGTGGGGTCTCACTCTAGAATATGACCTCAGGTACTTTGAGTAACAAAATGTTGTTGAGAAAAATGGATTGGTATCTTTACTCTTGTTTACTTTGACGTATTTATACACTTCTTATTATATAATTATTTGCTTTGACTCCTTGCAGTTGCATTCATACTGTCCTGTTAGCTGTTTCCCATACACTATGTTCCAGTTATGTTATATAGGTGTTCCCCATACACATTTCATATTATATTTTAGCACCATCCTCCTTCAGGAGTTGCCATCCTTTTTGGATTGAATTCTCAAATCCCTTGGCTTTCCGTAAGCTTTCCAGTACCTTTTTATTCAATATGAAAGGAAATACATTCTAGAGTTTACTATGTATATGCACATAACAAATGAAGTAGAAATTAGTTTTTTATAAAGAAAATTTTATTTAGTATATAAATCTGTTTAGTATTATAATTTTTTTTATCAAATATTTTGTCAGAACATACCAAGATAAATTAGTGAGACTTTATATTCTGCTGCTTTTCAACAATTTTATTCTTGGTATAATTTTTGAAGGAGGTATCTGCATATCATATCCAGCTTCCAGTTTTTTTCTTGCTGTAGATTAAATTGAGAATAGGATTGAGAATCCTGATTTACAAGGACATGTTATGAATAAAATTAAATTAAAGCTTTGTGAACACATAAACAGTGGCTTATGGTTCTACAAAGGTATACCTGAAGTTTTGTAACTTTATTGATGGGAAATCAATTTGAAATCTCTAGTTATCGTTAAGATGAATTGACTCATTTCACTGGGATGTTGATATTTTTTTAGCTCAGAATGAAAAGTTTCATATTCCAAACCTCATTTATTTGGTTTTGACCCATAAAAATTATTCCTTATCTTATCTCTTCCAAATTGTTAAAATTCTCCTGACTTTCCTACCCTGCCCCTACCTCTTCACTATTTACTTCCCCTCAATCCACTAATTTTTTAAAGTAACACTGTTACTTTTTAAATCTTTCAGTGGATTAATATATTAATTTGCCAAATATTCCTTCCTCCACCCTCTTGACAAGGTTCTCTTATTTCTTGGGGGACATTTACACCAGGCTGGGAATCCCTGCCCTAATAGAATATAAACTCCTTGAGGTTAGGGTCTTTTTCTTTTTCTCTTGGTTCTTATTGAATCTTCATTGTTTAGCACACTGCCATGCATGTAATAGATGCTTGATGTTTGTTAAATTGTTCAACTAGTATCTCTCACAAAATACATTTAGAATTCCCATTAAGATATTATGAGTAAGGCATTTATTATTCAGTTGCCTAATGTAGTGGATACTATCATGGTTGTAATTATTTTCTTAGAGTATTGCTGAGGTTTTCCGATGTTTCATTTGTATGGAGAAGTTGCGTGATGCACGTCTGTGTCCACATTGCTCCAAGCTTTGTTGTTTCAGCTGCATTCGGGTAAGTTCTATTCTTCTTGCTTATGAGTAAGTATATTGGGGCATGTTCTTAAGGAGACTTCTGACAGACTGCTAAGATGGACTTTACATTTCTGTTTTTCTATGTCTATTGAAATTCTTTTAAAATATAATTTTATTATTGTCAGAGAAATTAATGGGAAAGGCTTGGATTAAATTTTTTCCTTGTGCTTCATTGACATTTTCTAAGTAAATACTTATTTATGTGTGCAGGTGATGTTAGAGGTACTAACATAATGGTTATACTTTAGGGCCTCTCTCTTTTTTTTTTTTTTTTTTGCTTTTTGGAGGGCAGTTGGGGTTAAGTGACTTGCCCAAAGTCACATGGCTAATAAGTATGTGAAATGTCTGAGGTCAGATTTGAACTCAGGTCCTCCTGACTCCAGGGCCTGTGCTCTGCTCACTGCACCACCTAGCCACCCCCTAGGGCCTCTCAATGACTTTTTTTCCTCATTCTTAAACTCCCATTTATCTTTGACCTTTATCTACCTACTGCTTTAATGTGAGTGCTTTGTAAAAGCCATCTGTCTTGTCCTCACTATCCTCCTCTTCCCCAGTTTTTAAAATCTGTGGTATGGTGGACAGAATACCATATTGGGACTTGGGGTCTAAGTCCTGCTTCTGCTGGCAAGTTACTTCAGCTTTTTTTATGTCTACATCAGCTTCCTCATCTGTCAAATGTAGGGGTTAGATCAGATTATCTCTAAGATTCCTCTTATCTTTGTGATTCAGTTTTTCTGACGCTCCTTGACTCTGAGTCTACTTTCCATTCATAGCATTGAAATGAAATTTACAGTGTCTTTTGTAACCACCTCACTAGAAGTTTCAAAGGTATATTCTTAGCTATTGTATATTACCTTTTCCCTAGATGTAATAGCATAACACTTTCTTTTTCTGCCCATTTTGATAATTTCTTACTATTTTAACCCTTTTGGAAGCTGTACCTCTTCTTCTGAAAAATCTTAAGGGTTCCATCTAGGATTCCTTCTCTTTCCTCTATATAATTCTTTTTTTTTTTTTTTTTTTGACATTTTCATCTTTTAGGCTTTTGCTACTGTTTTCCTTATTTGTATTCACATCTCTTACTGGCACTGTGAAAAAGATATGCTGTTAGTAGGGTGTATGCTTTTGGTTTTTGAATTTGTCACAAATGAGAGAAAAAGCATTTCTTAAGTGCTTAATGCCAAACTTCGGTACTAAGTTTAAAATACAGAAGTGAGATGGTTCTTGCCCTCAAGGAGCTTATGTTTTCAAAGGGAAATAGTACATTTAAAGGTATAGTGGTCAAGGAGAGGGAGTTTTGGTTAGAGGAGGTTATCTTGGAGCCATTTGATTGTCATAACTCTTTCCAGGAGGAGTTGACAGTATTGATTTGATTACTCTTCCTAGAGCAAGAGATAGAAAGCAGGATAGAATGGGAATGATATATAAGTAATATGCCTGATGGCCAGTTGTGCTGGGTGGATAGATGTAAAGCATGATCTAAGGCTAGCTAGATTAAAATTAAAAAAAAATTGTCATCATATGTTTTTATATCACCTACATTTCTCCTAGTATCCTTCCCCATCTGTTTTCCCTTTTTTCAGAGAACTATCGCATATAACAGAATATTTTTTAAAGAATAAGTATGAAGAGGAAGAGAAAAAAATCAGCATAACTAGTGAATACATGAGAAAAATCTGAAAATATATTCAATGTTCTATACTTGTGGACTTCCCTGATGTCCCATTACCCTTAACTCTAGTACCTTCCGTCTGAGATTATTTTCATTTTTATCCTCTATATATCTTGTTTGTGCATGTTGTTTGCATGTTGTCTCCCCATTAGACAGTAAGCATCTGGAGAGCCAGGACTGTTTTTGCCTTTCTTTAGCTCAGTGCTTGGTAATTAAGTGCTTAATAAATGCTTCTCGACTTTACCCCCACCTCTGCAAAGGAATGGAGTAGGGGTGTTTTCTTATATCTCTTCTCTTGGGTCATGCAGTTCTGTAGCATTGACTTTCAGTGGTTTTGTGCTATTTGTTCTTTGCATTTATATTGTTGTAATCGTGTGTGTATATGTATATGTGTGTATATTTATACATATACACACGCACACATATATTTATATATACATGGCTCTACTTATTTTGCATTAGTTTATGGAAGTCTTTTCATGCTCTTCTATGTGCATCACATATCTTTTCTTACAGCATAGTAGCCATCACACAGCATCCCACAATTCCCCAAACAGTAGGTTACCAGCTTTGCTGCTATTTCTTTGCCATCATAAATAGTACTATTTTAAATATTTTGGTATATATGGGTAAATTTCTTGCAGTATATGCACAATACTATAGTGGAATCTTTGGGTCAAAGATATGGAAAAGTATATTCTCTTAAATATAGTTCTCTTAATTCACAGCTCCACCAATAATGCCCTAGTGTTCCTGTTTTCCCACAATCATTCCAACATTGAATATTCTTTTGTCATTTTTGTCAGTTTCTTAGGTATGAGGAGAAATCTCAGCATTATTTTGTTTTGCATTCATCTTATTAGTGAGTTGGATCATTCTTTCATTTAGTTGTTAATAGTTTTCAATTCTTTTGAGAACTGTTTGTTCATGTCCCTTAACCACTTTCCATTCCAAATAATCCATCCACTTGCTTTTATGAAGATTTCAAGAAGAGATAAAAGGTAATTCAACAGAACCAACCAACCAACACATTGACTACTTCTGAAGATAGATGTAGTATTGCTTACTTGTAGTCCCTTACCTATTCAGTGAAGAGAAGGAGGTGAATTTTTTCAAGTGCTTGGAAGAGTTCAATCTTGGCCATTATAATTAGTGTCCAGTTTTGTTTGATAGTCCTTTCTATTACATTGTTGTTATATATGTTATCTTCCTGGTGCTGCTGAACCAAGGTGGAGGAAACATGCAGCCCTTCTGAGTGGGTGCACTACAAACGTGTATTACATAATTTCAACTGGGCCTTCACTGTTCCTCGGCAATTCTTCTACAACTCCTTACTTAACTCAGTATCCCACTCAATGCAGTGGCCCTTTCAAACATTTTTATTGCTCCTCAATTCTCTAATGGCTCCCTCTCTTCCCACATTCTAAGCTGAGAACCTTGGCCTCATGTTTTACTGAAAAAATTGCAGAGTCACCAAGAGCTACCTCTTTATCTCTCCTCATCTCACATCATTCAGATATCTTCTGTTACTGTCTCCTCCTTCACAACCCTGTCTCAGATGAAGAAGTGGCCCTTCTCCTTGCCAAGGCAAGCCCTTACACCTTCAAAAGTGATCCATTCCATGTAGTCATCTCCAGCAAATTGCCCTGGCTATCGTCCTCCTCACTTATCTTTAATCTCTCCCTGTCTCCTGACTCAACAAGCAAAAGTCTCCCTCATCCTCAAAAAAACCCTTATTTGATCCTTTCATCCCTGATGGTATATTGTTCCATATGTCTCCTTTTTGTGGCTTAACTTCTTGAGAAGGCCTTTTTTAGTAGGTGCCTCTACTTCGTTTCCTCTTTTTTTCATCTCTCTATCATCTGGCATCTGATGTTAGCATTCAACTAAAACTTGCCTCCAGTGTTACTAATGATCTTTTTTTTTTTTTTTGCCTTTTGGAGGGCAATTGGGGTTAAGTAACTTGCCCAAGGTTACACGGCTAGTTTTTTTGTGTGGGTGTTAAGTGTCTGAGGCCAAAACCGAACTCGAGTCCTCTGACTCCGGGCTGGAGCTCTTACTCACTGCGCCATCTAACTGCCCCAGCTAATGATCTCTTAATTGCTAAATCCAATGGCCTTTCTTGGTCTTATTCTCTATCTAGCCTTTGACGCTGTTGTTCACCAACCTCTCTTTGCTGGTCTTCCCTGTAGGTTTTTGGGACATTATTCTGTCCTAGTTCTCCTCCTACCTATCAACAGTTACTTCTCAGTCTCCTTTGCTTGTTCTTCATCCAAGTAAGGTTCATTAACTGTGAGTGTCCCATGGGCCTCTGTCCTGACCCTCTTCTCTCTCTATGCTGTTTTACTTGTTGATCTCATCAGCTCCCATGGATTCGATTTTTATCTCTTTGAATATTTCTCAAGTCTACTTATCCAGTAGTCCTAACCTCTCTGTTGATCTCTAGTCTTGCATCTCCAACTGCCTTTTAAATATCTTGAATCAGATATTCTGTGGACATGTTCAACTCAGTATGTCCAAAACTGAATTAATTATCTTTTCCCTCAAACCTTCTCCACTTCCAAACTTCTCTATTATTGAAGTGGGCAAAGTCATCTTCTCAGTTCCTCCAGCTTTCAATCTAAGTATCAGCTCTTACCCCCCATATCCTATCTGTTGCCAAGACCTGTCTGTTTTATCTTCGCAACATCTTTCAGATGTGCTCCTTTTTCTCGTCTGATATTGCCACCCCCATGAATGATGTAGGCTTTCTCAGCTTCTCATTCCTGGGCATTTATAATCAACTATTGGTTGATACACCTGCTACAAGTTGTTTTGCACTCCACTCCATCTTCTGTTTAGCTGTCAAAGTGATTTTCCTAAAGCATAGTCTCTGACCTTGTTCCACCACACCTTCTCCACATGCCCAGCTCCCTTACTCGGTAAACTCCAGTGGGTCCCTATCTCCTTCATAATTAAATATAAAATCCTCTGATGTTCAAAACCCTATGTAACCTCTCCCCCCCCTTTCCCAGTTGTCTTATGCCTTACCACATATTCTTTGATTCAGTGACATTTGCCTCTTAACTGTTCCTTGAACAAGACATTTCCGTCTTTTAGCTCCAGGCATTTTCACTGGCATTTCTTCATGTCTGTAATGCTCTCCCTCCTTGTTTTTGCCTCCTACCTTTCTTCATATCCTAGCTAAAATCTCATCTTCTACAAGATGCTAATCTACCTTAATTCTAATACCCTCCCTCTGTTGATTATTTCCTATTCATTCTGTATATACCTTGCTTGTAAACTTTCCTGTATATAGCTTGTTTGTGTATATTTGTTTGCCTGTTATCTTCCCCATTAACTTGTGAGCTCCTTGACAGCAGGGGCTGCCTTGGCCATTCTTTGTATCTGCAGTGCTTAGCATGGTGTCTGGCATATAGTACATGCTTAATAAATGTTTATTGACTGACTGCTTTTCTATTAATTCAGTTAAATTCTAGACCAAGATCATTGTCCAGCTGTAGTGTCTTGCCAACATGTAGAAAAATGTTTTGACTCAATAGATGCCTATCCATTTGCATGTCATACTTTGTGCAGTATATGTTGTTTATCTACTGGGTTTTTCCTGATTTATTATATTTATTATATATCAAAAAATTGATTTATTAAGCCAATTTCTTTTTAGTGGCCATGAATCTCATTATATTTCTTAATATTCTCGAGCCCTGTAATGTTCTGGGCCTTGATGCCATCAACAGAGTATCGTCTACAAATGAGCACCTGTTGACCCTGACTGTCTAAAGGGAATCCCTAATCTGTTTAGACACTGCACAGGACATCTTCCGTGATAGTGGTGAATAATTTTGGCAAGGATATGTCCCCTCTATTTTAGTCTCATTTGAAAGTGATAATCATGGGATCTTTGGACATAGTTTTCTATATATATGGGTGAATCTTGCATAAGCTTAAACATGCATGGGATAGTCAATAAACATTAAGTGGTGTTTTGTGTTAGGCACTGTGCTAAGTGCTGAGGATATAAGAAGGAAAAAGACAGTCCCTGTTCTCAAGGAGCTCACAGTCTAATGGGGGAGAACAGCATACAAACAGCTATGTACCCACAGGCTTTGTACAGGAAGTAAATTGTAAATAATCAACAGGTAAGACATTAGAATTAAGAGGCATTAGGAAAGACCTCCTGTAGAAGGGATTTTAACTGAGACTTGAAGGAAGCCAGGAGGCAAAGGTGAGGGTGAGAATTATAGTCATGGAGGATAGCCAGTGAATAGAGGTCTGGAGATAAAGTGTCTTGTTTGAGGAACAGCAAGGAGGACAGTGTCATTGAATTGAAGGGCATGGGGATTAGTGAGGAGAGGAGTGTGTAAGGTAAAAGAATACTGGAAAAGCAGGTGGGTAGTAGAGCACTTGACTTGGAGTCAGGAAGACCTTAGTTCAAATCCAGCCTAAAGATAATTCCTAGCTGTGTGAACCTAAGCAAGTCACTTAACTTCTTTTTGCTTCAATTTACTCAAGTACAAAATGGGGATAATAGCACCTATATTGCCGGGTGATTGTGAGGATAAAATGAAATAGCATTTGTAAAGTTCTTTACAAACCTTAAGTGCTGTGTAAATGATTATTATAGTTACTATTATTATTTGATATATGACTTTAAAGCTTTTTTGCTCTGTTGACTTAATTCTTTTCTGTAAATGCAGAGTCTTGTATTCTCTAGTGATAAGGATGAGAGACTCAAGTTCTTCTCTTCTGTGATTTTCCGCAGACTCCCAAAGAAACCCTAATTAATTTGATAAAGGGAGTATTTATTGATGTTACAGATGATCAGGAATGATCACTGTGGAAACACTAGTAAACTTCTTACTTTGAGCATTTATCAAGTATTTGTTCAGTATAGCCATTTCTGGGCTAACTTACTGTGGTAACTTTTATTTTCATTAAATTTTGTAAGAATAGTGAATATTAAGTCAGTACCTACTTTGACCTATTATTTTCCAGTTGAGTGTTTTCTTATAGTGTAATTTGGAATCTTGTCATCACTAATATTTGCTTTTTGTTTTAGTCTTATCATTATATATAGATGATCTACACATAAATCACTTGCTTATGCTGTCTAGCCTATCTTGGGGCTATTTGCCTCCTCCTCCTTTTAGTGGCTTCTTTTTATCAGTTCTATGTACTGCCTCTCCTTCTGATATAGTTTAGTTCTGGACTAGTATTGTTCCTTTTATCCCAGGCAATGGAGACAATTGAATGCTTTCTGTTTTACCTGCTTCATGGAGAATAGAGTTCACTATCTGATAATATGTTTTATAGAATCTTTGTGAAATTTGGACCTGATAAGAGAAAATAACTTGAACCATTAGACTTACATGAAACTACATTTTAATACTTTTAAAATATTCGTGTTTTGGGAACTGAAAATCTTTTTTTCCCTCTTGCCTCCTAAGCGTTGGCTGACAGAACAAAGAGCTCAGTGTCCTCATTGTCGGTAAGTTTTTTCATATAATTTTTATGAATATGCTAGCATTAAGAGATTGGGGTAAAAGCACATAATAATAACGTGTATAGGAGAATTTCTTATTCATAGTATCCATCATTTACTTCTTCACAAGAATACTTTCTCCCCACCAAGCTTTAGTCCTATATTACCAATTGACTGTCTTGGACATATCTTAAACTCACTGTGTCTAGAACTGAATTAATTATCTTTTCCCAGAAACCCTTCTAGACTTCACTGTTTCTATTAAAGGCACCACCGGCTCTTCCAGTGTCATGTGTTCATGATATCAGCATTACCCTGGACTCTCATTCCCCCTTACCCCAAATATTTACTCAGTTGCCAGATGTTATTATTTCTACCTTCATAGTATCCTTTACATCTGACACCTTTTCTTTATTCCCAGCTACTACTTTAGTGTAAATCCTTATTACTTTTTGGCTAGATTATTGCATTAACCTCCGAACTGTCTCATTCTCTTCCTATATTCTGTACAGTTCTGCCAGTCATTTTTCTTAAGCCCAGATCCGACTGTGACTCCCTTCCTCAGCTGACTCTATTGGCTTCTTTTTTTTTTTTGGAGGGCAGTTGGGGTTAAATGACTTGCCCAAGGTCACTTAACAGTAACTTAAGTGTCTGAGGCCGGATTTGAACTCAGGTCTTTCTGACTCCAGGGCCAGTGCTCTATTCACTATGCCACCTAACCGCCCCACTCCGTTGGCTTCTTATTTCCTTCTTGATCAAATATAACTGCTTCCAGTTAGCTTTTAAATCTGGTGTAATTAGAGTTTGGCCCTAAATTATATTTCCAACCTCACTGGACTTTCTGCACTCTTCAGTCTAGCCAGATGGACTCTCTCTGTTCCTCATATGTGACACTCCACCCTTGTGCCTTTTGTAGTAGCTCTTTTGTTTTTTTTTTTGCTTTTTGTAGGGCAGTTGGCATTAAGTGACTTGCCCAAGGTCATACGGCTGGTTTTTGTGTTGAGTGTCTGAGGCCAGATTTGAACTCAGGTCCTCCTGACTCCACAGCCAGTGCTCTATTCACTGTGCCACCTAGCCGCTCCTAGTAGTAGCTCTTCTAAGTTCTTAGATCTATTTCCTCCTTTCCTTCATGTTAGAGTCTCCTCTTCCTTTAAGATATAGCTTAAGGGCTGTCTTCTTCGTCAAGCCTTTCTTGGTCCTCATAGCTGCTAAGGCCCATTCCCACTCTACCTTCGTCAAGCCTTTCTTGGTCCTCATAGCTGCTAAGACCCATTCCCACTCTACCTTGCATTGGACAACTTGGTATATATATTTGTATTTAATAACTTCATATATGTATTTATTGTTTCTCCCACCCCCTATGCATTAGGATATAAGTTCCTTGTGAGTAGGTATTGTGATAGCTTTTTTTTTTTTGGCTTTTTGGAGGGCAATTGGGGTTAAGTGACTTGCCCAAGGTCACATGGCTAGTTTTTGTAAGTGTCTGAAGCCAGATTTGAACTCAGGTCCTCCTGACTCCAGGGCTGGTACTCTATTTACTGTGCCACCCAGCTGCCCCTGTGACAGCTCTTTATATTTGAATCCCCAGCACCTAGCACCCACTAAATACTTGATTGAAACAACCTCTCTTTCCCCTCTATCCTGAAGGATAACATAACTAACTTACCTGCCTAAAAGTCACTCAAGGGGTTTGGATAATGATTTGTCTTTTTGCCATGTTTTTCATTTAGGAATTTTATTGTGTACTTTCTTAGGCTAGACTTTTAGTATTAGTTGACTTAGTAAAAATAAGCATAATTTACTATTATTATGTTATAATTGTTGTTGCAAGTGAATAACTACATGAAAGAGGTAACAAATATTTATTTATATGTTGTTTTAAATGCTAAAATCCTGAGTTCCTGAAATAGACCATAGATTCTACCTCTTTCAGTGCTCCTCTCCAGCTCCGAGAATTGGTAAACTGTCGTTGGGCAGAAGAGGTTACCCAGCAGCTTGACACTCTTCAACTTTGCAGTCTCACCAAACATGAAGAAAATGAAAAGGACAAGTATGTAAAATCATTTTGGGGGGAAAAATTTTGTTTTTGTTTTATTATTATTAACTTAATAATAAACATGAACATTTCAATATACAAAGAACAAAAAAAGAGGATTATATATGAATTCTCTTAAGTACAGGTTTTTAAGTATATTAAATTTTCTGTTTTAGTGACAAAATTGCTGGGTTTATGTTGTCTTCTGAGATTTTTTTTGTTTTTGTATATACTTTAAAAAATTTTATTGATATTCCTTTTTTTCAATCTGTCACTCCCTATTTGTGTTACCTGCCTTTTTACAAATAAATATCAAAACAATCATATTGTCAGTGTCTGAAAGATATTTCTCATTCTATACTTCTAGTTCATCACTGTTCTGCCAAGAGGTCAGTAGCATGTTTAATCATCAACCTTGAGAAGTCACGATTGCTTACTGCAGTGATCAGAAAATAAACCATTTTCAAATGCTATTTGTAATGAAAGAAAACTGAAAAATTTATTCTTAATCCTATTTTGTTCAGATGATTTCTTAGATTATACTACCAAGTATCTAATCTTTTTAAAGACTGCTCTGATTGTTAACTCCATTTGTTGGTTGTTAACTTTGACCTAGTTCCACTCTTAGTACAAATATTGGTAATACCACAGTCCTTTAATTTTGGGAGACTGTGTATTTGTGTAGAGAGGTAGCATGGTGAGTGGCTAGAGGATTGGTTTTAGAGTCAGGCTGATTTTGAGTTCAAGTCCTTCTTCTGACACATACTGACTTAGTGCCTCAGAACAGCTCTCTGTAGAGCATCGAAGGTACAGAACAAGAACAGATCTGCACTGGTAAAGAGAGTTTCCAAATTGGCAGTTCCTTAGTGCTACTTTGAGAAATATTGATGGCCAGGACAATGTTGGTGATTTTTTCATTTTTCAGTTGGAGACCTTGTGGCAAGGATACGCTATAGGAGGGTGTGCTTGTTTTTGCTTGTGAAAGAGTCCAGGAAAGTTAGAGAACTTGGGTTTCTTGACTCTTGGAAATTATTCTTTAAAGCTTTTATAAATTCATGAATTCTTATAGAATCCTAATTCCAGATAACATTTCTGTAGTGCTTTAAGGTTTATAAAATACTATAATCTTAATTGGCCTTGTGAGAAAGGTGTTTTTGTTAGCCTCATTTTATTTTATTTATTTGTTCTTTAAATGAGAAAATGGAAACTGATTTAATTTGGACCCAGTAATAAGACCAGTGGTAATACAAACATTTTGCTTGGTGATCAATTTTATTTATATCATATAAAAACTTGGACGACACAGTCACCCAAAACTAGAAATCTTGATGTCCCATGGACAAAAATAACAAGTGGCCATGTCATTATATTATAATTGAGCTAATAGATCAAACAGTAACCTTTTGGATACCTTCATCCTCCAGTTTCACAGCATACATACTAGATCCATTGGAGCCAGGCTAGGAGTATGGGTCCTGAACAAGGCATGTACCTAGTTTTAGGGATCTAATTGATTGCAAAATACATACAAATTCCTCAAAGCCAATCTATCCAGAATCCTTGGTAAACAAATCAAACCAGTCCAATCTCTTAGGGGTCCTGAGACCTCTCAAAGTCATTTTCAAGACTTGGGGAATAATTCTGCATGGATTGCAGATACCTCCATTGCTTCATGGTGTAATGCTGAACTCTTGCCACTCAGAGGCACAGTATGGAGCCTCATCTAGCAGGCATGATTATGAACTGCTTCCTTTCTTAATAAACTAAAGCAGTTTCACATATATCACATTGAAACTCCCAATGCAGAAAAAATATCAATGTCATCTTTGTTTCTAATATTTTCTGATGTATTGTTATTTTCCTTTACTGGAGCCAGTGTTGGTGATTTCACTCCATTACAATTTTCAATAAGATTGACATTTCTGTTGTCTAGCAGTTGACTCTTTTTCTTTTTTGTAAATTTATGTATTTACTTTTAGTTTACAACATTCAATTCCACAATCCATTGAGTTTCAAATTTTCCTCCCCTCCACCTCATGGCAGCATGCAACCTGATATAGGTTCTACAAATATCTTTGCATTAAACATTAATCAAGTTGTAAAGAAGAGTTAAAACCAGTGGAGTGAACAATGAGAAAGAAGGAACAAAACAAAATACAAAAGAGAGAGAACAAGTAGTTTGCTTCAACCTGCATTCTAACTCTGTTGTTCTTTTCTCTGGATGTGAATTGGCTCTTTTCTTTTAAAATTAATTTTATGTTTATTTTTAATTTACATCATTTCCTCAAGATTTTGAGTTTCAAATTTTTTCCCTCTTTCCCCTACCCCCCACCCCAAAATAGCAAGCCCACTGTAGCATGCAATCTGCTCTCTCCTATATCCTCCCCATCCCCCCTCCGACTTTCCAGTAGGACAAGATGGATCTCTATACCCCAATACCTATATATATTATTTCCCAGTTGCATGTAAAAAAAATAATATATCTATTTTTAAACATTTGATTTGAAAACTTTGGATTCCTGATTCTTTCCCTTCCTCCCTCATTACCCACCCATACTGGGAAGAAAAGCAATTCAATATAGGTTGTATATGTGTAGCTATGTAAAATATTTCCATAGTGGATATATTGTGAAAGACGGACTATATTTCCCTCCCTCCTATCCCACCCCCCACTTGCTTTGTTCTCTACTTTGACCCTGTCCCTTTTCAAAAGTGGGTGGTTCCAGCTTCCCTCCCCCCAGCCTGCCCTACCTTCCATCAATCCCCCTCTCATCCCCTTTCCCCCTCCTGTCCTGTAGGGTGAGATACCCTATTTAGTGTGTATGTCATTCCCTCCCTAAGCCAAATTCAATGAGAGTAAGGTTGACCCATTCCCTTTTGAATTCCTGTTCTTCCCCTCTGTTGTAACAGTTTTCCCTTGCCTCTTCTATATGAGATAATTTACCCCATTCTGTCTCTCCCCATCTCCTCATTATATTCCTCTTTCACCTTTTAAGTATCATCCCTTCTTATTCAGTTGGTCCTGTGCCCTCTGTCTAGGTATACCTGTATACATATATATATATACACACACTCACATATATATTTATATACCCATATACCCTCCTATATAGATATATATATGAATGTATACATATGTGTGTATATACATATATATATGTATATATATACACACATCTATATTCCCTTCAACTATTCTCATACTGAAAAAAGTTTTAAGTTATAATTCTTGTTTTTCCATGTAGGCATATAAATAGTTCAACTTTGATAAGTTCCTTATGATTTCTTTTATTTATTTATTTAATTTTTATTTTTTAGAGGGGGGAAGGCAGGGCAATTGGGGCTAAGTGACTTGCCCAGGGTCACATGTCTAGTAAGTGTTAAGTGTCTGAGGCCGCATTTGAACTCAGGTCCTCTTGACTCCAGGGCCAGTGCTCTATTCACTCCTTATGATTTCTTTTCCCCGTTTACCTTCTCATGCTTCTCTTGCTTCTTGTATCTGAATGTCAGATTTTCTATTCAATTCTGATTTTTTTTTTCTTTTTGTCGGGCAATTGGGATTAAGTGACTTGCTCAGAGTCACATGGCTAGTAAGTATGTCAAGTCTCTGAGGCTAGATTTGAACTCAGGTCCTCCTGACTCCAGGGCCAGTGCTCTGTTCACTGCGCCATCTAGCCGCCCCAACTCTGGTTTTTTCATCAAGAATGCTTGAAAGTCCTCTATTTCATTGAATGACCATATTTTCCCCTGAAACATGATACTCAGTTTTGCTGGGTAGGTGATTCTTGGTTTTAATGCCAGCTCCTGTGCCCTCCGGAATATCATATTCCAGGCCCTTTGATCCCCCAATGTAGAAGCTGCCAGATCCTGTGTTATCCTGATTGTGTTTCCACAATATTCAAATTGTTTCTTCTTGACTGCTTGTAATATTTTCTCCTTGATCTGGGAATTCCAGAACCTGGTTATAATATTCCTTGGAGTTTTCATTTTGGGATCTTTTTCAAGAGGTGATTGGTAGACTCTATCAACCTCTGTTATGCCCTCTGGTTCTAAAACATCAGGGCAATTTTCCTTGAGAATTTCTTGAAGGATGATTTCTAGGTTCATTTTTTGATCATGGCTTTCAGATAGCCCAGTAATTTTTAAATGATCTCTCCTGGATCTATTTTCCAGGTCAGTGGTTTTCCCAATGAGATATTTTACATTGCCTTCTATTTTTTCATTTGTTTGCATCTGTTTAATAGTATTTTGATTTCTCATAAAGTCACTAGCTTCCATTTGCTCCAATCTAATTCTTAAGGAATGATTCTGTTCAGTGAGCTTTTGATATTCTTTTTCCATCTGGCAAATTTGGCTTTTCAAGGCATTCTTCTCCTCATTGGCTTTGAGCCTCTTTTGCCATTTGAGTTAGTCTGTTTTTTAAGGTGTTATTTTCTTCAGTCAGGTTGTTGACTCTCTTTTCATGATTTTCTTGCATCATTATCATTCCTCCTCCCAGTCTTTCCTCCACTTCTCTTATTTGCTTTTCAAAATCCTTCTTAAGCTCCTCTATGGCCTATAACCAATTCATATCTTTCTTAGAAGCTTTTGGTGCAGGAGTTCTGACTTTGTTGTCTTCCTCCTGTTCCATGCTTTGGTCCTTTTTGTCTCCAAAATAGGAATCTAAAGTCAGATTGATGTGCTTTCTTTGCTTCCTTTGCTTGCTCATATTGCCAGTCAATTACTTGACTTTTGAGCTTTTTGCCACAGTAGAACTCTGGTTCCAGAGAACAGAGCTTTGTCCCAAATTGCTGGGGTTTTCTCAGCTGCTGGAGCTATTAGTTGGGTGCCCTTCTTGAAGCCTCCACCAGCTCTGGCACCTGGGCACACACCCCAGGACCCCCACTCTAGACCGCAATCCAGATCTAAGCAGGTTAAAGCAAGACTGATTACCCCTCAGTCTGGTTGTTTGGTCCCCCTACAATCTGCAGGCCAGGAGCTCTGAAACAGCCACGTGGTGGCAGTCGCCGCGCCTCAGCCATTTCTCCCTCTGGGGGGGCAGAGGCTAGACCACACTCCTGGACCCCCTGTTCCCAGAGTCTACACTGACCTCTCACTTTGTCTTTAGCCTTTATGGGTTGATAATTCTGGAAACTGCCACAGCTGCTGGTGATCTACTCTCCTGATGTTCCTCTTGCAGGGGCTGGTCGGGCTGCCCTGGGGCTAAACCGGGGGCCTAATGTGGGGGCTCTGCTCCCAGTGCTCTGTGATGGACTCTTCCTGTTTGTTTCCTGGGTTGCCTTCAGCGGGAGATTTGTTTCTTTTTGTCACTTTGTGGGTTCTGTAGCCCTAAAGTTTGTTTAGAGTCATTTTTTATAGGTATTTGAGGTAGTTACGGATGAGTACATGGTGTTTTCCTCTTCTGCTCTGCCATCTTGGCTCCACCCTCCTGAGTTGGCTCTTTCTCAGTGCCATTTCAGGTCTATGAATTGTAAGATCTGAGAATGTTCTTTTAGCATCTCCCTCTGTGACAACCTTCTCAGTCTGATGAAGAAGCAGTTGCATTTCCTTTAGAACAGTGGGCTGCAACTTTATGGCTTTCTCTGCTGCTTTATAAATTTTATTCTGTGAGCTGATTAGTCTCAGGTGGCAGTTTGAAGACATATTACCCAAGCCATGGAGAAGAAAGTTACAGATGAATATTTTTATGCAGTTCAATTTCTTGGGCAAGCTGTAACTTTGAGCTTCCACTAGTTTAAGCCGATTTCTTTTTAGAAGTTTGTTACCCAGATAAGTGGCTTTATGCCACTTTTTTTGCATATACATGAGAAAATGGCTGTCTGGATTTCTTCTGAAAGTTGTATAAAAGATTTTGCCTTTCAGATCCTCAGTACAAAGTTTCTGTCATGAGAGGATCCTACCAGCAGCTGGGATGAGCCAGTATCTTTTTGTACTCTCCTTTCAGAGCATAAAGACTTGAAGTTGGTGTCCATGGTAGCTTTGTGCTTTGGTTGTTTGCAAAAGACCTTTAGGTCAAATCCTGATGATGTTTCCTTTGTATATTTTCCTCTTCTTCACTGCCTCCCCAATATTCACATTATCTGTTATGTTTATCTTCATTTGTTCAGCTTTTTGGGGAACTTCTAAGGCTATTTCTTCAATAGGCTTGTTCAGTTTCTCTTTTTCTAGAAGTAATTTGTTTAGCACTTTTGTTACTCCTTTAGCTTCCACCCTTTTTTACTGACATCAATATAGGCCTCTCCTAAAAATTCTTTAAACTCAGCAGGAAAGGTAAAATTTTTGAAGTAAGGCATTGTTTGAATCCTGGATACCTTCTGAAGCAATCTAAAGAAAGGCTTATGTAAACAAACCAGTTTTTTTTAAAGCATCTTTATACGGGGCCCATACCCTGCTCACCAGTCCTATAATAATAGTATTTAAAATGAATTCTTCCATGCAAAGATGCTTCACAGTCAAGAGAAATGTCTTGCAGCAACACACTAATAAATGTAGCATTAATTTTTAGGTCCCCAAATCTTCATTAACATAAATTCCAAAACTGGCTGGCTGGGAATGATGTACTTTTTTGTATTTTCAAGTTTATTTTCTTTGGGACACAGCTCAAAGAGATCTTGAATGGATCCCTTCATAGTCACACAATTCATTCTCTTGAGATACTGTTCTACAAATTACTCTATCTTTGTCTTCCATGACCATTGTGCTCTAACTCCCTGGGCTCAGGATTTTCACCTGGTTCTGGGACTCCCTCTAGGCAAGACACCGCTGAAACCATCTTGCAAGAGAGAAGGAAGGAGGGATCACCATTTTAGAGTTAGAAGAGACTTCAGAAATTATCTTATAAAATTTCTTTCTGTCCTCTAAGAACATGGGAGTATTGAATTCTTTCCAAAAATATTTTCTGAACTGGAGTAATGAGAATTTTCATAGGTAAAGAAAGGCTCAGGGTAAAACTTAGAATGGGGCAAGTTATTTAACTCTATAGTGCAAGTTTCCTTAACTGTATAATTAAGATCTTCAAAGCCCCTTCCTTTTTTGAGATTCTAATATATCATATACCAGCCCGGAGTTATGTCACTAAAAGGAATGAACAAAATGGCCCAATTTTTAAATATTTCTTTTTTGTAGGCAACTAAGAAATATCATTGAATTTTGTTTATTTTGAGAGAAATTATACAGTTTGAAGATCTAATTAATACCATCAACTGAAAAGTAATTCATTTGCTATTCAGACTAAGGAATCAGCAAGTTGTGGTATATGATTGTAATGGAATATTATTAAGCTATTGTGCTTACTTAAAGGTTCGCTGAATGGTCAGTGTGCCTTGGGAAGTGAAATGTTTGTCCTAAAATACTAAAATAGAGCAATGTACCCTCTTTCAGAGAGAGAGAGAGAGTAGATAGAATTATTTTGTGCATTACCCTTGATGATGTAGCATTGTATCAAGGCAGTAAGCCACATTTATGTCAATTACTATGTGTGGCAACCCTTTCACAAACAGTATTTACAGGCATACTACATACCTACACACATACATAATGGAGCTTGTCACCTGTCTAGGGCTTAAAAATACTAAAGTGAAATTTGTTTAAAGTAGCCACGTGGGTCAGTGGAAGAGATTAGGTACAAAGTGTATGACCATAGTAATCCTTGTGTTTCAAAAACCCAAAGTTCTAAGCTTTTGGGGCAAGAACTCATTATTTAACAAAAATTGCTGGGAAAACTGGAAAGCAGTTTGGCTGAGATTAGGCATATGCCCAACATCTTACACTTTTAATACCTAAGTAAGGTCAAAATGGTTTCAGATATGATTGAGACATGAAGGGTGATAACAAATAAAATAGTAGAGGATGCAGAAATTTACTTGTCAGATCTATGTGGATTAGGAAAGAATTTATGATCAAACAAGAGGTAGGATCATAGGAGGTAACATGGATAATTTTGATTACATGAAAGTAAAAATTTTTTTTCCCCATTTAAAACAAGTGTTTGCGTTTTTTTTTTATTTTTCAAATGCTTTATTAACTTCTGATTTACATCATTTCTGCCAGATTTTGAGTTACAAATTTTCTCCCCGTTTTTCTTCTACCCACTGCCCCAAAATAGCAGTCCCACAGGAAATTCCCTCCTCCAATCTGCTCTCTCCCATATTTTCTCCCATACCCCCTTTGACTTTTCCAGTTGGGCATGGTAGATCTCTATGCCTCAGTGCCTGTGTATCTTATTTCCCAATTATGTGTAAAATAGAATGAATAATAGTATATATATGTATATATATATATATATATATATATTTTAAACATTTGACTTTAAAACTTTGAATTCCAGATTTGAATTCCAGATTCATTCCCTTCCTCCCTTATCACCCACCCTTACTGGGAAGATAAGCATTTCAGTATAGGTTGTACATGTGTAGCTAATGCAAAACATTAACATAGTAGATATATTGTAAAAGACTGACTGTATTTCCCTCCCTCCTATCCCACCTCTCACTTGTTCTATTCTCTATTTTGATCCTGTCCCTTTTCAAAAGTGGGTGCTTCCAACTTCCCTCCCCCCCAGCCTGCCCTCCCTTCCATCATCCCCCGTCTCATCCCCTTCCCCCCTACTCTCCTGTAGGGTGAGATACCCTATTTCGTGTGTATTTCATTCCCTCCCTGAGCCAAATTCAATGAGAATAAGGTTGACCCATTCCTTTTTGCCTTCCTATTCTTCCCCTCCATTGTAACCGTTTTCCCTTGCCTCTTCTATATGAGATAGTTTACCCCATTCTGTCTCTACCCATCTCCTCTCATTATATTCCTCTCTCACCTCTTAATTTCACCTTTTAAGTATCATCCCTTCCTATTAAATTGGTCCTGTGTCCTTTATCTATGTATACCTGTAAACATATATACACACATTCACATATGTATTCATATGCCCGTATACCCTCTGATATAGACATATATACATTTGTATTCCCTTCAACTATTTTCATACTGAGAAAAGTTTCATCAGTTAACAATTACCGTTCTTCCATGTAGCAATGTTAATAGTTCAACTCTGATAAGTTCTTTATGATTTCCCTGTTTACTTTCTCATGCTTCTCTTGCTTCTTGTATCTGAATGTAAAATTTTCTATTCAACTCTGGTTTTTTTCATCAAGAATGCTTGAAAGTCCTCTATTCCACTGAATGACCATACTTTACCCTGAAACATGATACTCAGTTTTGCTGGGTAGGTGATTCTTGGTTTTAATCCCAGCTCCTTTGCCCTCCGGAATATCATATTCCAGGCCCTTTGATCCCCCAATGTAGAAGCTGCCAGATCCTGTGTTATCCTGATTGTGTTTCCACAATATTCAAATTGTTTCTTCTTGGCTGCTTATAATATTTTCTCCTTGATTTGGGAATTCCAGAACCTGGTTATAATATTTCTTGGAGTTTTCATTTTGGTATCTTTTTCAAGAGATGATTGGTGGACTCTATCAACCTCTGCTAAGCCCTCTGGTTCTAAAACATCAGGGCAATTTTCCTTGAGAATTTCTTGAAGGATGATTTCTAGGTTCATTTTTTGATCATGGCTTTCAGATAGCCCAGTGTATCAGCAATGCCATATTCACAATGCCTATGGAGATTACAAATATGCTGATATAATTATCCATCACAAAATACATCATGCTTGCCATATGGGGGAATAAGCTGGAAAATTTATTAAGATACCAAAAGACTGAGTCCCAAAACCAGAAAGTGAAAGCCATCAGAGTAGTTATGACATTGGCACAGGTAGATAAAGTAGAAAGCACCCACATTTTCAAGCCTTTAAAACAGAACAGGCTACCTCAGGCAAAGGTCCTCCTCTCCCCACTCACAGCAACCACCCAGAGTCCAGGAAACGCGCTCCCAGCAGCTCCGGCCCCTGGCAGTCCTCAGCAGGAGTCCTTAGCAGAAATTCTGGCTAACTCAAAAAGGGCTTCGCGCTGCCGCTGCCTCTGCTGCTGCCGCCGCCGTCACTACCACCACCAGCCACCACAGGAACTTTAGTTTGGCTTCCGCTTCCTCTTGCTCCGCCCCTTCCTGCTACATCAGCAAGTCCAATGGGGCATGGAAGATCTTTAAATCCCATAACCCTTACACCCAGTAATTTTTAAATGATCTCTCCTGGATCTATTTTCCAGGTCAGTGGTTTTCCCAATGAGATATTTTACATTGCCTTCTATTTTTTCATTTGTTTGCATCTGTTTAATAGTATTTTGATTTCTCATAAAGTCACTAGCTTCCATTTGCTCCAATCTAATTCTTAAGGAATGATTCTGTTCAGTGAGCTTTTGATATTCTTTTTCCATCTGGCAAATTTGGCTTTTCAAGGCATTCTTCTCCTCATTGGCTTTTTGAGCCTCTTTTGCCATTTGAGTTAGTCTATTTTTAAGGTGTTATTTTCCTCAGTAAGGCTGTTAACTCTCATTTTGTAATTTTCTTGCATTGTTCTCATTTCTCTTCCCAATTTTTCCTCTACTTCTCTTATCTGCTTCTTAAGGTCCTCTATGGACTGTAACCAGCTTGTATTTTCCTTTGAAGCTTTTGGTGCAGAAGTTCTGACTTTGTTGTCTTCCTCCTGTTCCATGCTTTGATCCTTTTTGTCCCCAAAATAGGAGTCTAATGTTGGATTCTTCTGTTTGCTTTGCTTCCTTTGCCTGGTCATGTTGCCAGTCAATTACTTGACTTTTGGACTTTTTGCCACAGTAGGACTCTGCTACCAGACAGGGGAGCTTTGTACCAAATGATGGGGTTTTCTTAGCTGCTGGAGGTATTAGTTGGGTACCCTCTCTGAAGCTTCCACACGCTCTGGCAAGCTGGTCACACACCCCAGGATCTCCACCCTAGACTGCAATCCAGATCCAAGCAGGTTAAAACAAGAGCGATTACCCCTTAGTCTGGTCGCTTGGTCCCCCTACACTCTGCAGTCCAGGATCTGAAGCTGCCATGTGGCTGCAGGTGCACTACAGCCCTCAGCGGCTTCTCATCCCGGGAGCAAAAGCCGATGCACTGCCAACTACTGGATCCCAAAGTCCAAACTGCACTGACCTCTCACTTTGTCTTTAGCATCTATGTGTTGATAATTCTGGACTGCTACAGCTGCTGGTGATCTGGAGGCCCTCCAGCAGGTGGCTGGTCAGGCCCGCCCTGGGGCTAAAACCTGGGCCATGGGGCTGGTGTCGGCTCCCAGAGCACTGTGCTGGCAGGTTCCTGCTGGCCTGCTGGGCTGTCCTTAGTGGGAGGTTAGTTTCTCTGTGTCATTCAATTGATGAATGATCAAAGGATGTAATAGGCGGCTTTGAGGAGAAGAAAAAGCTATCAGTAGTTATGAAAAAATGCTCTAAATGTTGATTAGAGAAATGTAAATTGAAACAGCTCTAAGGTGCCACGCACACCCATTAGATTGACTAACATGACAGAAAAGGAAAATGACAAATACTGGAGGGGATGTGGAAAAAATATGTAAACTAGTACACATTGTTGATGGAGTTGTGAACTGGTTTAACTATTCTGGAGGACAATTGGGAACTATTCCTACGGGGCTATAATACTGTGCCCAGCGATACTACTACTAGTCTGTATCCCAAAGAGATCAGAGGGAAAAAAGAAAAGAACCTAAATATACAAATATTTATAGTAGCTCTTTTTGTGGTGACAAAGAAGAGGAAATTGAGGGGATACCCATCAATTGGGGAATGGCTCAGCAAGTTGTGGTATATGATTGTGCTGGAATAATATTGTGCTATAAGAAATGATGAGGGTTTTTTGTTTTTAGAAAAATCTAGTTGGACTTATATGAACTGATGCAAAGTAAAGTGTGCAGAACCAACACAACATTGTATTTCTTACAGAAATATTGTAATGATAATCAACTATGAAAGACTTAGCTACTCTGATCATTAGATCAGTGATCTGAGACAGTTCCAAAGGACTTATGATTAAAATTACTCTCCACCTATAGAGATAACTGATTTCAGTGTAGATTGAAGCATACTTTTTTCACTTTATTTTTCTTGCTTTTTTAGGGGGGGTGGGAGCAACGCCTGGCTAATATGGAAATATTTTTTGCTTGACTTCACATATATAATTGATATCATATTGCTTGCGTAGGGGAAAGGTTGGGAGGAAGGGAAAGAATTTTAAAATGTAAAAATTTTATTTTATTTTGTTTTTTAAATTTCCTTTTTTATTTGTTTCTTTTTAGTTTTCCACTTTCATTTACACAAAATTTTGAGTTAAAAATTTTCTCCCTGTCTTTCCCCTACCCCCCACCCCAAAATAGCAAGCCTACTGAATGCCCCTTCCTCCAATCTGCTCTCTTTTATATACCTCCCCCATTCTCCCTCTAACTTTCTAGCAGGGCAAGATAGATTTCTATACCCCAGTGGCTGTATATCTTATTTCCCAGTTGCAAGTAAAAAACAAATTTTTTTAACATGTTTTTAAAGCTTTGATTTCCAGATTCTTTCCCTTCTTCCCTCTTCACCCACCACCACTGGGAAGATAAGCAATTCAATATAGGTTGTACATGTGTAGTTATGCAAAATGTTTCCATATTGTGAAAGACTCACTATATTTTCCTCCATCCTATCCTGCTCCCCACTTGTTCTGTTTTCTTCTTTGACCCTGTCCTTTTTCAAAAGTGTGTGTTTCTAACTTCCCTCCCCCCCCCAGTCTGCCCTCCTTCTATCATACACCCTCTTATCCCCTTCCCCCCTAATTTCTTATAGGGTATGATACCCAATTGAATGTGTACTTTATTCCCTCCTTAAGCCAAATTCAATAAGAGTAAGGTTGACCCATTCCCTTTTGCCTTCCTGTTCTTCCCCTCCATTGTAACAGTTTTCCCTTGCCTCTTTTATATGACATAATTTACCCTATTCTAACTCTCCATATCTCCTTCTCTCATTATATTCCTCTCTCATCTATTAATTTTATTTTTTAGATGTCATCTTCTTTCTATGCAACTGATGCTGTGCCTTCTGTCTATGTATACATGTACACATATATACATACTCACATATGTGTTTCCATATACCCTCCTGTATAAACATATATGTGTATGTATACATATGTATACATATATATATTCCCTTCAACTCTCCTCATACTGAGAAAAATCTCATGAGTTACAATGATCGGTTTTCCATGTAGGAATGTAAATGGTTCACCTTTAATAAGTTCTTTATAATTTCTTTTTCCTGTTTACCTTCTCTTGCTTCTTGTATTTGAAAGTCAAATTTTCTGTTTGGCTCTGGTTTTTTCATCAAGTGGTTAAAAGTCCTCTATTTCATTGAGTGACCATATTTTTCCGTGAAGCATTATACTCAGTTTTGCTGGGTAGGTGATTCTTGGTTTTAGTCCTAGCTCCTTTGACCTTTGGAATATCATATTCCAAGCCCTTTGATCCCTAAATGTAGAAGCTGCTAGATCTTGTGTTAAAAATGTAAAATTTTCCCAGCAAAACTGAGTATCATGTTTCAGGGGAAAATATGGTTATTCAGTGGAATAGAGGACTTTCAAGCATTCTTGCTGAAAAAACCAGAATTGAATAGAAAATTTGACAGTCAGATACAAGAAACAAGAGAAGCATGAGAAGGTAAACAGGGAAAAGAAATCATAAGGAACTTATCAAAGTGGACCTATTAACATTCCTACATGGAAAAACAATGATTGTAACTTAAGAAACTTTTCTCAGTAGTTGAAGGGAATAGAAATAAATATATGTCTATATATGAGGGTATATGGGCATATGAATACATATATGAATGTATATATGTTTACAGGTATACATAGATAGAGGGCACAGGACCAATTTAACAGGAAGGGATGATACTTAAAAGGTGAAATTAAGAGGTGAGAGAGGAATATAGTGAGAGGAGATAGGTAGAGACAGAATGGGGGTAAACTATCTCATATAGAAGAGGCAAGGGAAAATGGTTACAATGGAGGGGAAGAATAGGAAGGCAAAAGGGAATGGGTCAACCTTATTCTCATTGAATTTGGCTCAGGGAGGGAATGAAATACACACGAAATAGGGTATCTCACCCTACAGGAGAGTAGGGGGGAAGGGGATGAGATGGGGGATGATGGAAGGGAGGGCAGGCTGGGGGGGAGGGAAGTTGGAAGCACCCACTTTTGAAAAGGGACAGGATCAAAATAGAGAATAGAACAAGTGGAAGGTGGGATAGGAGGGAGGGAAATATAGTCGGTCTTTTATAATATATCTACTATGTTATTGTTTTGCATTAGCTACACATGTACAACCTCTACTGAACTGCTTATCCTCCCAGTAAGGGTGGGTGATAAGGGAGGAAGGGAATGAATCTGGAATTCAAAGTTTTAAAATCAAATATTCAATTGTATATATATATATATATATATATATATATATATATATATTGTTATTAATACTATTTTACATGTAATTTGGAAATAAGATATACAGGCACTGGGGCGTAGAGATCCACTGGAAAAGTTGAAAGGGATATGGGAGAGAGCAGATTGGAGGAGGGGATATCCTGTGGGACTGCTATTTTGGGGCAGTGGATAGGGCAAAAACGGGGAGAAAATTTGTAATTCAAAATCTGGCGGAAATGAATGATGTAAATCAGAAGTTAATAAAGCATTTGGAAAAAAATGTAAAGCTTTTAAGAATGAACATTAAAAAAAATTTTTAAATGTACAACAAAATAAAAAATAAAGTGACCAGGTGATCTGAAGGATACATATTGAGAAATAGTTCAAGCTTGGTACATGGTATCATAGATATTATCCATATCCAAGAATGAATAAAAGTCAGCCTAATATCTCTGTGAGATGATTATTATTCTTCATCAGCATCAACTACTGATTATGTGGTGTTTGTCTTTGTGACCCTGTTTTAGAAGTTGGCATGTGGTTTTTAAAGGTCAAATTTTGACCATTATCAAAAATTTATAGTTTTGAAAATGACTTTTTCTAGCCTACTTAATAAAAGCTATAGAAATAGATCCAAAGCAGTACTTTTATGCTATATTCTTTGAGATATGCCTTTAAAATGCCTGACTTTTGGGGATTGTTGTGAATTCTTAACTACATATTTCTCTTTTCCATTAAAAAAATTTAGATGTGAAAATCACCATGAAAAGCTTAGTGTGTTCTGCTGGACTTGTAAGAAATGTATCTGCCATCAGTGTGCACTTTGGGGAGGAATGGTGAGTAAAACTATCAAGTGTATTATTTTTGTATATGTGTATGTATTGTTTTGTCCCTCTTTTTGACCCAGTACCATATTCTAAGCACATTCTAGTGGGCACTCACTGGAAAATCATAGACTAGTAGAACTGAGAATTGTCTTAGATATCATGTAGTCCAAATCATTCATTTTATTTATTGATTAATCTAGAAGTTAGTGTTTCCCACATTTGCTACAGCATCTTAAGCTCTGTTATTATGAGAAGTGTTGGGGGGAAAAGCACTAGACTTGGAATCAGAGGACCTGAGCCTTTGCCCTGAAACTACTTAAGTGACTTCATGTAAAGTTATTTTCATTGTTTGAGTCTGTGTGTTGGTTAAGTGATTTGACCACATGTGTCAGAGGTAGGATTTGATCCTAGATCTTATTCTGAGGTCAACTTCTGTGTTTTATGACAAGTTGCTTCTTGTAGATATCACGTTTCTGGATATAGTGCCTTCCTACCTACGAGAGAGAGAGAGAGTGTATGTGTGTGTGTTTGATTTTTGGGGGGGAAAGCTTACTTGACCATAGAAATGAAGATATTCCATTTAAAACCTTTAATTTTAGGGAAACCAAGTAATGTTATGTTCCATGAGACCTTCCTGTAATTTGAATATTAATATGCTGACTAGGAAAACTCTCAAATTCCTCCAACTTGGTATTGAAGTATGCTACCATCCTTTATCCTATATTTCCTTGATTGGGAACATTAAATCTTAGTTTCTACAGTTTCCTCTTAAAGTTTGTGACTAAGTGTGTTCACTGAAGTGTAGACCATTCTTATTATTTTTCTTTTCACAATGCCAGACAGGAACTCATTGTAACAGAAATTTAATCATTCCAGTTTCTATTTAAGAGCTAGAATTTGATAAGAAGTTTTTTTGAGTTTTAACTAAAAAACTGGTTGTGTGAGTACAAGTGGATGATTTTTATAGACTTCCCCTCTTTTTTTAACAGGCAAAAGTAGCACTCTAAATTGATTATAAATTTCAATGAATACTTGATCTCCAAAAATAGCTCTTGGTTAAGTTAATCTTGTGCGCTGGGGTCCTTGCTGATGGTCTGGGCATATATGAAGATGTTAAGGAATTTATTAAAATCCAGGCCTGCCGAGCAGTCATTAATACAGAAACCTTGATGCAGATAAGGTGAATTTTTAGGAAAACTACCAGCTTTAATAACATTAAAGTAACCTATAAGGCTGAAATTTTAGTTTTGAGTATGTTCTAACTTATGACCAAAGGATGATCATGCAGAACCTAAAATGGTCTAAAGATACTTTTCTTATTTGATTTAAATAGCATGGTGGACACACTTTTAAACCTTTGGCGGAAATTTATGAGCAACACGTCACTAAAGTGAATGAAGAGGTAGCAAAACTTCGTCGACGACTCATGGAATTAATAAGCTTGGTTCAAGAAGTGGTAAGGATAGCCCTAAAAAGTCTTTACATTCATTTATCTTCCACATAGCTGCCAAAGTGGTAGGACTTTCAATGTCATTCCTTTGTTTAATAAAAATCTTTGGTTCCCTGTTACCTCTAGGATGAAACATGCACTTGCTTGTTTAGCATAAGCCCTTCACAATTTGGCTTCAGTCTACTTTTCCAACTTTATTATACTTTATTCCATTTTATGTACTTTCTGGTTCAGACAAAAACCATATGGTCCTGCAGAACTACTGTTAGAGTCCTCGTCTCCTTTACCCTTCCTTATTATACCTATATTTCAGCTCCCATCTCCATTCCTTTTCACAGTCTATCTATCTCTCATTCTTGTAATATACTTCCTCCTTATGCCTTTTAGAGAATCTCTAGTTTACTTCAAAGCACAAGCTCTACCTTTTTTATGACACCTTTCCTGATCTCCTTCCCTTGTTGTTAGTCCCTTTTCCCTCAAAGCACCTTGTATTTATTTTGTATGGGTTTTTTTGGTCTCAATAGGATAATAGGTAGGGACGTTTGATCTTTTTTATCTTTGAATTTCTAGTGTCTGGAACAATGTCATACATATAGGTGCTTAATAAAGGCTGATTGATTCTTAAATTCTTATTCATTCTTATATTCCAGGTGTTCAGCTACAAATTAAATTTCTGTGGACAGAAATTTTAAAGTACTTTAAGAAGCATGTTATAATTTACAAATATTTCTTAATTTATGAACCCTTTAGTTTTATGGAAATATAAAGAGGTAGCCATTGTATTGAAATCTCTACCCTCTGCTCTTCCATAGGAACAATTGTTTGTTCTTCTCCTAGTCTAATAAGTGGGAAGTGGTGATTGAACCTTTAAAAATTTGAATAATTAATTGTTGGTTCCATAGCTACCTCTCAGCTCTTTTCCTCCATAGCTACTGAGGGAAAAGCTGGTGTTATGGTATGGAAATGTACTTTAACTCTTCTGAGTTAAAACATAATTCTTTAAAAAGTACTATACTTTATACACTAAATCTGGTTAGTTATTGCGGTGGATAGAGCACTAGACCTGAAGTCAGGAAGACCTTAACTTCAAATATGGCCTTACATACTAGTCATTTATGTAATGGTGGGTAAGTCAATCTCTATTTGTCTCAGTTTCTTCCATTGTAAAATGAACATAACAGTACCAGCTTGAAGGGTTATTATGAGGATCAAATGAGATATTTATAAAGCAGTTAGCACAATGCTTGGCAAATAGTAGATGCTATATAAATGCCAATTCTCCCCTTCCAATCTTCCTGCCACCCCAAAAAATCCCTACTCTGATAAGTTAGCAAGCATTTATTAAGCACATTCTATGTGCATAAGATACAGAGTCAGAAATGAGACTTATCTCAACTGGCATGAAGGTAACCTTGGATTCTCAAAGAATAGGCAGGTGTTACTAAGCTGAAAGACTCAGTATGATACTTTTTAATTTTTTAGATTTTATTTTTAATTTATGAAATAAAACAAGCATTTCCATAACAATAAGATAAAGAAAATAATTGCACATAGAATGGCTAATCTAATGTTAGTAGGATTTTACTGAGCCAATTTCTAAGCTAAGAATGATGAAACGGCAGGCCAGAGACTGTGTGCCAGTAATCAAGGTAGTCCTTTAGTTAATTAGTTTCAATATAAGGAACAGATTTGTAAATCAGGAATTTTCCTTATTAGAATTCCAACTTGCTGAAGTGAAGACAGATCATATACATAAATCACAAGTGGGAAGGAAGTGGACAAGGTGGCTCACAAACAATCATTTCCAGGACCAGAGTGGTTTCCCACAACAAACCCACAAATGGAAGATAATACCACAATTCTGGAATCCTGTGGGAGCAATATTGCTTAAGTCCTTGGGGGTCTTTACTTGGTGGGTCACAGAACTGTGGCAGGAACAGGTTCTGTAGTCTTTGATTCGGTTTACTTCTGGTATGAAGGCAGAGGGATGCCTGTGATTGTGAGCCTAGTCAAAGTTTGATTGATCAATTTAAGCTGCATTGGGAATTTGATTCACAAGCTGGAAAAGGCAATTCTGAAAAATCTAATCTATTAGTATATTCATTATACATATATCGATTACACACAATACATATATATTCCCTCTATATGTAGAGGGAATCGTAATTCCCTCCACACTACTATGTATAACTTTTTATTCCTTTCGAATATACAACAGAATTATCATGTAAATTTCTTTTTTCTCTACCCTCACTCCCTACTCTAGAGATGGCTACCATTAGACACAACTGGAATGTGTGTGTCTGTGTGTGTATATATGTATATGCATATATATGTAAAATTATTCTATGCATTTATTTATCAGCTCTTTCTCTGAAGGAAGATAGTGTCTTTCTTCATATGTCCTTTATATTTAATTTAGATCTTTATATTAATCAGAATAATTTGCTCGCTCAAAGTTATTCTTAAAACTGTTGCAGTTAACTGTATACAATGTTCTTTTGGTTCTGCTCATTTCACTAATTATTTCATGCAAGTCTCTCCATGTTTTTTTTCTTTAATAGTATTTTTTCCCCCAATTACACATAAAGATAGTTTTTCAACATTCACTTTTGTAAAATTTTGAGTTCCAGATTTTTTTCCTTCCCTCCCCTCCTACCTCCCCAAGACAGCAAACAATCTGACACAGGTTATACATGTACAATCATGTTAAACAGATTTCCTCATTAGTCATGTTATGAAAGAAGAATCAGAACAAAAGGGAAGAATCACAAGAAAGAAAAAACAAAAAAAAAGTGAAAGTTGTATGCTTTGATCTGCATTCAGACTCCATAGTGTTCTTTCTGTGGATGTGGTTAGCATTTTCCATCACAAGTCTTTTGGAATTGTCTTGGATCATTGTATTGCTGAGAAGAGCGAAGTCTATCATAGTTAATCATTGCACAATGTCACTGTTGCTGTGTACAGTGTTTTGGTTCTTCCCACTTCACTCAGCATCAGTTTATGTAAGTCCAGTTTTTTCTAAATCTCCCTGCTCATCATTTCTTTTTTTTTTTTTAATAATTAATTTTTAGTTTTCAACATTGCTGAGAAGAGCTAAGTCTGTCAAGGTCATTCATTGTACAGTGTAGCAGTTACTGTGTACAGTGTTCTCCTGGTTCACTCAGCTTAGTTCATATAAGCCTTTTAAGGTTTTTCTGAAGTCTGTTTGCTTATCATTTCTTATAGCACAGTAGTATTCCATTACATTCATATACCACAATTTGTTCATCCATTCCCCAACTGATGGACATCCCTTCAATTTCCAGTTCATTACCACCACAAATAGAGCTGCTATAAATATTTTTTGTGCATGTGTGCCCTTTTCCCTTTTCTTATGATCTCTTTGGGATTCAGACCTAGTAGTGGTATTGCTAGATCAAAAGATATGCATAGTTTAATAGTCCTTTGGGCCTAGTAAATTGCTCTCTAGAATGGTTGGATCAGTTCACAACTCCACTAACAATGCATTAGTGTTCCAATTTTCCCACACCTTCTCCAACATTTATCATATTCCTTTTCTGTTATATTAGCCAATCTGATAGGAGTGAGTTGTTTTAATTTGCATTTCTCTAATCAGTAGTGATTTAGAACGTTTTTTTCATATTATAGGTAGCTTGAATTTTTCACCTAAAAACTGCCTTTTTATATCCTTTGACCATTTATCAATTGGGAAATGACTTGTATTCATATAAATTCGTTTTAGAAACAAGGCCTTTATCAGAAACACTGGCTATAAAAATTGTTTCCCATCTTTTTGCTTTCCTTCTAATCTTGGTTGTATTATTTTTATTTATGCAAACCCTTTTTAATTTAATATGATCAAAATTGTCAGTTTTGCATTTCATAATGTTATCTACCTCTTGTTTGGTCATAAATTCTTCCCTTCTTCATAGATATGACAGGTAAACTATTTCTTGCTCTCCTAATTTGCTTATGGTATCATCCCTTATGTCTAAATCATATACCCATTTCAACCTTATCTTGGTATATGGTGTGGGATGTTGGTCTGTACTTTATGCCTAGTTTTTGTCATTCTGTTTTCCAGTTTCCCAACAGTTATTATCAAATAGTGAGTTCTTATCCTAGAAGCCGGAGTCTGTGGGTTTATCTAACAATAAATTGCTGTAGTTGTGTGGCACTGAATAAGTAAATTAATTTAGGTAAGATTGTCATTTTTATTATATTAGCTTGAACTACCCATGAGCAACTGATGTTTTTCCAGTTGTTTAGAGCTGACTTTATTTGTAAAGTGTTTTGTAATGTGTTCCTGGGTTTGTCTTGGCAGAGACGCTCAAATATTTTATATTGTCTAGAGTTATTTTAGAGGATTCCTTCATTTTTTTTTCCTCTTTGGAGGAGGGAAGGCAGGGCAGTTGGGGTTAAGTGACTTGCCCAAGGTCACATGGCTATTTAGCGTTAAGTGTCTGAGACTGGATTTGAATTCAGGTCCTCTTGACTCCAGGGCTGGTGCTCAATTCACTGTGCCACCTAGCCACTCCTACAGTTATTTTAAATGGAATTTTTCCATCTCTTGTTGGTCCTGTAACTTTGTTAAAGTAATTGTTTCAAGCAGGTTTTTAGTTGATTCTCTAACTATACCATCATATCATGTGCAAAGAGTGATAATTTTGTTTCCTCTTGCCTCTTCTAATTCCTTCGATTTCTTTTTCTCTTATTGCTAAAGCTAATAGTTCTCTTAGAATATTGAATATAATAGTGGGCATAATAATGGGCATCCTTGTTTGACCCCTGATCCTATTGGAAATGCTTCTAGCTTATTCACATTACATATAATGAAAACTCTATTTATTGCTATGCTCTCTAGTGTTTTTAATAGGAATGGGTGCTATTTTTTTTGTCAAAAGCCTTTTCTGCATCTACAGAGATGATCATATGATTTCTGTTAGTTTTGTTACTGATATGGTCAATTATACTGATAGCTTTCCTAATATTGAAACAGCCCTACATTCCTGGTACAAATCCCACCTGGTCTCATGATAATTGTTATAATCTTTTTGCTAATATTTTATTTAACATTTTTGCATTACTGTTCATTGGGAAAATTGGTGTATAATTTTCTTTCTCTGTTTTGGCTCTTCTTGGATTAGGTATCAACACCATATTTGTGTTATAAAAGGAATTTGGTTGGACTCCTTCACCTATTTTTCCAAATAACTTACATAGTATTCGAATTAATTGTTCTTTACACGTTCATGTGTAAATCCATCTGGCCCTGGAGATTTTTTCTTTTTTTTGGAGGGGGGAAGGCAAGGCAATTTGTGTTAAGTGACTTTCCCAAAGTCACACGGCTAGTAAGTGTTAAGTGTCTGAGGTCGTATTTGAACTCAGGTCCTCCTGACTTTAGGGCCAGTACTCTATTCACTGTACCACCTAGCTGTCCCTGGAGATTTTTTCGTTGGGAGTTCATTGATGGCATGTTCGATTCCTTTTTCTAAAATGTTTGGTTAAGTATTTTATGTCTTCTTCTGTTAATCTGGGCAATTTACATTTTTGTAAATATTCATCCATTTCATTAGATTGTCAGATTTATTGGCATACAGTTAGGAAAAATTGTCCTAATTATTGCTCTAATTTCTTCATTGGTAGTGAGTTCACCTTTTTCATTTTTAATATGGGTACTTTGGTTTTCTTTTTTTCATTCAAATTAACCAAATAAAAACTAAGATAAAATAGATAAGCCATTTTATTGTTTTTTTTTTTTTTATCACACGAGCCATTCATTTTATTTATTAGTTCAATAGTTTTCTTACTGTCAGTTTTATTAATCTCTCCTTTGATTTTTCAGAATTTCTACTTTGGTATTTAATTGAAGATTTTTAATTTGTTTTTTTCCCCTACATTTTTTAGTTTTCATGCCCAATTCATTGATCTCCTCTTTCTCTGTTTTATCCATGTGAGCATTTAGAGATATAAAATTTCCCCTATGAACTGCTTTAGATATATTTCATAAGTTTTGGTATGTTGTCTCATTATCTTCATTCTCTTTGATGAACTTGTTGATTGTTTCTGTGATTTGTTGTTTGACCCTCTCATTCTCTAAGATTATTTAGTTTCCAATTAGTTTTTAGCCTATCTTTTTTTTGCCCTTTATCACTGTAGCACCAATGCAATATTTACAGTGCCCACTATCATGAGAAAGACTGTGACTATAAATATCGCATGATGTTCGATTGGAAACAAGTGCTCCATATAGAAGACAGTACTGAAACATTTATTTAGACACCAGAAAACCCAATTCCAAAACCAGTAAGCCAATTCCATCATAGTACCAGAGATATTCAGAAGCCATAATAACACTGAGAGGCATAGTAGAATCCTTTAGCCTTCCCACAGACTAATATTAGATCAATATTTACTCACAAACCTCTCTATTTCCTTGCCTGAGCACCTCTCTCTCCCACCATCTCTCTGGCGCGGATTCATCTCAGCTTCCTGTGGGCTCTGCTTTCCTTCAACAAACTCCTCCCACCACAGGCTCCATGTGACTACATCCATCCTATTGGGGGGCAAGAGTTTATCTTCATAGCAGTGAAGCTTCCTGTGGGTTCTGTTCCACCCTTCAGCAAATTCCCTCCATCACAGGCTCCATGTGACTACGTTCAGTCTCTTGGGGGCAGAGTTTACTTTGAAAGCAGGGGAAGTTTTTCAAATTTCCCCCAGGTCTTTTAAGGAGCAGGGAAGATCTTCAGATTCCCATTACAACTACATGTAATTTTTACTGCATCATGATCTGAAAAGGGTGCATTTAATATTTCTTTCTTTTTTAATTTTTTTAATATTTCTGCATTTGTGTTTTTTTTTTTTAAGCAATCGGGGTTAAGTAACTTGCTCAAGGTTACACGGCCAGTTATTTCTGGGTGTGGTGCTAAGTATCTGAGCCTGGATTTGATCCCCAGGTCATCCTGACACTGGAGCCGAGTGCTCTTACTCACTGAGCCACCTGGCTGCCCCTAAGTAATTGGGGTTAAGTAACTTGCTCAAGGTTACACGGCCAGGTATTTCTGGGTGGGTGCTAAGTGTCTGAGCTCAGATTCGATCCCCAGGTCATCCTGACACTGGAGCTGGTGCTCTTACTAGCTGTGCTACCTGGCTGCCCCAATTGTGTGGTTTTTAATGCCCTAATAAATGGTTACTTTTTGTGTAGGTGCCATGTACCACTGAGAAAAAGGTCTATTCCTTTTTATCCTCACTCTTTTTTCCAGAGGTGTATCATATCTAACTTTTCTAAAATTCTGTTTACTTTCTTAACTTCTTTCTTGTTTATTTTGTGGTTAGATTTATCTTGTTCTTAGAGGGGGAGTTTGAAGTCCCCCACTAATATAGTTTTGCTGTCTATTTCTTCCTGTCATTGACATTAATTAATGTCTCTAAGAATTTGAATGCTATACCACTTGGTACATATTTAGTATTGATATTACTTCATTGTCTGTGGTACCTTTTAGCAAGATATAGTTTCCTTCCTTATCTCTTTTAATAAGATCTATTTTTGCTTTTGCTTTGTTTGATATCAGGATTACTGTCCCTGCTTTTTTTTTTTTTACTTCAGCTGAAGTAAAAAATATTTTCTGCTCCAATCTTCTACTGTTACTCTGTGTGTATCTCTTTGCTTCAAATGTGTTTCTTGTAAACAGCATATTGTAGGATTCTGATTTTTAATCCATTCTGCTATCCTCTTCCATTTTTTGGGAGAGTTCATCCCATTCACATTTATAGTTATGATTGCTGTGTATTTCCCTCCCCTATTTTTCCGTTTTTATTTTTCTGCTTTCATCCTGTCCCTCCTCACCAGAGTTTTGCCTCTGACCTTCACTTCTATCAGCATCTCACCTTCCCTTCTTTTTCCCTTTTCCACTCCTGCTTCCCTATAAGGTAAGATTCTATACCCAACTGAGTCTGTATGTTATTTTATCTTTGAGCCAGATCCAAAGAGAGTAACGTTTAAATAATGCTCACCCCTTTCTTTTCCTCTGTTGTAATAGGTCTTTTGACCTTTTTCATGTGATGTAATATACCCTATTCTGTCTCTTCTTTTCTTCTCCCATTACAATCCTTTATCTCCCTTAAACTTTTTTTTATATCATCACATCAAAGTCAACTTATACTCATACCTTCTGTCTATGTGTACTCCTTCTAACTGCCATAATAGAGATATAGTTGTCAAGAGTTATAAGTATCATCTTCTTGTGTAGGGAAAACATTTTAAATCTTGTTGAATAACTTTTTTTTTCTTTCCTGTTAACCTTTTTATGCTTCTCTTGAGTCTTGTACCATGTTTCCCCTATAATAAGACACTGTCTTATTATATTTTTTTGGACAGGAAAACACCAGAGGGCTTATTTTCAGGGGAGGGCTTATTTTAATGAACATTGACAGCAATTTTAATAAACAGGTAAATGTGAACAAAAAAATGTACCATTATTCAATAAGCAAATCACTGGGGAAGAACAGGATGATGCGCTCACTGCTGCAGCTCTGATTGGATGCAGCTCGGAGCGAGGCGTGCGTTTCACGGGCGGGGGAGGACGGTGCATACAGAGGGTACCATAATGTAGCGTGTAGCGCAGGGGATCACCTTCACTACAGTAGCAATCTCAATAGGACTTATTTTCGGGGGAGGGCTTATTTTAGAGGAATCTTACACAGTAAGGGGAGGGCTTATTTTCGGGATAGGTCTTATTATCAGGGAAACACGGTAGTGGAAGATCAAATTTTCTGTTCAACTCTGGTCTTTTCATCAGGAAAGTCTCAAAGTCCCACTATTTCGTTGAATATTCATCTTTTTCCCTGAAAGATCGTTTTGTTGGGTAGTTGATTCTTGGTTGTAATCCAAGCTTCTTTGCCTTCCAGAATATCATATTCCAAGCCTTCCAGTCCTTTAATGTAGATGTTGCTAACTTCTGTGTAATCCTGACTGTGTGGCTTCTTGATATTTGAATTGTTTTTTTTTTGGCTGCTTGCAGTATTTTCTCCTTTACCTGGTAATTCTAGAATTTGGCTACAATATTCCTTGGAGTTTTTATTTTGGGAGCTCTTTCAGGAGGTGATTGGTGCATTCTTTCAATGACTATTTTGCCCTCTGGTTCTAGGATATCAGGGCAGTTTTCCTCAATAAGAAAGATGCTGTCCAGGCTCTTTTTTTTTTTCCTCATGTTTCAGGTAGTCCAATAATTCTTAAATCATATATCTTCGATCTGTTTTCCAGGTCAGTCTTTTTTCCAATTAGGTATTTTATGTTTTCTTCTATTTTTTCATTCTTTTGATTTTGTTTGACCGATTCTTATAGCCTGGGGCGGGGGAAGGAAGGAGGAAAAAAGGACAAAGCAAAAAGTGTTCAGCAGAGAACAAAAAGAAAACCCATCTACAAGGAAGCAAAGATGGACAGCTCTCAACACAATGTATAGTATTTATTATATAGGCTTTCTTGAAATGGAAATTTATTGCTATATTTATACTTATATTTTGAATTCTTTCATGTTATGGTGTGCACATGATATGTTTTCTTATTTTATATTTAAGTTTATATTTGCTTTTCTTTTCACATTATGTATTTAAGTTTTAGTATTTAAGGCTAAAATTAAATAAATGATGCTTTTCTGAGTAAGAGAGGTGAAATATACATACGGATTTCAGGGTATGAGGAACTGAGCAATATAGAAATGCTCTGGCAGCAGAGTAGGGTTTTAAAAAACAGGGGACTTAGCAATATATCTAATTTATAGCCACAGGCAGTGCCCCAAATTATGAACAGTTTATATGCATTTGAAATGGAGTTGTTTGGAATTTAGTATTCATTTTCCCATAGACAATGTTATAAGTGGAGCTAAAATTCAGAGGTCATCTAATACAACACCCTCATTTAACAGATGATGAATTAAAGCCTAAAAATGTTAAATGATTTATCCAAGGTAACAAAGGTAGTAAGTGGCAATGAAATTTGGACCAAGGCCTTCTAATTCCAAATATAGCAATTTTACAAAAGCATCGCACTATTGAGCTCTCTCTGTCTATTTCTCATGCTTACACACAGATAGACACACACACACTGACTTATAAAATACATTTATTATTGTATTTCAGTAATTAAAAAAATGCATGATCTCTTTAATGTGGGCCTTCCCTCCATCATAATAGATCATAAATCCCCTACATGCTTTATTACATGGTCTTCAGAATTTTCTAGAGCCCAAAAAAATTATCACTTGGTAACCAAATATTTGGAGATAAGAGTCTTCTGAATTTAGAAGACTTTTATACTCTTCTACATATATATGTGTATATATTCCCAATAAAAGTAGGTTTCCAGAACTAACAGCCTTCTTCCCCCATCTAATTACTCTGTATCAGTTCTTCCCTCTTCCATCTCATTTGTATAAGATAATTACTCCTTTTAACTGATCCTGAACGTTTTTACTTTTCGAAGTCAAATCATGCCCAGGTCTACCCTAATCTATTTTATGAACTACTCAATTAGTAATAACTCAATTACTAATAACAATCATAGACATACATTTTGTATTTTATATACATAAAAGGTAAACATTCTGTCCTTACTGTAATTGGTCTTTGGTATGTACATTATGTTTCTCAACTCTTGTATGTCAAATCTTCTATTAAGTTCAAGTTTTTGTTTTTTTTTAAGACAAAGTCCTGAAAGTCTGACAATTCATTAAATGTCCTTTTTTTTCCATTCAGAATTATGCTTAGCTTTGGGGGATATGATATTTTTGGCCAGAAACCTAGTCCTTTTGCTCTTCATTATATAGTGTTCGCATCTTGATATTTATTAGAAAATATTAGTACTGAGTTCTGCTGTCTTCCTCTTCCTTATACTCAATACTATGAGTCTCATTTGGAGGATCAGCATTCCTCTTTGTTGATAATTTGCCCTATTTAGGTATCCCCAGACCTACCATGTAGCACTCTGGACATCTTTCTGCCATGTTATCAAGTAACCTTGTTTCCCTACTCCTTGTCCCGCTTCTCCAGCTTGCTGCCTCTTACTTTGGGAACAATAATCAGATCAATTCTACCATTATTGCTTTATGACTCCATTCACCAAAGCTTGGACTTCTTAGAACAAAATACCTTTCTTTGGGGACTACTCTTCCCTGTATGTTTTGTCTTTTGCTAATAGAATGTAAACTACTTGAAGGAAAGGACTCTTGATTTTTGTACTTTTTATTTTCAGTGCTTAGTCCAGCACATAGTATTTGATAAATGCTTTTTCCATTTGTTTCAGAGATATTAAGGGGTAAATATGTTTTTTGGTTTGGCAAACATATACCTATTAATTCCTGTAAAATTCAGCATATTTTCAAAACTAGTTTGTAATATAGGTGAAGAGATGATTCACTCTTGGAATTTTATAGACTGTGATGTAGCCTTAATTACTTTATTGTATGGTATTTTTCCCCAAATTTAGGATTTCACTGATGCTGGTGTTTCCTCTACTGATACAGATTGAAGCACAACCATGCCTGTATAACCTTTTCAACTTTTTTCAATTTTTTTAAAGCAATTGGGGTTAAGTAACTTGCTCAAGGTTACACGGCCAGTTATTTCTGGGAGTGGTGCTAAGTATCAGAATCCAGATTCGATCCCAGACCAACTCTGGGGCCGGTGCTCTTACTCACTGTGCCACTTGGCCGCCCCTCTTTTTTTTTTTAATCAAATGCTTTATTAACTTCTAGTTTAGATCATCATTCATTTCCACAAGATTTTGAGTTACAAATTTTCTCCCCTTTTTTCCCCTACCCACCACCCCAAAACAGCGATCCCACTGGATATCCCCTCCTCCAATCTGCTCTCTCCCATATCTTCTCCCATACCTTCTCCCATACCCCCTCTGACTTTCCAGTAGGGCATGGTGGATCTCTATGCCCCAGTGCCTGTATGTCTTATTTCCCAATTACATGTAAAATAATATTAATAATAGTGTATATATATATATATATTTTAAACATTTGATTTTAAAACTCTGAATTCCAGATTCATTCCTTTCCTCCGTTGTCACCCACCCTTACTGGGAAGATATGCAATTCAATATAGGTTGTACATGTGTAGCCATGCAAAACATTTCCATAGTGGATATATTGTAAAAGACTGACTATATTTCCCTCCCTCCTATCCCACCTCCCACTTGTTCTATTCTTTACTTTGATCCTGTCCCTTTTCAAAAGTGGGTGCTTCCACCTTCCTCCCCCCCCCAGTCTGCGCTCCCTTCCATCATCCCCCCTCTTATCCCCTCTACTGTCCTGTAGGGGTGAGATACGCTATTTAGTATGTATGTCATTTCCTCCCTAAGCCAAATTCAGTGAGAATAAGGTTGACCCATTCCCTTTTGCCTTCCTGTTATTCCCCTCCATTGTAACCATTTTCCCTTGCCTTTTCTATATGAGATAATTTACCCCATTCTGTCTCTCCCCATCTCCTCTCATTATATTCCTCTCTCACCTCTTAATTTCACCTTTTATGTATCATCCCTTCCTGTTCAGTTGGTCCTGTGCCCTCTATCTCTGTATACCTGTACAAATATATACACACATTCACATATGTATTCATACATCCATATACCCTCCTGTATAGACATATGTATATATATGTATACGTATATATATACATACACACACATTTCTATTCCCTTCAGCTATTCTCATACTGAGAAAAGTTTCATTACTTACAATTATCGTTTTTCCTTGTAGGGATGTAAATAGTTCAACTTTGATAGGTTCTTTATGATTTCTTTTCCCTGTTTACCTTCTCATGCTTCTCTTGCTTCTTGTATCTGAATGTCAAATTTTCTGTTCAACTCTGGTTTTTCATCAAGAATGCTTGAAAGTCCTGTATTCCACTGAATGACCATATTTTCCCCTGAAACGTGATACTTAGATTTGCTGGGTAGGGTGGTTTCAATCCCATCTCCTTTGACCTCTGGAATATTATATTCCAGGCCCTTCGATCCCTCAATGTAGAAGCTGCCAGATCCTGTGTTATCCTGATTGTGTTTCCACAATATTCAAATTGTTTCTTCTTGGCTGCTTGTAATATTTTCTCCTTGATCTGGGAATTCCGGAACCTGGCTATAATATTCCTAGGAGTTTCCTTTTTGGGATCTTTTTCAGGAGGTGATTGGTGGATTCTTTCAACCTCTATTTTGCCCTCTGGTTCTAAAACATCAGGGCAGTTTTCCTTGAGAATTTCTTGAAGGATGATTTCTAGGTTCATTTTTTGATCATGGCTTTCAGATAGCCCAGTAATTTTTAAATGATTTCTCCTGGATCTGTTTTCTTTTTTTTTTTTTAAAGCAATCAGGGTTAAGTAACTTGCTCAAGGTTACACGGCCAGTTATTTCTGGTTGTGGTGCTGAGTGTCTGAGCCCGGGATTTGATCTCCAGGTCATCCCAACACTGGAGCTGGTGCTCTTACTCGCTGAGTCACCTGGCTGCCCCCCCTGGATTTATTTTCCAGGTCAGTGGTTTTCCCAATGAGATATTTCACATTGCCTTCTATTTTTTCGGATCTGTTTAATAGTATCTTGCTTTCTCATAAAGGCACTAGCTTCCGTTTGCTCCAGTATAGTTCTGAAAGAATGATTCTGTTCAGTGAGTTTTTGAGATTCTTTTTCCAACTGGCAAATTTGGCTTTTTAAGGCTTTCTTCTCCTCATTGGCTTTTTGAGCCTCTTTTGCCATTTGAGTTAGTCTATTTTTTAAAGTGTTATTTTCTTTAGTCAGGTTGTTGACTCATTTCATAATTTTCTTGCATCATTCTCATTTCTCTTCCCAATTTTTCCTCCACTTCTCTTATTTGGTTTTCAAAATTCTTCTTAAGCTCCTCTATGTATTTTTCCTGGAAGCTTTTGGCACAGGAGTTCTGACTTTGTTGTCTTCCTCCTGTTCCATGCTTTGGTCCTTTTTGTCCCCAAAATAAGAGTGTAAAGTTGGGTTGCTCTGCTTGGTTTGCTTCCTTTGCCTGCTCATGTTGCCAGTCAATTACTTGACTTTTGGGCTTTTTGCCATAGTAGAACTCTGCTAGCAGAGAGGGGAGCTTTGTACCAAACGCTGTGGTTTTCTCAGCTGCCAAAGATGTTAGTTGGGTGCCCTCTCTGAAGCCTCCACACACTCTGCCAAGCTGGTTGCACACCCCAGGACCTCCACCCTCCAGATCCAAGCAGGTTAAAGCAAGAGCAATTACCCCTCAGACTGGTTCCTTGGTCCCCCTACAGTTTACAGGCCAGGAGCTGAAGCAGCCAGGTGTGGCTGCGCCTGTAGGGCCACAGCTCCTTGGCTGCTTCTTGCCCTGGGGGCAAACACCAATGCACTCCCAACTACTGGATCCTAAAGTCCACACTGTGTCCTTAGCATCTATGGGTTGATAATTCTAGAAACTGCCACAGCTGCTGGTGATTTGAAGTCCCTCCATCAGGCAGCTGGTCAGGCCCACCGTGGGGCTGGGGTTGGCTCCCAGACTGCTGAGCTGGCCTCTCCCTGCCTGCCTGCCAGGATGTCTTCAGAGGGAAGTTAGCTTCTCTGTGTCATTTTGTGGGTTCTGTAGCTCCAAAGTTTCTTCAGAGTCACCTTTTACATGAATTGGAGGTGGTGGGAGCCAGAGCTGTGTGGAAGTCCTATTTATACTCTGCCATTTTGACTCAGTCCCCCCCACCTTTTCTGTTCTTTTCCATGTTCTCACATATGTTTACTAATGACTGCCTTCCTCAAAACCTCTTATCATTGTGAGGTTTCCAGTTATAGTAGGCCAGTTCTGACTCAATTCTCTCTGATAGTTCAGGTTTGAAATTAGAATGAAATGAGACACTTGTAGATCATCTAGGAACTAAGAAAAGCAATTTACTTAGCTGTATCCAGAAAAGAATATTTCATAAGGATATAGTATTGATTAAGTTGATTAGATTAGAACTTTACATGTATCTAACAAAACCAAAGAGATTCAGTGTGAGGTTTGAAAGTTTGTGACCTAGATGAGTTATAATCTGACTTTAAGACTATTGCTGAAGGCATGGGCAGCACTGGAGGAAGATAAGAAAGCAAAAATAAAATAGAACAAGCAATGTAATGGCCCCCTGAATGAGGAACTAAATATGTGGGGTAGTAAGTTGACTCCTTTTTTTCCTACTTTATTCCTTTTTTTCTTCCCTTTTATTTTATAATAAAACTTCCAAGCCCTCTATCTTATTTACTATCCCTATGACTTTTTTTTTTAAGCAGTCGGGGTTAAGTAACTTGCTCAAGATTACAGGGCCAGTTATTTCTGGGTGTAGTGCTAAGTGTCTGAACCTGGATTCGATCCCGAGGTCATCCCAACACTGGAGCCAGTGCTCTTACTCTTACCCCACCCAGGTGCTGTGCTACCTGGCCACCCCTATCCCTATGACTCTTGATGACATTAGGGTTCTGAGGAAATCCGTTATAATTACTCAAATGTATTTGCTTTTCTGTGTTTTTCTTGCTTCTTATGTTTATATTCCAAAATATCCTCAGTTCTGGCCTCTTCATCAGGAATACTGGGAAGTTAAATAGACATGAAAAAGCCACATCTTTGTGTCTACCCCCCCAATTAGGCTTACTTTTTCAAGGTAAGTTATTTTTGGTTGTTGGTCTTTATCTTTTGCTTTTAGGAATAAGAGATTACAAACTCCTTTCCTTTCTAGTGGTAACAAACATCCAGTTATGGTGTGATACTTGCTGTGATATTTGAACTCTTTCTTTTTGGCGCTTGAGACTTTTTTTTATTTGACCAGGAAGCTCTGAATTTTGGCTATGATGTTACTGGGAATTTTCATTTGGTTTTTTTTCTAAAGGTGACTGGTAGATTCTAGTTTCACTTTGTCTTCTGATTCTAATAGGTCTGGATAGCTTTTATTCATGATTTTTTTGAAATAGTATATAGATTTTGTGTATGATTGGATTTTTCCTGATAGTTTAATGATTCTTAGATTATCTAACTTTTATCTGTTTTCCTTGTCAGTTGTTTTTGATTAGAAGTATCTTAAATCTTCTGGTATTCTTCAGTCTTTCAATACTAGAATATTTCTTCTTGCTTCATGGAGTCAAGTAAAGAATGGAAAGGAAATGAAAACTTGCATGAATTGGAAGAAAAATAACCTTAGTACAGTAGGTACAAAACTTCACCCAAGTAACAGTCTACTATTAACTGCTTACTATGTGTCAATCACTGTGCTAAACTAAGCACTGAGGATACAAATAGAAAAAGGCACTGATCTCTGTCTACTTTTTCAAGAATTCTTTTATTTATTTATTTATTTATTTTTGTGCATGTGTGTGAGGCATTTTGGGGTTAAATGACTTGTCTAGGGTCCTATAGCTAGTAAATGTCAGGTATCTGCAGTTGGATTTGAACTCAGGTTCTAACTCTAGATCTGGTGTCTATTCACTGAGCCATGTAGCTGCCGCCTCTCTTTTTTTTTTTACTAGGAATTCTTATTGGCCTTGTGTCCAGTCTGCATTTTTCTGTTGAGGTTTTGCTTACATAGATGTTTTTACTTGATCATTTTTCTCAGAGTTTGTGTCTTGAGTTTCATCAGCATGGTAGCTTTTTTTGGCCAGATTCTTTTTGTTGCTGTTGTTTGCTTATTTTTTTAGCCTGTTTCTTGACTTTTGAATTTTATGATAGAGTTGGGCTCTGTTCATGTTGGAGGAGGAGGGTCACTGCTCCAAGCTTTATCTAGTTCTGAGGGCTTGTAAGTTTTCCATGCTTCCAAGGTGGTGTGATCTGGGGAGAGGTGTGGTCACTGCTCTCCTGGGCTGCATACTGGACCCTACAGCCTTGTGACCACAAAACCCTAGTATGATCTGGTACGAAGCCCCCTTCTATCTTTCTCTCTGTCCTGTACTTGCGACCAGAACCCCTGCTCCCTGGCAACTTCAGACACTCCTTGATACTCTACAACTGCAATCCAGAACTGGGTAATGGGCAGTGGAATTGCTAAACATTACCTGATCCTGCACCCAGTGGCAGCATAGAAATCCTCTCTAATCTCATTTTGACCCATTGTCCAATCCACTTACTGTCTCTGAGCAGTGAGAGTTCTTGAAACTGCTGCTGCTGTTGTTGCCATCATACCTCCATGGCCCACAGCTAGTGTTGCTTTTAGGCTGCACTCCTGGCCAGCCCCCACCCAGTGTCATATACTTCTCCTTCCGACCTTCTGAGTTGTCTTAGTCTGGAAAAATGTTTTACTCCAACCTTATGTTGGTTGTGTCACTCAGAATTCGATTTGAGATGTTATTTTAAAATTGTGTGGACAGGAATATTACAAAGGGTTCAGCTAGAATATTCCCTCTACTCTGCCTTCTTGTCTGAGCCCCCTCCTTAAATGTTGGATGAGAGAGAAACTCTCCACTGTTCACCCTTTACCTACTTTAGGGAGGAAGAGACCTATTGCCCTTTGATGGATAATAGAGCTAACTCCTTAACCTCTTTCAGGAGAGCCTGTGAGTTTTCCTTTCATTAGATTTCAACTTAGACTTGAATTGAGAAATACATTAAAAAAATTATTTTCACGTCCATTGGCAACTTTTTTGTATACATTTAGTTTACATTTTATTGTTAGGCTTTGGCAGTCAAAAGCCTTCCAGAAAAATTGACTAGCAAGCTGTATTTATTTTTGTTGCCATTTTCAAATTTAAAAATTTTTAACTTGTTAATCCCTTAGGAAAGAAATGTAGAGGCAGTACGAAGTGCAAAGGATGAACGTGTTCGAGAAATTAGAAATGCTGTGGAGATGATGATTGCACGTTTAGATACACAGCTGAAGAATAAACTTATAACATTAATGGGTAAGTACTTTTTGCTAGTTTTCTAACACCTTGACTTTATTACTGGAAAATTATTTTACATCTCTACAAAGTGATGATGTGGCACAATATTTAAGTATACACTTTTGAAATACAAAATGATGGTGTCATTGAAACAGCCCCTGCTTTTAGATGTAGTGTGGTCCATCTCTAACATTTACAACTGTGTCCTTTTGCCAGTTAGCTAATTTCTCCGAGACTGTTTCCTTAATGGGAAATGTTAATGATAGTGACTTCAGTTGGCTTTTGTGATCATCATATACAATAATGTTTGTGAAAACACTTGGGAATCATCAAGCTCTATGTGGTAGAGTGATCTGAGCTCTGGCTGTGGAGTCATGGTTATTAGAAACACAAACACATTTGATACCAAAATTTGGGTACTAAAAGAAGTTTATTGAGGAGAAATTCAGAGGAACGAAATACCTATACCATTAGTGCAGGTACTCCCTTCAGAGGACAGATTGGTTCATTCTCTTCAGGGTTTTAATTTTCCTCATAAAACCAAACACATTTCTGCAAGATATGTACAAGCATTACCCCCTCCCTTCATCATGCATCCCATGTTCTGCTGATGAGGCTCTAATTTTATGTGGGGCGTGTCAGATAATATATATGAGGTTTATTAAACAAGCACAGTAATTTTGTAATGCTCGGTCATTGACTCCTCACTGGTTTGAAGCAGATCAGTCCTTATCCTGCTCTGAGGGTCTCCCAAGGCTACTGTCTGCTTTTTGATTGGTCAGGTCCACCTGCTGTCTGCTGACTCTCTCTATCTTATTTTAGTAATGTCTAGCATTCCTATGGAAACTTAACTCGCTCTTGTTTCTCACAATTTTTTATCAGTAGTTTTTACTGCAGTAACTTTTTTTTGGAGGGGGCAAGGCAAGGCAATTGGGGTTAAGTGACTTTTCCAAAGTCACACAACTAGTAAGTGTGTCAAGTGTCTGAGGTCAAACTCAGGTGTTCCTGACTCCACAGACAATGATCTATTCACTGTGTCACCTAGCTGCCCCTTCAGTAATTTTTAATAGCTCTGTGGAAACTTAACTCTTTGCTGTCTCTCACAAGATGACCTGAGGTCAAAGTCTCTTTCTGATGCTTCCTGCCTATGTGACCTTAAGCAACTCACTTAATCTTCCTGGGCCTCTACTTTCCCACTTGTAAAATAAGGGAGTTACAGTAAGTGGCCTCTGAGGTTCCTTATAGCTCAACATCTATGATGGGCCTTTACTCTTTACTCTTACATATCCTATTTAGACAAACAATTGTTTTATGTGTGTATAGAGACATATAGAGAAGCAAGAGGCTATAATGTCTTTTATCAACTTAGTGGTATGCTTTTAGCCAGAGGAGAAAAATTCTCATATGTAAGCAAAATTCCTACTGTTAGAGTTTTGATTCATTTCTTTTTAATTTATCTTGTGTAAAAATAAAGAGTTGGTTTGGTTTCTTACTTAGCTTTGATGTAATTCCTGAAACGTTTCTTATTTAGGATAAAGAACTTTGGTTCTTTTAAGTTTTTAATTTTGTTTTTCGCTCTAATTTTTTTCCTTGTTCCTCCTTTTATTTGCATATAAAATTTCTACATTCTTCTTAAATTGTGAAACCTAGAATTAAATATAGGATTAAAAATAGGTTTTTAGGTAGAATCTGGCAACTGTTAAATGAAGTAACAAGTCTGCTTATGAAGTATACCTTTTAACACCTGGATATTGCAGTCCATAGTCCAGTATTAAACAAAGTTTAGCAAGTCAGGTAATTTTTTTACCTGCTTGTCTTGCCCTTCAGGATTTTGGACATTCCTTTTACCTTGTCATCAGAATTTTACTTTTTTCATATTATTTGTAAAAGGTATTTGAAATTTAAACTAGCACCTCTTTTTAAAATGTCTTCACTTGCCAATTAATGTCTCCCTACTTTTGTACCAAATCACAGAACACTTCTCAAAGTGAGCCCCAAAACAAAGCTACACATCAGGGTTTATATAGCCTTCTCCTGGCTCAGAGAATGTAACAACCTTCTGGACCCACTGGCCAATCAAAAAGTATCTACTGAAAAACAAGCCTCCCACCCCAGGCTCCAGGTGCACTTTAGCCTAGGGGCAGGGAAGATCTTTAAAATTTACATTTCCATTACACTGTGCCTGACAATGTGTGTAAAAACGTGCCCTTTATGTCCCTCTCCTCTTGACCGAGATGTTTCATTTTTGTTTTCTGGGCCAAATCTCATTATTAAAGTTATTTAGAGCTCAGTTTCTTGTAGTGTTCTTTTCACTTACGTTATTGTAATCATTGTATACTTTGGCTCTGCTTATTTTATTCTGTATTAGTTCCTCTGAGAACCTGCTGGCTTAGAGAGACTTCTCTTTGCCCCCTTCCTACCAGAGACATTTCTCTCTAGACTAGCACGTTCTTAACCTTTTTTTGTGTGTCATAGGCCCCTTTTTTTGTGTCATGAACTCCTTTGGTCTTATATGAAGAAAATAAAACAAAATACATAGGATTACAAAGGAAACTTATTATGTCAAAACATTTTTAAAAAGCAAGTTCATTGACCCCAGGTTAAGAACCCCTGACCTAGAGTCAGCCTGACAAGAGTTCAGACCATCATCCCCTTTTGCATCCTAATTGATCACTCTACCTCAGGTCTCTTTCTATTCCAATACATCCTCCACACTGCCACCAAGATGATTTTTCTAAAGTACAGGTCTGACCATGTCACTCTCCTTCTCAGACTCCTGTGGCTCTTTGTTACCTCTATTATCAAATATAAATGTCTCTGTTTATCATTTAAAATATTTCACAATCTGCTCCCTTCTTGTTTTACCAGTCTTCTTATACAATATTCTTGACTTAACTTTGCAGTCTGGCAATACTGACCTACTTCTTGTTCCTTTTACAAGACATGGGATCTTCTGTCTCACACTTGGGATGCTTTCCCTTTCTCATTTCCTTGTCTTAAAATCTGTGACTTCCTTCAATATTTTGGTCAAGTGCCACCTGGCTGGGACTGTTCCTGGTGTCCTCTGAACTTCCTACCTTCCTGCTGCTAGTCCTTTCACCTCTGAAGTTAAATTGTATGTACTTCATGGCTTATTCATATCTATAAATGAACATGTTTTCTCCCATTAGATTGTAAATCTCTTGAAGGTAGAGAATATTTTTTGCTTTTCTTTGCAAAACTTGGCACTTAGCACATAATAAATTCTTTTAGCTACATCATACTGGAGAAGTAATTTAACCTCTCTTAGTCTTATTTTCCTTTTTAAAATAAAGTAACCATAGCACCTGTTTCCCAGAGTTGTGAGGATCAAAGAAGACAATAATTAAGTGCTTTGCAAACCTTAGAGTAATATATAAATGTTAGCTTTGATGAAAGAGGCAGTGGAAAATGGGAAAACTTATATGAACTGATGCAGAGTGAGCTGAGCAGAGAACCAGAAAAATAACTTTGAAAGACTTGAGAATATTGATCAATGCCATGACAAACCAGGATTTCAGAGTTCTGAAGACTAATAAGCATGTTAACTTTTTGACATGGATGTGAGGTTTTCAAGGTGCAGAATGAGGCATGTTTTTAGGCATGACCAGTGTGGCCATTTGCTTGACTATGAATATTTGTTACAAAGGTTTGATTTTATTTTTCAGTGGGGAAGAGGGAGATGAGGGGATAGAAAAAAAATGCATGTTAATTGAAAAAAATTAAACTTAATTACTTTTTTAAAAGCAATTGCTCAAGGTTACACGGCCAGTTATTTCTGGGTGTGGTGCTAAGTATCAGAGCCTGGATTCGATCCCAGGTCATCTTGACTCTGGGGCCGGTGCCCTTAATAATAGGCTGAGCCACCTGGCTGCCCCAAATTAAGCTTAATTTAAAAAATAACAGTAGGGTTAGAAAAATCCTACTGTAGGTTTTATTTACATAGAATCTTGCAAGAAACTAGGGATTTTAAAAAGCTGAGAGAGGTTACGAAGGAGTACACACATGAGGGGCCAACCTTCGCAAAGGTATGGAGGCCACGTTTGTGGAATGGCGAGGAAATCAGTTTGGCTGTAACATAGAGTGCATAAAGGGTAGTTCTATGGAATAAACCTGGAAAATGGGGTGTAACCAGATTGTGAAGGACTTCACATCCCAAGGTAAGTAGCTAGCATTTTATGCTATCCTAGAACCATTAGAGAACCACTGAAATTTCTTGAGCAGAGATATAAAATGTTCAGACTTGCATTTTACAAAGTTCATATTGGTGGTCTAATGGAGGGTGGATTAGAGAAGGAAGACATGATACAGGAGCTTTTTACTAAGAGGCTACTATAATTGTTTTGGCAAGAGGTGATGATGACCTGGAACTGCTGGTAGTCCTTAAAGAGGAGAGGAGGGGGTGAGATTGTTGTGAAGATATAATTGAGAAGACTTGACTCATAATTGGATAGGAATAAGGTAAAAGAGAGGAGAGTCTAGGATAACTTCTATATCTTAATATAAATCACTAAACTTTTGTTTATAAAATACAAATAATAAATATATTTATAATAAATATAAATAAAATATAAATAAGTTCCTACTATATTTCAGGCCCTGTGCTAGAGAGCTTGGTATATAAGGATAAAAGTAAAGCAGTCCTTGTTCTTTTTTTTTTTAATAAAACATTTATTAATTGCTTACTGTATGCAAATCATTGTTCTTGCTCTCAATGAAATAGATTCTAATGAGGGAGACAGTACAAATGGAAGGTTTTAACTACAAGTCAGATAAAAATGTCTTGTGATCCTTAGGGTACACTGGCAATGCAGATGATAAAGCCTCTAATTTAATGTTTAATTAAATCATATCATCTTCTGTTGTTGAACCACTTGACAGTGCAAGGACTTTGGTGGTGAGAACTTTTTTTTTCTGAGTCTTCAATAGATGAGGCTGCATTACCTGTAGGAGCAGTTGTTAGTCTGCATCTCCACAGAGGTTGCTTCCCAGGATGATAAACACAGGAAATAGACTAGAAGCATCTTACTATTTCAAAGGCTCTTGGGTTCAAGGTCCTGGCCTATTTCCATTGTGTTTAAAGGGAAGATGCTGGCTTTGAATTTGTTGTCTAATGGTTGTATGTTTTGATATTCCTTGTCACTGAAGTAAGATTCTGCAGTCTGATTTTTTTCCCTGCATTTTGCTCATTTTCCCAGCCAGTTCCTTGACTTTTTAGCTCTGCTTTCAGTGTGAAGGGTATACTGTCCTATACTTCAGGGGTTTTATACAGCAGTTTTCAGAGGTATTTCTAGGGACCTCTAAATTTTCAGTTTTTCCAAGGTTGTATGATGAAAGGAGAGGTGCTTACTTTTTTTCCTGGCCTGTGCTGTGGTCTGTGAGTCACCACAAACATTCTTTTCTGCCTTGGAACTGGGATAAGGATTCCCTCTCCACCGCCATCACAAGCTCTGCCACGCCAACACTGTTCCTCATCCCAGGACCTCCACCTAGGACTGTGACCCAGTTCTAAGCATGGGCAAAGCAAGAGAATCCTGTCTCAGCACCACCAAGATCCCTGCAATCACCCTCTGGTCCAACACTGGATCCCCTCACCGTGTGTCAACTAGGTTTGCAACTTTAGGAGTTAGCCTTAACTCTTCTGTATTCTTCCCCCTCTTTGATTTTTCTATCTGTTTCTATGCCTAGCATAATTCTTTGTATATGGTGTCTCAGTCTGGATATAGATTGTACTTTTTCTCCAAATCTGACTTTAGTTGAGGGCATGAGCAATATTATTTTTTCGGTGCATATTTACAAATTTCCTTTCCTTTCAAATAGATTGGTACCTCTGAGACTTATCAATTGTGTGATGAGAGTAAATCACGTAATCCTCTTTCAGCCTCAGCTTCCTCATCTATAAAATGATGATAATGATAATTTCTATTCCAGAGTTTTTAGGGTCAAATGAGATAATATATGTAAAGTGCTTTGCAAGCTTTAAAGTGCTATGCTAATTTCTGCTATTGCTATAACTTCATTTTAGGGGTACCATCCATATTAAGAAGACCATATTTAATGCCAATGATAAGCAGGTACCCAAAAATATTTATTGGTTTGAAATAAATTTCCGAGAATTGCATGAAGCCTTAAAGTTGTGTTGATAGCTCCTGAAGGTCTTAGGGTATTGTGTGTTTATAGCTTTAATTTAGAATTTGAACTTCCTTGAAATAGTTTTTATGTCAGAAATTTTTAAACAAAATGAAAAATAAGCACAGTTTTAATTGAAAATTGTAAGACTTCATTTTGATATGATAATGGTGATGAGTATTGTTCTTTTTTGTTTTATTTTTTAAACAGGTCAAAAAACATCTCTCACACAAGAAACAGAACTTTTGGAATCTCTCCTCCAGGAGGTAGAACATCAGGTAATTAATATATAATATCTTAAATATTGGAAACTAGATGAATTCTTTATCCATTTTTGTCCTCCATTTGTTGATATACAGGCACATTTCTTGTCTCACAATACAGGGTGTCTCTGAAGTTTCAGTGCAGATTTTTTTGTCTTTTTTTTTGCCTTTTTTTTTTTGGAGGGCAGTTGGGGTTAAGTAACTTGCCCAGGGTTGCACGGCTAGTTTTTTTGTGTGGGTGCTAAGTGTCTGAGGTCAGAACCGAACTTGGGTCCTCCTGAGGACCTCTGGGGCCGGTGCTTTATTTACTGCTCCACCTAGCCGCCCCCTCAGTGCAGTTTTAAATTAGCTTAAAGTAAGAGGGCTTAAAACTGCACTGGGACTTTTGAGACACCATGTATAGAGTCCATGAAAGCATGATGGTTGGTGAAATCAGATAAGACATGAATTCCATAGAAACAGTGTACACCAAGTGATGCTGTAGAAAGACTTTGAGACTTGTAATGAGGTTTGGTTCTCGTGTTAATATTTTTCTGAAAATATATCCATCAGGGAAGACTTAATGAGAATTCCTAGAAGAGCAAAAAAAAATAAGATTTAAAAATTAAATAAGAATGGTAGACAAAAAAATTGGGAAAAGAAATTAGAACAATGCAAGGAAATTATGAAAAGAGACTTAACTGAAGAAAGTAACACCTTAAAGAACAGATTTAGTCAAATGGCAAAAGAGGTAAAAAAAAAAAACCTCACTGAAGAAATTAATTCTTTAAAAGTTAGAATTGGGCAAGTGGAAGCTAATGACTCCATGAGACATCAAGAAACAATGAAATTAAAAAGATTTTTTTAAAAATAGAAGAAAATGTAAAATATCTCATTGTAAAAACAGCTGACCTTGAAAATAAATCAAGGTGAGATAATTTAAGAATTATTGAACTACTGAAATCCATAATAAAAAAAGCCTAGAAATTATAAAGGAAAATTGCTCTGGTGTCTTATAACCACAGGGCAAAATAGAAATTGAAAGAATCTACTGATCACCTCCTGGAAGACATCGGAAAATGAAAAATGAAAACTCCTGAGAATATTATAGTCAAATAGAAAATATTTTTAAAATAATATTTTAATTGCATATATTAGTATTTCTAATTAATTATTGATAATTCTAATTAATTTCTAATTATCCAAGGACAATTTTAAACATTTATTTTTTAAAAAGTTTTGAGTTCCAAATTTTTTTCCTCCTTTCCTTGCCTCTCCCCCTCCCCCTTGCCCCAGGAGAGTAAGCAATTTGAGTTTTACATGGTTTTTTAAAACAGGTTTTACATGTGCAGTCATATGAAAGATATTAGGCATGTTGTGAAAGAAGACAGACCCAGAGGGGGGAAAAACCGTGAAAAAGAGTGTGCTTCAGTCTGTGTTCTGCATCATTTCTTTCAAAGAGAAAATATTTAAAGCAGCTAGAAAGAAATCTTTAAAATACCATAGAGTCAAAATCACACAAGATTTATCAGCTGCTACATTAAAGGAACAGAGGAATATGGTATTCTGAAAGGCTAAAGACCTAGGAGTATAGCCATGAATAAACTACCTGAGCAAAACTGAGAATAATCCTTCAAGGGGGAAATGGGATAATTAATGAAAGAGAGGACTTTGAAGCATTGTTGATGAAAAGACTAGAGCTGAACAGAAAATTTGACATTCAAACACAAGACTTTTAGAGCAGTATAAAAAGGTAAACATGAAAGAGAACTCATAAGGGACTCAAGTTTAAACTCTTTACATTCCTGTATGGGAAGATGATATAACTGCTAAGAACATTACCATAATTAGGAGAGTTAGAGGAAGTCTACATAGAGGGCAGAAATCTTTGTTGATTATATTTGGATGATCTCAGAAAATTGCAGGGATGAGAAAAAAGGATGCACTGGGAGAAGTGGGAAGGGAGAAGAAGAGCAGAGAAAATTACCTCACATAAAAGAAATTGCTAGGAAGAACTTTAATAGTGGAGGGGAAAATGTAAGAGGGGGAGGCAACACTTGAACTTCATTCTTATCTAACCTGGTTCAGAGGGGAAAAAATGTGTCTGTATACACACACACACACACACACACACACACATATAGTTATTCTATATGTGCATTATACATACATAGACACCCAGTTGAGTATAGAAATCTGTCTTACCTAATAAGGAAGTAAGAAGGGATTGGGAAAAGAAAAAGGAGGGGTGGGAGGGAGGTGACCAGAGGGAGGGTAGATTGAGGGACATTGGTCAGGTGCAAAACAGAATTTTGCGGAGGGACTGGTTGAGGGACAGGTTAAAAAAGAGAAGGAAAACAGAAGAAAATAGAATGGAAGGAAATATAGTTAGTAATCATAACTGTAAATATGAATGGGATAAACTCACCTGTAAAATAGAAGCAAGATGGCAGAATCAACTAGAAACCAAATCCAGAAACCAACAGTATGATGTTTACAAGAAACCCACTTGAACCAGAAAGACACACAGAGTTAAAATAAGCAGCAGGACCAGAATCTATTATGCCTCAGAAGTTTAAATTTAAAAAGCAGGGGTTAAAATCACGATCTCTACAAAACAAGGGCAAAACCAGACCTAATTAAAAGAGATAAGCAAGGAAACTACATTTTGCTAAAAGGCACAATAGGCAATGAAGTAATATCAATGCTTCACATATATGTACCAAATGACATAACATCTAAATCCTTAAGGGAAAGGTCAGTGGATTACAGAAGGAAAATAGATAGTAAAACTAGACTAGTGGAGGACCTCAACTTTTCCCCTAAGAATTAAATAAATCTAACCATGAAATAAATAAGAAGGAAGTTAAGGAGACAAATAGAATTTTAGAAAAGTTAGATATGATAGACTTCTGGAGAAAATAGAATGGAGTACAAAGAAATATGCCTTTTCTTAGCTGTACATTGCACCTTCAAAAAAACCAACTGTGCATAATGGCATAAAAACCTCACAAACAAATACAGAAAAGCAGAAATACCAAATACACTCTTTTTGGACCATAATGCAGTAAAAATATTCAATAAAGGGGCCTTGGAAAATTAAAAATTAATTATAAACTAAAACTCATCCTAAAGAATGAGTGGGTCAAAGAAGAAATCATAGAAACAATTTTCATCATATTTATAATTTGGTGGGGTTTTTGTTGCCCAATTAGTTCATCTGCTTTGCCTCTTTTTTTTTTTTTAGGAAGTAAACACAGAGAGATATAAATAGGTAGTTTTGAAGTATTGCTATGGCTTAAAAATTAATTATCTTGTGGCCTACCTAGTAGTGACTTTCTTTGAAACAGTAAGATTAGACCTTGAAATTATCATAGGGTGAAGAGGGTCAGTATTAAAGACAGAACCCAAATGGCACACCCAAGAGTTAGAAAACAAATTTAATAGACAGCTTTTGTTTTTATATCGCATTATGCATTGTGGTTTTACCCTAATCTCACCCAGAAAATATTCTTTCCAACAAAGAATAAAAAAGAAAACCAGCTCAGTAAAATAAACCAACACGTTGAAAAAAAATGACATTGGAGTATGTCAGACCCATAGTCCTCAACCTCTAAATAGAGGTAGGAAGTGCCTTCTCTTATCTCTTCTTTGAGACTTCAGTGGTTTGTGGGTTTTTTTTTTCCTGTTTCTATATACTTAATATTTTGAAAGGAAACTTAAGAAAACACTTTGGAGAAACTAATAATTGTGTCCTATTGTTATTAGCTGTATTCATTTTAAGCATTTTTACATCCGTTATATCTAATCAAATTACTTCTGAACCAGTTATCACAAAGACACATGGAATGATTGTATGTGAAGCATAAAAGCAGCATTTGAAGAACTGAATGCAAAAGCAAAATATTCCATATTCTTTAGTGAATATGCACATTTAGTTTGGTGAGGGCTTGTTTAGTGGTGTTTTTGTAGCCTTTTTAAAAAAAAAAGTGGTTTCCGTTTCCTCCCATTTCTTTTTAGTGAAATCTGATTCTCCTTAACCAACCTAGTTCCAAACATTAAAAATACTATTCACTTATGAGCTGTTTATTTTTAAATAGATCTGTTTGAGTAATTTTATTTTCAGAATTAGTAGTTCTTTGATTAGTATTGTCTGAATCAGTGTCATTTTGGAACTGATAATTTCCTCATAGTTTGGTTTTAATAACTTAAAAAGAATCATTGGAATTTTTTTTGCCTTAGCTACAAAGGGGAAACCAGTTTCAGTTGTTTATTAATTTATATTTTTTAATAGTAGACAAAAATGCACTAAAATTATATGGGTATTTTTTTTTTTGAGAAGTCCATTTTTTTCATTCTCTACTTTTAAAATTAACGAGATATCCCTTAATACAAATTTCTATGTTCTGGTTCTATAAAATAATTTTTTTTTCTGATTGTTGTGAAGATGAATGACCTTTTGCTATGTGGGCATTTTCTGAACTTGTCACCAGATTGATTTATGACAGTCTCTTGGATTTTTCTGGGTCATCCCAGTTATTAGTTGCCAACAAGCAATTAGTCATAGAATAATTAATCCAGTTATATCAATAACCAAGTCGTCTCTTTATTTTGGCCATGAAGATGACTGAATAGGAATAACAACTGAGATGTGATCTGTTGTTTTTTGATTCATTAGTCCACTCACTTGTATAGGCAAAGTCTTATTTTTGTTTTCTGAATGAACTTTTGTAAGTACATAGTGTTGAACATCAGTATTAAAATACACAATTCAAGATAACATGGCAAAACAGGAAGATGATAAATGTTGGAGAGGATGTGAGAATGTTGGAACACTAATTCATTGTTGGTGAAGCTGTGCACTGATCCAGCCATTCTGGAGAGCAATTTGGAACTATGCCTAAAGAGCTATAAAAATGTGCTTATCCTTTGACCCAGCAATACCACTTTTAGAGATCATAAAAATGGGAAAAGGACTCACATGTACAAAAAATATTTATAACAGCTCTTTTTGTAGTGGCCAAGACTTGGAAATGGGGAGGGGTTGCCCATCAGTTGGGGAATAGCTAAACAAGTTGTGGTATATGAATTGTAATGGAATACTATTGTGCTGTAAGAAATTATGGGGGTGGCTAGGTGGCGCAGTGAATAGAGAACCGGCCCTGGAGTTAGGAGGACCTGAGTTCAAATCCGGCCTCAGACACTTAACAGTTACTAGCTGTGTGACCTTGGGCAAATTGCTTAACCCCAATTGCCCTCCAAAAAGCAAAAAAAAAAAATGATGAATAGGTGGACTTCAGCAAAAGCTGGGGAGACTTATATGAACTGATACTGAGTGAGGGGAGCACAACCAGAAGAACATTGTACACAGCAACAGCCACAGTGTAAGAGGACTCATTTTGATAAACTTAGACCTTCTCAGCAATGCAAGGACCTAAAGCAGTTCCAAAGGACACTTGATGGAAAATGCCAGCCTCATCCAAACAAAGAACTATGGAGTTGGGATGCAGAATGAAGCAGACTATTCTTTTTTGTTTTGTTTTATTTTTTTTTTCTCATGGTTTTTCCCATTCATTATATTTCTTCTATGCAACATGACTAATGAGAAAATGTGTTTAATATATGTGTAGAGCCCATATCAGATTGCAAGCCATCTTGGAGAGGGAGGGAGAGAAAATTTAAAACTTAATGGAAGTGAATGTTGAAAACTAAAAATAATTTTTAAAAATATACAATTAAAGTTGTTTAAAACTTTAGAAATAAGGTTTAGAACTTCTTATTCTTCATTAGGCTCCTTTCAACTATTTATCTAATCTGACTAGACTTGAAGTTGTATTTCTTCTCTGCTCCCTGTTAACAGAAAGACTAATAATGTTGACCACACAAGAAATGTCATTGTCATTATCATCTCCCATCTGAACAGAATCCAGGCTAGCATTCTCCTATCTGGGTACTAAACAACACAAATAAATGGAAAACATCTGCTAAGCTCTTACTTTGTGCCATCACTTTTGCAATCACAGTTAGTGAATCTTTTAAAAAGTGTGGAATCAGGCTCTAACTTAAAGGTCCTAAGTCAGTATGTATGACCTTGTTAATTATGCATAATCTATTCAATGTGTACTTGGAAAACACATTTAACTCGGCATACTGGTTCTCTGGTAATGACTCTGGTAATGCCTTATTCTAATGTTTTTAAGAATTCTAATCAATGAGGCAATTAGTTTATATGATGTTTTGGTGTGTTTGATATGTTAATGTGGGTGGACATAGGAAGAATTATCATACTATTCCTAGATCTGCCTTAAATTTACTTTAAAACATTTAACTTTTGTTCTGGTTTCCTTAACTGTGAAATAGGGACCGTTCCTGTTTTGTTAATTAATTATAAATTAATATTAAATAATTTCTTGTGTTTACTCTGAGTTCTCATTTTTTGAAAATTGTGTTTCCTACAGCTGCGTTCGTGTAGTAAGAGTGAATTAATCTCTAAAAGCTCAGCGATCCTCATGATGTTTCAGCAGGTTCATCGAAAGCCCATGGCATCCTTTGTTACAACTCCAGTACCACCAGATTTTACAAGGTATGGCATAGATTCTGAATCTCCATGACTCTATAAGTTTTATTTCGAATGTTCTTAATTTAAAAGCTTCAAATTGATTTTCCTTATTAAGTCCTAACCTGTTTAATGTTTCATTGTGACATGACCAGTGTAATGTTCTTGGTGTAGATGCTCAGGTTTTCCTTCTAAAAAAAACTTGGAAGGTTTAATCAAGATTTAGCCTATGAATTAAGTTGATACTAGCTAAAGGGACATACCTTTCTCCAGTGCTCTAATCTTCAGAAGAAGTAATATTATTTGATCATTCTTCATCATACTCCCTTCATCTGCCTTGTTACAGTGTTTGTTATATGCTTTTTTTCTTAGCAAAGCAACTCATGTGAACCACTGAAGAAACATAAAAACTAGAAAGTACCTCTGTTAACACACTCTCTTTCTCTCATACTTTACTTTCTCGAATATTGTATTCCAAGTGCTCTGCTCCTTTGTAGTTGATGATTACTAACTTGTGTGTGATCCTGATTGGCTCCTCTATACTTGAATTCCTTCCTTCCAGCTTATTGTAGTATTTTTCAATTGTCTTAGAAGCTCTGGGTTTTGGCTATAATTGTTCCTTTAGGTTTTCATTTTTTTTTTTAAGGAGGTAACTGGTTTGATTCTTTCTGTTACTACATTGCCCTCTGGTTCTTAGAGGTCTGGGTAGAGTTCTTCTAAGATTTCTTGTTTAGGGTTTTTTTTTTTTTATTTCATCATGAATCATCTGGAATTGTGATTGGTCTTTGCATCAATTAGAGTACTTAAGTCTTTCAAAGTTAATTCTCTCATTATTGTTGTATAAATTCTATGCCTTGTGCTTATTTCACTCTGTATCAGTTCATACAAGTTTTCCCAGGTTTCTCTGAAACCATCCCCTTCATTTTTTTTAATAGCATAGTAGTATACATTACAGTTATGTACCTTAACTAGTTTGGCCATTCCTTAATTGACAGGCACTCCCTCAGTTCCTTGTTCTTTGCCACTTAAAAAAAAAGAGCTACTGTAAATATTTTTGTACAAATGGATCTTTTTCCTATTTGAGGTATATACCTGGTAGTCAGTAAATATTTATTAAGCACCTACTATGTGTCAGGCATTGTGCTAAGCTTTGAGGATACAAAAAGAGGCAAAAAATATCCTTTTCCTTCAAGGAACTCAGAATCTAAGGGAGGAGACAATGAGTTAAAGTGTATAAACAAGCTATATACAGGATAAATAGGAAATAATTAAGAGAGGGGAGGCACTAGAATTGAGAAACACCAGATTTTAGTTTGGACTTAAAGGAAGCCAGGGAAGCCAATAGACAGAACTGAGGAAGTCTGGGGGACAACCAAAGAAAATGCCCATACTTGAAAGATGTACTATCTGCCTTGTTCATGGGACACATAGCCAGAAGGCCTGTGTAATTGGATTGAAGAGTTTGTTGCAGGGACTAAGGTGTAAGAAGACTGGAAAGGTGGAAGGGACTAGATTATGAAGGGCTTTGAATACCAAACAGCATTTTGTATTTGATCCTGGAGGCAATAAGGAACCACTGGAATTTATTGAGTAGGGGTGATGATGTAGTTGGACCTGTGCTTTGGGAAAATTACTGTGGTGGATGAATGGAAGATAGATTGGATTGGGGAAAGACTTGAGGCAGACACACCCACCAGCAGGTTATTAAAATAGCCCATGAGGGAAGTGAGGGCTTATGCCAGGTTGGTAAAAGTGTCAGAGAAGGGGGTATATTTGAAAGATATCACAAAGGTGACATCAGTAGGCCTTGTCAACAAATTTAATATGGAGAGTAAAAGATAGTAAGAAGTTGAGGATGACACCTGGGTTGTAAACCCTTGGGAACCTTGGAGAATAGTATTGTCCTCTACAGTAATAAGAAAAGATTGGAGGAGTATTTAGGGGAAAAGATAATGAGTTCCATTTTGGACATGTTGAGTTTTTTTTTTTTTTAATTTTAAAAGCAATCAGGGTTAAGTAACTTGCTCAAGGTTACACGGCCAGTTGTTTCTGGGTGTGGTGCTGAGTATCTGAGCCCGGGATTCGATCTCCAGGTCTTCTCAACACTGGAGCCGGTGCTCTTACTCGCTGTGCTACCTGGCCGCCCCGACATGTTGAGTTTTTGATGTCTACTAGACATCCATTTTGGGATGTCTGAATGGTAGTTGGAGATATGAGATGGGAGGCCCTCAGAGAGGTTGGGGGAGAATGGGTAGACTTGAGAATCATCAGTATAAAGATGGTAATTAAATCCATGGCAGCTGATGAGACTACCAGGTGAAGTAATATAGAAGAGAGCCTATGGACACCTACAGTTTGAGGTTGTGATTTGGAAGAGGATCCAGCAAAGAAGGAGTGGTCTGATAGATAGGACAAGAACCAGGAGAGAATAATGTTCTGAAAATCTAGAGAATAGTGGTGGAATTGCTGAGTCAACAGGTATGCACAGTTTAATAACTTTTGGTGCATAGTTCCTAATTGCTTTTTAGAATGGCTAGTTCAGTTCAATAGTGAATTAATGTACCTTTTTTCCCTCAGCCATTCTATCATTTGTCATTTTTTTTTTTTTGGTCAGCTTTGCCAGTCAGGTAGATTTGAGGTGGAACTTCAGCATTGTTTTAATCTGCATTTTCTAATTATAAATGATTTAGACCATTTTAAAAATATTGCTCTTTATATCTTAGATTTCTTCCTTTATAAAGTGCTTGTTCATATCCTTTGACCACTTATCAGTTGGGGAATGAATATAGCAACTGTTAAGTAGTAATTTCTAGTTTGAAAAGAAAAGACAACTGCGAATATATTGCTTTTATGTTCTAGTTACATTGTTGTAGTAATTGTATATGTTGTTTTCTTGGTTCTGCTTACTTCACTCTACATTAATTCATGTAGATCTTTCTAATTTTCCCACGTTCACTTTTAATTTTTTTGGTAGTTCTTTACATTGACATTGCTATAGTTACCTATATTGTGTACATTTGTCTTTCCATGCTTCTTTGTATACATCACATTCATCATTTTTTATAGCACATAATATGACATCTTTGCCAGTTTGTAGGGTATGAAATTAGGCTGTATTTTAAATGCAATAGAGTAACTTGCTACTTTAGAGGTTGCATCATAAGATTCCTTTAAGTAGAAAGTTACTCTAGTTTGTAATTATGTGCATAAGTGCATAAAACTTATGTGTATAAGTAAAGTTTTAAAGAATGTAGAATAACATAATCCTCTGCTAGTGGCTTTACCTCATCACAAATTTATCATTTAAGCAATTCAAAATCACTTTGACTATGTCAAAAACTGTCCTGTGCCCTGAGGATGCTTACCTTTGAATATTGTCACAACTTTTTTTGCACTTAATAGTATTTTATTTTTTTCTAATTACATGTAAAGATAGTTTTCAACATTCATTTTTGTAAGATTGTGAGTTCCAAATTTTCTTTCTTCCCTCCCATCACCCCTTCCATATCACCTCTCCAAGATAGCAAGCAATCTGATACAGGTTATACTTGTGCAGTCATGTTAAACATATTTCCACATTAGTCATGTTGTGAAAGAAGAATGAGAACAAAAGGGAAAAACCACGAGAAAGAAAAAACAAAACAAAACAGAAGTGGAAAATAGTAGACTTTGATCTGCATTCAGACTCCTCTCTTGATGTGGATAGCATTTTCCATCGCGAGCCTTTTGGAATTTTCTTAGATCATTGTATTGTTGAGAAGAGCTAAATCTGTCGTAGTTGATCACTGAATAGTGTTGCTGTGACTGTGTATTCTGCTCACTTCACTCAGCATCATTTCATGTAGGTCCAGGTTTTTCTGAAGTCTGCCTTTTGATCATTTCTTATAGAACAATAGTATTTCATTACATTCATATACCACAACTTGTTCACCCTTTCCTCAGTTGATGGGCATACCCTCAATATCCACTTCTTTGCCATCACAAAAAGTGCTGCTAAAAATGTTTTTGTATGTGTAGGTGCTTTTCCCATTCTTATGATCTCTTTGTGATAAAACCTAGTAGTGGTATTGCTGAATCAATTGCTGAAACAGCTTTATAGTCCTTTAGGCATAGTTCCAAACTGTTCTCCATGGTTGGATCAGTTCACAACTCCACTAGCAATGCATTAGTTTTCTAATTTTCCAAAATCTTCTCCAACATTTTTCATTTTCTTTTTCTGTCATATTAACCAGTTTTATAGGTGTGAGGTGATACCTCAGAGTTGTTTTAGTTTGCATTTTTCTAATCAGTAATGATTTTGAGTATTGTCATAATTTCTTCCAGCATCTGTTGATTGGAGGTAGGGGAGGATAGTTAGATAATTGTGTGCCTGCAGAGGCTTTTATACACTCTTGAGCATTCCAGCACACACCAGAAGGGTATAATACTCTTTTTTGCCTTAGGCAAGTAATTCATAGGGATTGACTTACATTAAACAAATATTCATGTGCCACAGAGCAGAATTTCCTTTCATTAAATATATGTGCATTAAAATCAAAGTAATATTTAGAAATATCCTTTGCTGTACCCCTGGGATCTGTGTTTTTGACTATTTTTCTTTTGCTTATTTTTGATTCTCATGTACCATTAACATTGTGAAATTGTACTAGCCTATTGCCAGTGATTAATAATGAATTGTAATCTGTCTAGGTTTTAGGAATTGATACTCAGTAAATGCTTGTTGATGTACTTGATATTGATCATTCACACTGTTGCTTGTTAGGATTATAAATTTTATCTGAGAGTCTAATATCTTAATTTTTTTTACTTATTTGACAAAGTGAAATAATTTCGTGGATTGTATGTTTTGTCTTTTTAGTGAATTAGTGCCAGCTTATGATTCAACTACTTTTGTTTTAGAGAACTTCAGGTAAGACTATTTGACAACCTTATTATTTTTGTATGTACAAAATTTACCATTATAAATGAGAGTTGTTTATAAATAAATTTAATTTGTAAGGCAGAACTGCAAGAAGCTATACTATTTGTCCTTTACTTTGATAGTCATTATAGAATAATTTTATTGATCAAAATATTGACTATAAGGTGGGAAAAATCTGATGCCTTCACATATACTAATTAATTAATTAGTTAAATTAATTAATTGATGCTATCACTTAATGTTAAGTACCTGTATTTTAAGTTGTTCTCTTCTAGCATTAAAAGAAAAGTTAGTCAGGAGGTAGTATTCTAGGTCACATGAGCAACAAGGTGAAGGACTAGATATTTTCTCTGATTCCCCATGTGTAAAGGGGGAGGGTGTATTTCACAGCAATAAAACTGTTAAATGCTAATCTTAATGCTGACACTATCACTCTTATGATCTTGTTGTTTACCTAGTCTCTTTCAATTTCTTTGCATTCTTATTTCTTTTCATAATAACCAAATGTTATAGATCACAATACTAAATTCAGTGCAAAGTATTATTTTATTGTTTCAGCCATTTTGGAGTTAGTTTCTTTAAATGTCCCCAAGTATAAACATGGGTTGGTCATTATAAAAACACTATTTGGGAATATCTTTAAAATATAATTGAATCAGTTCACTCATCTTTGATTTTTTGTTCAGGAATATGTTTATATATTGCAAAAGTAATTTTTCATAGTTGCTGGTTCTTTTAGCAATACTTGTTAAGATTTCAGTTACCATAAAATTTGATTTATTTAGCTGTTATAAATTAACATCAGGGGATTTTCTTTCTCCTTAGCACTTTGCGCCAGAGGGCAGATCCTGTTTATAGTCCACCTCTTCAAGTTTCAGGGCTTTGCTGGAGGCTGAAGGTTTACCCAGTAAGATTTTGATTCTTTTTTTTTTAAAACCCTTTTAAATTTTATTATTGTTTCTGATCTATCTTGAGGTAGAAGAATATTCTCTATCATTTTTCTAGTATTCTTAAGCAAATGCTCCAATTTATTTTCTAGGAAATTGCAAATTTCCAGACAATTAGAAATAGCAATATTTCCAAGTTTCTTTATAGGGTTCTTGAATCATACTCAAAGAAATTATATCTGAACAAAATTGTCACTTGTCTTTGAGTTTTATTTCAAAGTTCTATCGGTATTAGAGTGAATATTAAAGATTTTTAATGATGTTTCAATATTGGGGATAAGATTACCATAGTACATCATTAAAAAAACAGTTAAAATTTATTTGATCATATCAATCTACTGAATAGACATCCAATAAAATATAAATATTCATTTCTGAAAAAATTATAAAAATAGGAATAAAAGGATTTTTTAAAAATGCATAGAAAACATCTATTCTCAAGAGAGTTAGTATTCTAGTTCATGTGAACAACAAAATGAAAGACATTTTTTCTGATTCCCCATGACCTCTCAGACCTTTCTAAAACATGAATTATGCTCCAATGATAAAACAGTTCCAGCTGTCTCTGTGGTCTAGGACACCAAAAATCCAAAGAAGATAATAAACAGCAGTGCCAGAAAAAAAAAACCCTAAAAAACCTCTGAGTGATGTTTACTGACCCTGATCTTACTCAGCACCCCTCCTTAGACAGCTCCTATGCCGTAAGGTTGCGTTGTCAGCCCCAAAGACAAGGACACAGCAACAAAACTCACCCTTACCCCCTGGTCCTTCCTTCCCCTTCTAGGGCTGTGGAGACCCTGGCTCCAGTGAATGGAACTTTGCTTCAGTCTCCATAGACATCTTAGCCTCAGCTCTTAAGGAACAAAAGCCTTCCAGAAGCTGCAGTGTGGAAGTGGTGCTGTAAACCTCTAAATTACCAGTGCTGGGGCAAACAGTGCTGCAAAACCCTGAACTTCCAGTGCCAGCCTAGAAAGCTGAGAAATGGAGGTAGTAGGACAGATCAGGATGTTTCCCCATGCATATCCATGTGGGGAGGATGTGCAGTGCTATACCAAGCCTGAGAGGAAAGAGCACAACATCCATCTGGGACCAGTCTGACTACCCAAAAGTCAGTTGGGAGCAGAAACCTTGATTGGTGAATTGTAAATTGCCCAGTATAGGAGGAGGCTGAGCACCATAAGATGCTGATGGTGGATGAAACCACAGTCAGAGGAGAGGCAGTCAAGGAAGTAAATGATAAGGAAAATATGGGGGGAAAAGACTGAAATTAGCAAAGATGGCAGGAAGAAGAAAATTTGGAGACCTTGAACATAAACAGAAAATCAATGGGAAAAACAATAGCAACAGAAGGAAGCACCTCCAGATCTGGTAAACAGGTTCAGACATCTATGAATAAATACTGCAAAACAGAAAATGATCTACCACATGAGGACCTTGTGATATTTGAGGAGACTATGAAAACACAGCATGCTGTTTCTGAGTGGTTGAAAGAGAAATGAGAATTTTAAGAACAGAATTTATGTCCTGTGCATCAAAAATAACAAACAGAATAGAAAAACTTGAATCTGTAATGGCAAACTTCACCAAAGAAACAAAAGAGAGAGCAATAGATTGGGAATTCTATGAAGGTCAGCTTTTAAGAGGAGAACCAAAAAACAGGAACATTAAAAGAAAATAAGCTTGTTATATAAGTAAAATATATGGCTCTTGAAGACATAGAGACAGTCTAAGTATCATAGATCTCCAAGAACACAAGAGGGAAAAACCTCAACACAGTGGAGAAGAAAATAATAGAAGAGAACTGCTCCAATCTTATGGACAAAGAAAATTAAATTCCAATTGAACAAATTCATATTGCTTCCAGAAAAAAAATCCAAGTCTTCAAACTCTTAAGATACATAGTGATTAAATTTAATACTTTTTTTCAGAAACAACAAGTTTGTCAAGCCATCTAGAGAAAAGACCTTCAAATACAAAGGAAAGGGCATTCAAATAATGCAGGACTGTTCCATACCCACTATAAAAAGGAGGGAATAGAATAATATGATCCAAAAAGCATTGGAGCTCTTCACACAACCCAGGGTGGCCTATCCTGCAAATCTGAGCTTACCATAGCATTGTAATGGTAAAGAAGAGCTTGAAAGTTTTTAGAAAGCCAATTAGAACTGAAGGGATTATTTGTATCTCTTAACACCTCAAAATAAGGACAGAATGATGATGGAGAGATCAGTAAGAAAATTTTTTCCTAACTTCACACAAGGAGATAGAGGTAAATACACAAATAGTGAGGGTAACAGTGAAGAGGTGAATAGAGGACATTATGTATAAAATCTGGTAATACTTTATCTACAGGTAAATCAGTGTTTTTTTGTTTAACTATAATAAGGGAGAGCATGTAGAAGGGAGGGAGGGGACCCAGGAAGATAGAGGAGTGTGATGCATAGGGGTCAAATCTTGGGCTCAGAAATGAGGGGAAGATGACCTCTGTGGTCTCAGAAGGAGAAGAACCTGCACTTCTTCTGAGTTAGAGGAGGAAAATAATGAAAGGAGTGGAGGGGATGAAGGAAGATTTACTTTGGAGGTGGTTCCATTGATGAATGTTCTTATGGGTGGCCAGTGAATGCCAAGGAGAGGAGGATCTTACAATAAATGAGGTCTGGGGGATCTGGTACTTGAAGAGTTGTACTATTACATTGGGAGGTGACAGATTGGAACCTCTGGGGGCACTTGGCACCTAAAAGAATGTGACAGTATAGACACAGAGAGGAGATTTAATGTGGAGGAAATAAAAGACCAACAAGGGAGGGTATAGATCAGTGATGGGCTGCATAATTAGGGACACAGTGGGAAGGGACCCTGCCACTGGGCAGTGTCCTCTCTAATACCTGAAATGGTTATAATTGTACTGGGAGTGAGGCATAGTTGAAAAGGGGAAATATATGGGACAGATTCTACAAACCAGTGACAGAAAATGCCTAGAGGTAGAGCCTAGAAGAATGCCTCTGAAACTTAGCATGAAGAATACAGAGAAAAGGGAGACACTAGATGATTATAGGGCTCATCAGTCAGGGAATTAGGGTCTAGACTAGAGAGGAGAAGATAGATAATGAAGAGAGTAAAAGAATTATTTTTTGGAAATAGACACAAAATATGAAATTAAAAAAGCTAATACATAGAGGACTAAATGAAAGGGGGAAAAGGGGGGGAGACTGTATGACTGAGAAGAAGAAAGAAGAGTAAGAAATATATGACCAGATAAAAACAGGAGAGAAACAGGAATTAATAAAGAAAACCTTAAAGAGAAAAAAATAACAGATGAGAAGAGGGGATTGAGGTGAGAGACAAGAGCCTATAGGATCAGAGACACCTGGAAAATAAAGATTAAGGTAAGGTAACTAAAGGAACACAATACTGTGTTTACGACAAAAGAGGGAAAATAATACCTTAAAAAAAATACCTCACCAATTTTAGAGTCATGGAAGAAAATATAATCCTTACTCTTATAATTTTAAATGTGAAAGGACTAAACAATTCAGTAAAATGAAAAAGAGTGACAGATTGTATATTGCATATGAAAACAAAACTTTACATTGTACATTTTTTTAAAAACCACAAAATAAAACTGAAGGGATAGAATAAAATTTATTATGTTTCAAGTAAATTTAAAAATATAAGATTTGCTACCATGTTCTCAGATAAAGCAAAAAAGAATTCAAAATATTAAAAGGGATCGACAAGGAAACTATCTTACGCTGAAAGAAACCACAGACAAATTAACATTAGAAATAAACTTACTCCAAATTCCTTAGCTTCTAAGATTCATAAAGGAGACATTATACAGTAGCATGAGAATGACAGAAGACTTCAGTATCCATCTATCAGTTTTGTATGTTTAGAACTGAACACATTTCTGAAGAAATTAAAAATAGATTTATGGTATCTAAATGAGATAGCAAAATAATGTACATATTTCTTTGTACCACATGGAAGTTTTATGAAAATTGACCATGTACTAGGGCACAGAACTATCACAAAAGAACATAAAAGGGCAGAAATCGTTCGTATAACTTTTATAGACAATAATGCAAAAAAAAAGAAAGAAATTGGTTCAGGGACCACAAACAAAAGATACAGACTGAAACGGAGGCTTAACAGTGAAATCTAAAATAATGAGTGTGTCAAAGAACAATTCATAGAAACATGTAAAATTACTATTTGATGAAACTATCTTTGCTGATGATATCATAGTTTACTTGGAAAACCACAGGGCATCAGCAGAGATTCTAATTGAGGCAATAGCTTCAGCAGTCACAAGCTACAAAACAAATCAGCAATCAACAGTATTTCTCTTTAATGATGACAAAACATAAGAAGCAATAATAGAACAAAATCCCATTTTAAATAACTACAAAATGCATAAAGTATCTATGGATCAATTTACCAAAACACACAAGTTTGTATGGATTCAATAATATAGTACTCCTTAAAGAAATAGAGAACAGTTTAAATAACTTGAGGAAAATTCAGTGCTTATGGCTAAATTGTGCCAACATAATAAAAACAACAGTACTACCAAAATTAATTTACACTTATAATGGTATGCCAGTCAAATTACCAATGGGATACTTTATTGAACTTGATAGAATAAAATTCATTAGAAAAAACGAGATCTTGACTGTCAAGGGAAATGATGAATAACCCTGAGATTTTACTGTATACCCTTATGCCCTTATACCTTTTTTTACCTTATACCCTTTTACCTTAAACTGCAAATTGGGAAAAATGACATGAAATAGCAACAGTCATTGTTGGAGGGATTTTGGAAAGACAAAGCACATAAATGCATTGTTTTTGGAGCAGTGAAATGGTATAAACTTTTTGGAAAGCAATTTAGAATTAGTAAATAAAGTGATTATAATGTCTTAGACCGTTATAACCAGAGACTCCTTTACATAATTATACCAAATGGAAACCACTGATAAGAAAAAAATTCCCTTAATATTTATAGCAGTACTCTTTGTGATACCTAAGAATTATTAACAAAGTAGATATCCATCAAATGGGGAATGGCTAAACAAATTGTGGTACCTGAATGTAATGGAATATTGTCATCTTGTAAGAAATATGTGTGATAAATATAAAGAAGCATGGAAAAATCTAATGAACTGATACAGAGTAAGAAATATATGTAGTAACTACAGCAATGTAAATAGAACAATACACTACAAAATCAAAAGTAAATATCAAAATTTAAAAAATCAAACAGGCCTTGAATGAAGAGAGATGAGAAGATGCCCTCCTCCTACCCCCACTTCTTTGTAGAGGTGGGAGGTCCACAAGTGTTAACATATTGTATATGTTTTCAGAGTTTTTCAATTTATTGATCAGTTGTGTGGACTTCCCTCCCCCTCCCTAAAAAATACTATTGTCATAATATACGTGGGGGATACTGTGGTAATGTAAGAAGCAGAACATATCAGTAAACACTTTTTCTTTCTTAAAAAAAGACCTAGTATTCTGTTTATGGGAAACCATTTTTTTCCTACTCAGAACAAGGGTTTGCAAAATTATTCACTCTTAATAATATTATCTGGCATAATACTGGAAGTATAGCTGTAGCAATAAAATGAGAAAATTAGATGAATAAGTACTGTGATAAGGAGAGATTAAAATAATTACTTGTAGAGGATATAATTCTTCATTTAGAACACTCAAGAGAAATAATATCATTAATTAAAGTGATGAACACCTTTGGCAGGATAGCAGAATATAATACACTTCCCTATAATCAGTGTCTATATGTTGCCAATCGTATATTTATAGAGTGATAGGCAACATATACATAGTTTAGCAACAAAAACACATGTTAAATATTTATGAATTAGCCTACTAAGATCATATGGAACTTATATAAAGTCAGTTGTAAAAATAATTTTATTTAACTAAAAAGAATATGAGTCAGTGTCAATTTTTGTGCCAAGCCTTTAAAGATGATACTCCTTAATGAAATTTATCCATAGCTTTAATTCTTTACTGGTCAAACATACTAATGTCATGCAATATAAAATTGGACAAAATAGTAACAATCCTTATAGAAAAACAAGTGAAAATGTTGAGGGAATTTGTTGAAAATAAAGACAGACAAGGGAGAGGGACTCATTTCAAATTATACTACACAGCAGTAATAATGATCAGAACTCTCATGTTAGAGTTGTGAATTAATGAAAAATTTTTAGAAGGTGGTTTGTGCAAAATGTGCATGCCCCTTTCCTTAGTAGGCCTTCTAGAATTATATACCCTAAGGAAGTTTTTATGAGCAAAGTGCAAAAATATTTCTTGAAGTATTATTTAGAATAACTAAAAACTGTAGGAAAAAGCCTAGTTGACCAACAATTGGGAAATAACTGCACAGTCGTTTTATCTGAGAATATATTTAAACATTGCTCTGTGAGAAATTAAGGATATGAATAATTCAGAGAAGTAGGGAGAGACCTACATGAAGTCATGCAAAATGAAGATTGCGTAATTCAAAGAACAATAAAACAGTAACATCCATTTTATGCACAGAAATGTTAAAAAAGAACTGTGGGTACCACTTTTTTTTTTTAACTGGACTTGAAATGTGATTGATTTACGGAACTCTGTGGTAAACTTGCTCTGCTATTACAGATTAACCTACGAAGATAATATGGAACTTCTATAATATCAATTATAATTTTATGTTAATAAAAAAGAATATGAGTCAGTGTTAATTTTTGTGCCAGGCTAATTAAATAAAGATCATACTCCTTATGAAATTCACCCCTAACTTTATTTCTGTACTGGTTAAATATACTATTGTCATGCATTATAAAATTAGACACCTTCTCCCACTACCTATAGCAGCAATAGTAGTAGTAGTAGTAATAGCTCCAGCTATGGGAGGTAGGTACTATTAGGTTTTACAGATGAGGAAACAGACCATGAGAGGTTACATGACTTGCTTAGGTTCAGATAGCTAGTAAACTTTTTTTTTGCCTTTTTTTGGAGGGCAGTTGGGGTTAAGTGACTTGCCCAAGGGCATATGGCTAGTATTTGTGTACAGTGTCTGAGGTCGGATTTGAATTCAGGTTCTCCTGACTCCAGGGCCAGTGCTCTATTCACTGTGCCACCTAGCTGCCTCATCTAGTAAACTTCTGAAGCTGAATTTGAACTCCTCTTTTTCATTATGGGTGCTTTTTCTCTATCCTTTACTCCACATAGCTGCCTTATAGCTTCATTCTCTGCAACTTATTTTCTTAGAGAGTTGCTTGAGGACACTGAAAGGTTAAGTGGCTTACTCAGGGTCACATAGCTAGAGGAGGGACTTGTACCCAGGTCTTTTGGATTCCAAGGTCCCTCTAGCACACTGCCTTTCTGTGGGTACCACCACCACCACCACCACTATCACCACTTATGTTAGTCAGTATAGACATTTTGGGGGCTGGTGTTTGCACTGGATAAATAATGAAATTTTACAGACATTGAAAAAATTCCTTTCACTTCATTGTTTTTAAAAATTTCATTTTATGACCTCATTTTTTATGCTATTTCATATATTTGAATCCATACTCTTGTTAAAACACGTCAGATTTATAATTATTAAAAAAAAACAACAAAAATGATCCAATTGTATCTTTTTATGTCTTAATTTTAGTGAAGTTACGTGTGTTTTATTTTTTAGCAATGTTTTTAGGAATATTTGTTGCTTTAATGTTATAAAATGTTAAGACAACTTTAAAGTATTATTGCTTATTTTTTTCTTTATGTCAGAATAAATAAAATTGTACCTTTCCTTTATCCTCACAATTGTTGAAATAAAAGTTAACATAGAGATTGATCTCATTTTATTAAATTGTTAACATCTTAAGATATTAGAATAGAAATGATTTAGCTTTAATGTTGTAGATTCTAGCTCTGAAGTGTTTTATATGTTTTATTATTTTATCCAGACAGATCAGGTTTCTGTTAGATTAATAGGTAAAATAGTATATATTGGTCTCCAGTATATGAGATTATAGGTTAATCAGTAGATATTGCCTATTCTTTTTAAGGATGGAAATGGAGTTGTGCGGGGTTATTACCTCTCTGTGTTCCTGGAACTCTCAGCTGGATTGCCAGAAACGTCCAAGTAAGAAACATGATTGAGTATTGATTTCCTTAGTATATATTTTTAATATGTTTTGCCTTTTTGATATACTTATGAATCAGTTTTGCTTTGTCTTAGTGCATCTGGATATGAAATGTGTGGCATAGTGTGTCAGTATGTTTTGTTTTGAACCTGAAGCTCTAACTGAGTCATCAAGTAATTTTTTAAAAATAAAATCTTACATATTTTTTGTTACATTTTAAGTTCCAAACTATCTGTCTACCTCCTCCTCACCCTACAGTAGAGAAGGCCATCATTTGATACAGATAGACATATATGTATATGTGTTTCTGTATATATATATATATATATATATATATATATATATATATATATATATGTATGTAAAATCACACTATGCATACTTGTATTTATCAGTTCTTTCTCTGGAGATGGATAGCATCTTCCTTCATAGATAGTTTGTAACTGATGTGAATGTAATATTCAGAATAGCTTTGTCATTCACAGTTTTTCTTCAAACAATATTGCTGTTACTGTATCCAGTGTTCTCTTGGTTGTGCTCATTTCACTCTTCGTTATTTCATGCACGTCTTTCCATGTTTTTTAAAAATCAGCCTGCTCATAATTTCTTCCAGCACAGGAGTATTCTATCATAATCATATACTACATCTTTTTTAGCCGTTCCCCATTTGACAGGCATCCCCTCAATTTGCGGTTCTTTGCCACTATAAAGAGAACTACTATAACTATTTTAGAATGAATAGGTTCTTTTCTTTTTTCCCTGATTACCTTGGGAAACAGATCTAATGGGGATATTGCTTGGTTAAAGTGTATATGCAATTTTATAACTCTTTGGGCTATGGGAATTATATTCCAGATTGCTCTCCAAAATGGTTAAATCAGTTTCACAGTTCCACCAACAATATGTTAGTGCTTCAATTTTTCCATATTCCCTCCAACATCTCCTTTTATAATTTTAAAGCCAATCTGAGAGGTGTGAGATGATATCTTAGAGTTGTTTTAATTGCCAGCCTGCAGCAATTAATAAGAAGGCAGTATGTCAAGAACTAACCTAGGTTTCTCTAATCACTATAAAATATCACGTTCTCAGAATTGGATGGGGCTCCAGATTCCATCTAGTTCAAATTTGAGCGTGTCTGAAATTCTCTTAATCTCCAATCAAGTGGTTGTCTAACCTTCATTTGAAGATTTACTGAGAGACAATCTGCTATTGGCAAAAATAACCTGCTACTCATTTTTCATAAACTCATATTTTTTTGTAAAATATACTGTGATGTAGTTTCCTGTGATTTGAATAATGATGACATGCTAACCACCAAGTGATATTCTTTGCCTTTTTATAAAAGAAGATTTCTTGCAGCTTTAAGTTTTGAGCTGACAATTTTTTTTTTTTTTGCTTTTTGGAGGACAATTTGGGGTCAAGTGACTTGCCCAAAGTCATATGGCTAGTAGTTGTGTCAAGTGTTTGAGGTCGGACTTGGACTCAGGTCCTCCTGACTCCAGGGCTGGCGCCACCTAGCCACCCCAAGCTGAAATTTTCTTAAAGGGCCATGTTAATGAGAGTGATGGCACATTTCCAGTTAATAGCCAAGTGGGGTATGTTTTTTATTTTTTAATATATTCCCTCCACCTAACTTTCCCGTCCCCCTTTACCCAGTGTGCTATTTGAATAATAAAAAATAAAAAAGAATAGGGAAGGAAAGTTGTGCAGTGATTCTAACCATTGGTCTTGTCTGACAGTATATGCAGTAGTCCATATATATAATTCTGCACTTCTACTAAAGTGGAAAGAAACTGCTTTTAATCTCATCTTTTTGGCCATGCTTGGTCATTATAGTGTTCAGTTTCATATTTATGTTTTTTCCATTTACGTTGTTGTAGTCAGTGTTAATGTGTTTTTCTTCGTTCTATTTAACTTGTCCTCATTGTGCATCAGTTCATGTCTTCTCATGCTTCTATTTTATTACATTCACATGCCACATTTTTTTTTTAGCTATTCTTTAGTCAGCAGACATGTATTTTGTTTTCATTCTTTGCTATAACATAAAAGTGGTGCTATGAACATCTTGGTATGTACAGGACCATTTTCAGTTTTTACCTACTTTGAGCATGTGTTTAACAGTGTGACTTTCTGGTTCAAAGGGTGTGAACCATTTATTTGAATTCCATGTTGCTTTCTAGAATGTTTAGATCAATTCACAGTTCCACCAATAGTGTTTAGTGTGTATTTCTTTTCTTTGTTCTGTCAATACTGTCTTTTCCATCTTTCATCAGTGAAAATTTTTTAAGTGTAAAATGAAACCTCAGAGTTGTTTTGACTTGCATGTCTGATTTTTACTTTGCTTATTATTGATGAATTGGGGGAATCCTTACCCTATTTGTTAACAGTTTGTAGTTCTTTTGAGAGAACTTAATATCTTTTAACTACTTTTTTTTTTTTTTTGCTTTTTGGAGGGTAGTTGGGGCTAAGTGACTTGCCCAAGGTCACATGGCTAGTTTTTGTATTAAATGTCTGAGGCTGGATCCAAACCCAGGTCTTCCTGATACCAGGGCTGGTGCTCTATTCACTGTGCCACCTAGCCCCCCCCCCCTTTTTTTTTTTTTAAAGCAATCAGGGTTAAGTAACTTGCTCAAGGTTACACGGCCAGTTATTATTTCTGGGTGTGGTGCTAAGTATCTGAGCCCAGATTTTGATCTCTAGGTCATCCCGACACTGGAGCCAGTGCTCTTACTCGCTGAGCCACCTGGCTGCCCCTAAGCAATTGGGGTTAAGTAACTTGCTCAAGGTTACACGGCCAGGTGTTTCTGGGTGGGTGCTAAGTGTCTGAGCCTGGATTCGATCCCCAGGTCATCCCGACACTGGAGCCAGTGCTCTTACTCACTATGCTACCTGGCCACCCCTTTTAACTACTTCTTAATGGGTTTTTTCCAATGTTAGGTATGAGTACCGTGTTGAGATGGTTCATCAATCCTCCAATGATCCTGCCAAGAATATCATTCGAGAATTTGCATCTGATTTTGAAGTTGGAGAATGCTGGGGTTATAATAGATTTTTTCGTTTGGACTTACTTGCAAATGAAGGCTATTTGAACCGACAAAATGATACGGTAATTTTAAGGTAATGGGGAATTTTATATTGTGACTTTTATCCTTTATTTTAAAGTAAAATTCTGAGTATATTGTTCTGTGAAAAATGAACACTAATACTGAACATTTACATTAAAAGTAACTTTTATAAAATTTTCTTAATGAAATTAATAAAATAGTTCAGTATTGCCACAAACTTGTGATCTCATCTGTATGAGTCCTCTATCTAATAATACAAATTGCCAGCCCATCTATGCTTTCCTGTGAATTAAAAAGCACTTGCTAAGTACTTTCTCTAAACAGATCCCTACTAAGCTTCAAGGATATAAACAGAAAAGAGACAGTTCCTGCTCAGTTAGAATGTGAGGAGATAACACATATTGGAGGTTCTTGTGAGTCAGATGGAGAAGCCCCATGGTCATTAGGGTACAACCAACAAGCAGATACTTAACATATCTAATATCATTTCTGTTGATAAAACCCTGTTTCTGATGTTGAACCATTTTCCAATGAGAAAGATTTTGGTGGTGAGAACTTTCTTTCCCAGGTATTTAGTACCTCTGGCTTCTGAGGAATCTGGGACTTCAGTACCTGCAGAAATAGTTGCCAGGTCTTTTCTTCACAAGGGTTGATTTATTTAAAGGCTGGGCTGGAACTAGGGCTGACAGTTTTGTGAGCTTTGCTATTCTTAGGGTTTCTTAATGCTCAGTCTTCTGGACTGTTTCCATTAGGGTCTGTTTTGTTTTTTTTTTGGAGGGGCAATTGGGGTTAAGTGACTCGCCCAAGGCCACACGGCTAGTGTTAAGTGGCTGAGGCCGGAATTGAACTCAGGTCCTCCTGACTCTAGGGCCGGTGCTCTATTCACTGTGCCACTTTATGGCCCCCTTCCATTAGGAGTCTGAAGGGAGGTAATGGTTACGGTCATTTGACTTTCCTGGCATATGGCACCTCCTTTGTGTCTCTCGAGGTGCCTTGTTGCTTCGGCTAGGCTGGTTTGCCCACCCTGTTCATGGTAGTTGATCTATAGCTGGTGGGGATGGCTGACTTCTTTTAGACAAAGGTTGTTCCTTTGGATTTATAACTATGGGGGCTAAACTGAAAATGGGACCAGTGATCTGGGAGGCAGGAACCTATATTCCCAAGACTTTTGGGCTCAGATCCATGTTTTAAGAACATAGGTGCTAGGGAGTTGCCTGAGACATTTAGAGGTTGTAGCAGCAAGCACCCCAGCGTCCCTAGGGTGGCTGCCAATACAGGTTCTTAGATCTGCTTTGTTAAAGGAAAGCAACTCAAAATTGGTTAACAAGTTTACTTTAATCAGTCAAATATGTATCATTTACCTAGTTCAGGGGAAAAAGGTCAGCACCCCGAACTTCAGAACATACAGACAGAATTATCAAGACAGAAAAATAGATCAAGTAGACAGATTTCCAAACTGTCCAACCATTACATCCATACCAAATCAACATCTGGGTTTTTCAAAGGCGGGGGGCTCTCAACAACGGTTTCCCAGAGTCTCATCTGATCAAATCACAGAACACTTCTCAAAGTGAGCCCCAAAGTAAAGCCTCACATAGGGGATTATATAGCCTTCTCCTGGCTCAGAGTATGTAACAACCTTCTGGACCCACTGGCTAATCAAAAAGTATCTACTGAAAAACAAGCCTCCCACCCCAGGCTCCAGGTGCACTTTAGCCTAGGGGCAGGGAAGAACTTAAAAATTTACATTCCCATTACCGAGGTACATTGCCTAATACATTTGTTAGAGGTGAGATTTGAACCCAGGTCTTATTGATTCTCCTTCTAGCACCTTTATCTGTTATGCCATGTTGCCTTAGTAATAATATATAATAGTTCACATTTTTGTAGTTCTTTAAGATTTAGGGTCAACTGACCCTGTAAGGTAGGCAATACAAATTTTAACTCCTCAGATTTAATTCAGTAAACATTTATGGTCCATATACTATGAGTCAGTCACTGTGCTAAGCACTGTGGAAGCAAAAAAGTCCTTAAGGACTTTACAATCTAATGGACATGCGATTACACAGGTAATTAGTGTCAAGAACCAGGATGTAACTAGTACTCTTGACACTCCACAATGCCAACTCTTTTATTATTATCAGTATTAAATATTATTATTCATATTTATTGGTATTTAATAAATAGTATTCGATCTACATGCATCTAATAAATTCAGCAATCATTTGACTATAAATCATTTTAAGGTGATGTGATATAGAGGAAAGACCTCTGGAATTTCTTTCTAACTTTATTTGATAATAGCCGCCTCCTTTCTGCCACACATGTCCCTAGGTCAGGAGAAGTAACTTGTTGTGGCAGGGCATTGAATTAAACTAGGTTCCATTTTTTTTTCTTCAGGTTAGTTTTGTGAGAGGCTAGCTAATCGCTTAGTTTTTTTTTTTTTAAATTAATGAATTTATTTTTTAATTTTCATCATTCATAATCACTTAGTTTTGTTCTGTAAAACTAGGGTGATTGGACTATATACTATCTTAAAATTTCCTTCTGGCTTTAACAAACAGGAGTTGTAGGAAAAATCTCAGAACTTCTAGCTAATCTTTGGCTTTAGAACTAGAGAAAAAGCTTAAGGGAGCTAACCTTGGAGGCAGACTCTCATGCCTAGCCAGCTGGTATCCTCTGCCTCTAGTCTTGCTTCCTGAAATGTTCCAAGTTTACTTTGTTATACTGCTTGAAGTTTAACCACTTAGACATTTGTTTGAGTTAACTAGAAGTCTGCTATTTTCTGTGATTTAGAGTCATTGTGAAGTCATTCACGTGCTTTTTCTGTCTAACACCTACCTGAGAATATTGGATTAGAAATTTTTATTTTAGAAGAAGAAGGGTGATAAAGCTTTGATTTGGGATACTGGAGCACTCTGTGGGATGGTGCAGGCCCCACATCAAATTAGAGCAGTTTATTTGGGGACTTTGGAGGTAGGGCATAAAAAAGAGAGATGGAGAGAAAATTTCTAATGCCAATGTGCCCCCTTTGCAGAGGGGGTAGCCTTACACCTTGGAAAGGGGAAGGAAACTTTTTCTATCCTTTGTTTCTTCAGTACCACATGGTTTGCTCCATTTCTCGAAGTGCTTTATGGTCAGTTATACTATAGTTTAAGTAGGCTTTTATGGGCTAAGCTTGCCTTCTAGGTATCCCCAGACAGAGCATTCCATTTATCGCTTCCTTCCTCCATTTTTTTGTATAAGCAGCAAACTTCCATGACTGGAATGTATTCTTTCCCCACCTCTGCCTAATAGAATCCTGGCTTTTTTTCTTCTGCAGGAAGCCATATTAACATCTTCTCTCACTTGAAATTACTTTATATGTTCTTCATATTCATATATTTATATACATGTATATGTATTTCTGCGATACCCTCCCCTCCCCCCTTGCCTTAAATTCCTTGAAGCCAAAGACAGTTTCATTTTGTCTTAATATTCCCAGGAGCTAGGACATTGCTTTCCATACTGGAGGCATTTAATAAATGTTTATTGCTGTTAATTATCATTTGTTTCTTTGGGGGGGAAAATGCCTCCTGGGCTTCAGATAACTAGTTTAAGAAATGAATTTAGAGAAAATGATCCATTAGTCAGTGTAGGATTTCTTGTGCTTTATACTGGGGGTATAGATTGATCATATGACCTAAAAACTTAAAATTTAAATACAAATTCAAGGTGTTATTTTTAGTAATAAAATTTTATTCTTTGAATTGGTTTTTAATTTAGCTGCTGTTTCTATGTATATATGCATATATTTATATGTATTTTTGTTTTGTGTCCATTTCTTAAGGTTTCAAGTGCGTTCACCAACTTTCTTCCAAAAATGCCGGGACCAGCATTGGTATATTACTCAGTTAGAGACTGCCCAAACTAGCTATATCCAACAAATTAATAATCTTAAAGAGGTAAGCAGGTAGCATCTATTTCTAGATCTGTGCTTCAGATAGACTTTTTGGTTATTAAGTTAGCTGTTAGATGGTAGAATTACTATTTGCTACTGATAATTGAGGCAGACTTGAAACTTCTTTTCTCATTATTCTTAGAGCCCGCAGCTCTGCTCAGATTCTTCCATATTGTGGAGATTTAGTTGGTTTCTCTGGTTTCTCTTCCAAACACTGAGATTTTTAGCTATTTTTAACAAAGGATATTTTTTCCTGAGCATGAAGAGACAGAGAAGACAGCATTATCACCCATAAAGTCCTTGTAAGATGGGAATTTTTCATGAATTAGTAGGTAGTATTGTGTTACCAAAACAGAATTTTTTTTGAAAAGCAGAGAAGAAATTTTAGGGAAATATTTTCCTTTTTCTTTTTAAGAATGTGGCAGAGAGCATTCATGAGAAGGAAGTGTACATGAAAAACTGCTGTCAAAATTTTCCATTCTAATTTGTTACTTTTATTGCATGTCAAGACTATCAGATAAACAAATTTAACTAATTTATCGAACATTATAATATATGCTGCTCTTACTACCTATGGGATAGGTATGTGTGAGTATGACAGATGGAAGTAAGATAGTTAATTCATAGACACAGGAAATAAAGAATGAAAGGGATTTTGACTGGGGATGGAGTAGATGAAGTGGAATTATTTTGGGGTTTCCTAAAAAGAAGTAGGATGTATTGAGGTAAATAGAAATACCTAGCTCATTTACCATGTGATTAAGCATTGCCTCTATTTACTGTTTTGTATGTATTGATTTTGTTTTTTAAAGAGACTTACGATTGAACTTTCCCGATCCCAAAAATCAAGAGGCATGTCACCACCAGACACTCACCTTAGCGCTCAAAGTAGTGATGCTCTTGAGATGAGAGCTAAAAAAGCAGGATCGAGTTGTGAATTGCTTCTCGAGGGTGTGCCTGCTACAACTTCAGTAAGAGAGGCGAAAGAGGATGAAGAGGATGAAGAAAAGATCCAACATGAAGATTATAATGTAGGAAAATATTCTCTTGTTTCAGTATTGTTTTTTAATGAGTGTCATGATGTTTTTTTTCTGTCATTCAGCAGTCAGTAAGTCAGTAAACAAACATTAAATGCTTACTGTGGAGGTCACCAGACAGCACAGTAGATAGAGCCCTGGACCTAAAGTCAGAAAGATTCAGGTTCCAGTCCAGCTCCAGACATGCCTGTGTAACTCTGGACAAGTCATTTAATCTCTCTGGCTGCTTCAGTTTTCTTATCTGTGAAATGGACATAATAATACTTTCCTAATAAAACTGTTGTGAGGATCAAATTAGATAATAGTTGTAAAGATAGTAGGGGCTTCCTTCCTATTACGTGCTAGGCATAGTGCTAAATACTGGGGATACAAAGGCAAAAGATAATCCCAATCCCTGCTCTTACTCTAATGGGGGAGACAGCAAGCAGATAACTATGTATAAACAAAATATATAAGGATAAGTTGAAAAAAATTAACAGAGGGAAGGCACTAGAATTAAGGGAGATTATAAAAAGCTTCTTATAAAAGGCGAATTTGATCTGGGACTTGAAGGAAGCCAGAGAAGAACAAGACAGAATTACATAAAATCTTGCCTTTTGGTATATTATATGTTTCCACAAAACTCATTTATGAGATCTCCATTTTGTAAGGCAGAAGTTGAGTCAAAGCATTCCAGGCACTTTGGTAATAGTTGGAAATACTTGGTATCAGTATAGAACAACTGTATTCAGTATTAAGGGAGTTTTAGAAATAAACCTAATATATTGTAGATTACAGTGCACCATAATACTCAGAAACTGGGATTTATCAGACGCTAGTAAAATTCTCTCTTGCAGTCCTATGAAACTTCATTGTGGATGAATACAGGTAACCTTGTAGGGTTTTTTCCCTTTTTTAAAAAAAAATTATTGATTGTAGAAAGGGAGTAGATGGAAATCTGGGTTCAGGCAGGAAGACCTATGTTCAAGTCCTGCCTCTCCCATATTCTGTCTCTGTGACCCTGGCCAAGTCATGAACCAACGGTTCTGTGCTATAGGCCATTTTCTAAGACTTTTAATTGCAGAGCACATCCTTTTCCGAATTGGTGGAAGGGTTTTACTCATTGGGGAGTTCCCTCTCCTAAGGGAACCACATGTCCAATAAAAAAAGTCTCTTGTTTTTTATATGGCCTTCATTTCAAATGTATCTTTCCACTATGTAGCAGCAAGCACCCCAGTGTCCCCAGGGTGGCTGCCCCACAGGTTCTTGGATCTGCTTTGATAAAGGAAAGCAACTCAAAATGGGTTAACAAGCTTACTTTAATCAGTCAGACATATATTGTTTACCTTGGTCAGGGGAAAAAGGTCAGCACCCCGAACTTCAAAGTATACAGGCAGAATTATCAAGACAGAAACAGATCAAGTAGACAGCTTTCCAAACTGTCCAGCCATTACATCCATACCAAATCAACATCTGGGTTTCAACATCTGGGTTTTTTCAAAGCTGGGGGTCTCTGGACAATGGCTTCCCAGAATCCATATCAAATCACAGAAAACTTTTCAAAGTGAGCCCCAAAACAAAGCCTCACATCAGGGCTTATATAGCCTTCTCCTGGCTCAGAGAATGTAACAACCTTTTGGACCCACTGGCCAATCAAAAAGTATCTACTGAAAAACAAGCCTCCCACCCCAGGCTTCAGGTGCACTTTAGCCTAGGGGCAGGGAAGATCTTTAAAATTTACATTCCCCTTACACACTACTAGAGCCATCTCTTGTAATGAAGAATAAAAAAGCAAGAGAAAAGAAAAATCAGGCCATCATTTGAATCTGACAGTATGTGCAGTAATATATACCTATTCCCTCCCAACTCTGCAAAGGAGGGAGTTTCATGTTCTCATCTCTTTTTATCAAATCAAGCTTAATCCTTCTAATTACCCAGGTTTATTTAATTTTATTCTGTTTTTACCCCATTTACATTGTTATAATCATTGTGTATATTGTTTTCTTTATTCTGCTTAATTCAGTTTACTGTTCTTCAGTATTTGTCAAGAGAATTAGCAGAGCTTGACCATAAGAAAATGAAAATGATTTAACATAAAACTAAAGTGTTAAATTTTTACCTGCCAACTAGTTTGCAAATATTTTTGATTTATTGATGTTGAAAATTATGTTCTTTCACAAAAGCCTACTTAGCACACCTCTGCTTCATTGTGATATTGACTTGATCCTGGGAATATCAATGGAGCATAAGTTCTCGTGGTCCTAGCAAGCTGAAAATACCTTGTTTGGCCTGGCAAAGAACTGTATATCTGTGTGTGTTGTACATGTAACTGATTTAAATTCAAAAGGCCAATTACTACTAAAGTTAGAACTACTACCAGTTGATAATTATTTTTTTTAAATGCTTTATTAACTTCTGATTTACATCATTCGTTTCCACCAGATTTTAAGTTACAAATTTTCTCCCTGTTTTTCCCCCACCCATCCCCCCAAAACAGCAGTTCCACAGGATATCCCCACCTCCAATCTGCTCTCTCCCATATTTTCTTCCATACCCGTTTTAACTTTTCCAGTGGATCTCTATGCCTCAGTGCCTGTATATCTTATTTCTTAATACCTGTAAGATGGTATTAATAATAGTATATACGTGTTTCCCCAATAATAAGACCTATCCCGAAAATAAGCCCTCCCCTTACTGTGTAAGATTCCTCTAAAATAAGCCCTCCCCCCAAAATAAGCCCTATTGAGATTGCTACTGTAGTGAAGGTGACCCCCTGCTCTACGCGCTACATTAAGGTACCCTCTGTATGCACTGTCCCCCCCCCGTGAAACGCGCACCGTGCTCCGAGCTGCATCCAATCAGAGCTGCAGCAGTGAGCGCGTCATCCTGTTCTTCCCCAGTGATTTGCTTGCTGGCGCCATTGAGAGCAGTGCTGCAGAGGAGAGCTGAGGCAGGACAACATAAGCCCTCCCCTGAAAATAAGCCCTCTGGTGTTTTTCTTTCCGAAAAAATTAATAAGACAGTGTCTTATTATCGGGGAAACACGGTATATATATACACACACACACACACACACACACACACACACACACATATATTTGAATTTAAAACTTTCAATTCCAGATTCATTCCCTTCCCCCCCTGCCACCCACCCCCACTGGGGAGACAAGGAGTTCAGTATAGGTTGTACATGTGCGGCTAATGCAAAACAATAACATAGTAGATATATTGTAAAAGACTGACTATATTTCCCTCCCTCCTATCCCACCTCCCACTTGTTCTATTCTCTACTTTGATCCTGTCCCTTTTCAAAAGTGGGTGCTTCCAACTTCCCTCCCCCCCAGCCTGCCCTCCCTTCCATCATCCCTCCTCTCATCCCCTTCCCCTCCTATTCTCCTGGAGGGTGAGATCCCCTATTTAGTGTGTATTTCCCTCCCTCCTCAAGCCAGATTCAATAGGAATAAGGTTGACCCATTCCCTTTTGCCTTCCTATTCTTCCCCTCCATTGTAACCATTTTCCCTTGCCTCTTCTGTATGAGATAGTTTGCCCCAATCTGTCTCTCCCCATCTCCTCTCATTATATTCCTCTCACCTCTTAATTTCACCTTTTAAGTATCATCCCTTCCTGTTAAATTGGTTCCGTGCCCTCTATCTATGTATACCTGTACAAATATATACACACATTCACATATGTATTCATATGCCTGCATACCCTCATATAAAGACATATATATATATATTTCTAATCCTTCAACTACTGAGAAAAGTTTCATAAGTTACAATTATTGTTTTTCCATGTAGGAATGTTAATAGTTCAACTTTGATAAGTTCCTTATGATTTCTTTTCCCTGTTTACCTTCTCATGCTTCTCTTGCTTCTTGTATCTGAATGTCAGATTTTTCTATTCAACTCTGGTTTTTTCAGCAAGAATGCTTGAAAGTCTTGTATTCCACTGAATGACCATATTTTCCCCTGAAACATGATACTCAGTTTTGCTGGGTAGGTGACTCTTGGTTTTAATCCCAGCTCCCTTGACCTCCGGAACATCACATTCCAAGCCCTTTGATCCCTCAGTGTAGAAGCTGCCAGATCCTGGGTTATCCTGATTGTGTTTCCACAATATTCAAATTGTTTCTTCCTGGCTGCTTGTGATATTCTCTCCTTGATCTGGGAATTCCGGAACCTGGCTATAATGTTCCTAGGAGTTTTCTTTTTGGGATCTTTTTCAGGAGGTGATCGGTGGATTCTTTCAACCTCTATTTTGCCCTCTGATTCTAAAACATCAGGGCAGTTTTCTTTGAGAACTTCCTGGAGGATGCTTTCTAGGTTCTTACTTTAGTCATGGCTTTCAGGTAGTCCAATAATTTTTAAATTATCTCTCCTGGATCTATTTTCCAGGTCAGTGGTTTTTCCCATGAGATATTTCACATTGCCTTCTATTCTTTCATTTGTTTGGATCTGTTTAATAGCATCTTGATTTCTCATAAAGTCATTAGCTTCCATTTGCTCCAATCTAATTCTGAAGCAATGATTCTCCTCAGTGAGCTTTTGAGATTCTTTTTCCATCTGGCAAATTTGACTTTTTAAGACATTCTTCTCCTCATTGCCTTTTTGAGCCTCCTTTGCCATTTGAATCAGTCTGTTTTTTAAGGTATTATTTTCTTCAGTCAGGCTGTTGACTCTCATTTCATAATTTTCTTGCATTGTTCTCATTTCTCTTCCCAATTTTTCCTCCACTTCTCTTATCTGCTTCTTAAGGTCCTCTATGGCCTGTAACCAGCTTGTATTTTCCTTTGAAGCTTTTGGTGCAGGAGTTCTGACTTCACTGTTTTCCTCCTGTTCCATGCCTTGCTCCTTCTTGTCCCCAAAATAGGAGTGTAATGTTGGAATCTTCTGTCTGCTTTGTTTCCTTTGCCTGCTCATTTTGCCACTCAATTATTTGACTTTTGGGCGTTTTGCCACAGTAGGACTCTGCCACCAGACAGGAGAGCTTTCGTCCCAAACGCTGGGGTTTTCTCAGCTGCTGGAGGTATTAGATGGGTGCCCTCTCTGATATCTCCACATGCAAGCTGGACACACATCCCAGGACCACCACCCTAGACTGCAATCCAGATCCAAGCAGGTTAAAGCAAGAGCGATGACCCCTCACACTGGTGCTTGGTCCCCCTGCACTCTGCAGGCCAGGAGCTGAAGCCACCACGTGGTGCTGGCGTCTCAGCGGTTTCTCGCCCCGGGGGTAAAAGCCACGCACTCTCACTTACTGGGTTCCAAAGTCCAGACTGCACTGGACTCTCACCTTGTCCTTCGCATCTATGTATTGATAAATCTGGAAACGGCCACAGCTGCTGCTGATCTGGAGTCCCTCTGTCTGGCAGCTGGTCAGGCCCACCCTGGGGCTAAAGCCTCGGTGTGGTGCTGGGCTGGGCTCCCAGAGCGCTGAGCTGGCCGATTCCTGCAGGCCTGCCGGGCTGTCCTCAGCGGGAGGTTAGCTTCTCTGTGTCATTATGTGGGTTCTGCAGCTCCAAAGTTTGTTTAGACTCCCCTTTTTACATGGATTGGGGAGGGTGGAAGCCCGAGCAGTGGGAAGGTCGTGCTTCTACTCTGCCATCTTGGCTCCGCCCCGCCCCCAGTTGATAATTATTTTGGCCAAAGTATCACATTGCTACTTAGTAGGAGTTCTTAACCGAGGGTCCATGAACTTGTTTTTTCAATATTTTGGTAACTTTATTTCAATATAATTAGTTTCTTTTGTAATCCTATGTATTTGATTTTTATGCATTTAAAAACATCATGAGAATAATCTATGCGACTTTTTAAAGACTCTCATAACTTGATGACTTCTCCAGTGTTCTTGCACTTTACTCTGATGTAATAAGATAATAACACTGGCCTCTTTTATGTTTCTTTCACAAGACATTTCATCTTATGACTCTGCATTTTCACTGGCTGCCCCTTGTGCCTGGAATACTCTTCCTTCTCACTTTCATTTCTTGATTTTCCCGGCTTCCTCCCACGTCTCATCTAAAATCTCATCTTCTACAGGAACCTTTTTTCTTCCTCATAAATGCTAGTTTCTTCTCTTTGATATTACTCCTGACTCTGTGTATGTGTGTGTGTTGTTTGAATATTGATTCTCCCATTAGAATGTGAGTTCACTGAGAGAAAGGATTATTTTTTGGCTTTCTATTCCCAAAACTTAACTCAGCATCTGGTACATAGTAAGCTTCAGTTCATATATGACTTCCCATGCTTCTCCAAATTCTTTACTTTTTACATTATGGTAGTATTTCCATTATGTATCATAGTTTGCTTAGTCATTCCCTAGTTAATATGACTCTCTGTTTTCAAAGGCTATGCCAACTGAACTTGGGCCCTCGAATAAAAAGCTGGAAAGTCTTCAGGAATACACCCAGTTGTAGTATGTATATTGGATATATGAAAAGCAGCATAGCTGAATTTGGAAAGTTTGGCCACATGATGATGGTTTTAGTAACTCTTAATGATAATTCTTCTAAATTGCTGAGACTGCATTATTCTTTGGTGAAGAGAGCATCCATACCTAAGGAAACTATAGAACCTTGATGTAGTTTTGGAGTACTTATAAAACCACATATTTATCGAGTGCCTGACATGGAGACCATCCTTTGTGAAGTGCTGTGGAGGAGACAAAGAAGGATGATATATAGTCTCTGCTCTTCAGTCTAGTTGAGATAAACCATAAACATGTGAAAAGATATATCATACAATCACAGCTTTAGGGATCAAAATCCAACCCCTCTCATTTTCCAGAGGAGGAAACTGAGTTGTTTTGACTTCACCTTCATTGCTCTGTCCATCCACCTCATATAATAAAATATTTAATAGTACAAGTCCATAACAAAAATGTTACAAGTCAGTATATGATTGAATTACCAGATGTTATAGGTGAAGCAAAGTTCAGAACAAAGTAAAGTCACTTCATAACTATGGATGCCTGTATTTTAGTATTGTTACTGAAAGATTTTGCATTAAATAGAAGTCTTAAGTTTCTAAGTTTGTATGAATGTCTCTGTGTGCCTGTGTGTGTGTAATTAGCTTTTTTCCTTTGCTTTGACAGCATGAGCTTTCAGATGGAGATCTGGATATAGATCTTGTTGGCGAAGATGAAGTAAACCATTTAGACGGTAGCAGTTCTTCTGCCAGCTCAACAGCAACTAGTAATACTGAAGAAAATGATATTGATGAAGAAACTATGTGAGTAATTTATACTTTTTAGATTTTTTTAATGTTCATTTTTCATTTTGAGCTCCAGATTCTCTACCTTTCTCCAGTCCTTCTCCCAACCATTGTCATGGCAAGCAATATGGTACCTGTTATACATGTGAAGTCACATTGAGTTTAAATAGAACTGAACTAGTCAACATGCCTTTGACTAGAACAAATTGCATCTAAAAGAAGAGTCACTAACTAGAAGTGGCAGGTTTAGTATTTCAAGTTTAGAATTGAAATAGGTATTGTAAAAGTATTTATTACCTAACACTATTACTTATTTACACAAAAACATGATATAAGACAAATCAATGTTATAGGGGTGCAGCTAGGTCTTTAGGAATGATATTTATATACACACAAACTAAGCAACAGGACATTAGGGGATTTAATGCTACTATTGTCAGTCCAAATTTTGTCTTGGGTTGAAGAGTAGGGTGTGTAGTGTTTTGGTGGGGTTTTGTTAACATATTAGTGATATTATTGTTAAATCTAACAGTGGTTAGATCAGTATTTTATGGGACATACCTATGTACTTGTTAGATGCAGTACCTCTTAGGATAATATGACTACTTTCTTTCTTTTTTTTTCTTTTTTTTGCTTTTCTGGAGGGCAATTGGGATTAAGTAACTTGCCCAAGGTTACACAGCTAGTGTTTTTGTGTGGGTGTTAAGTGTCTGAGGCCAGAACCGAACTTGGGTCCTCCTGAATCCGGGGCCGTCGACTCTACTTTTATAATATTCCTAATGTCCATTGCCTTTTCTCTACTCATGGCCACCACCCTAATTCAGACCCTCTTTACTTTTCACCTGGATTGTTATAGCAACCTCCTAATTTGATTTCTTTCTTTCTAGTAATTCCTCCTTCCTGAACATACATCATCCACAGTTTTCAAGATAATCTTCCTGAAGTACAAATTTGATCACCTCATTCCTATCTTCAAGAACTTTTAGTAGCTCTCTATTGGCTTTGTGATAAACTACAAACTCTCCTGTTTGGCATTTAAATGCCTTCATAATTTGATTCCAGCCTACCCTTTCAGGCTTATTATTACACAGTATTTACCTCCACGTACTCTGTATTCCAGACAATATTGCTTTTATTGTATAAACTGCTCTGTTTCTGATCACTTCACTTTGCGTTAGTTCATATAAGTTCTTCCAGGTTTTTCTGAAAGCATCTTGCTTGGTAAATTTTTTTTTTTAAACAATTGGGGTTAAAACAATTTAAACAAAATTTTTTTTAAACAATTTAAACAAATAACTTGCTTAAGGTTACATGGCCAGGTGTTTCTGGGTGGGTGGTAAGTGTCTGAGCCCGGATTCGATCCCAGGTCATCCTGACTCTGGGGCCGGTGCTCTTACTCACCGTGCTACCTGGCCGCCCCGCTTGTAATTTTTTATAGCACAATAGTATTCCATTACCATCATATACTTGTTCAGCCATTCCCCAATTGATTGACATCCCCTCACTTTCTAATTCTTTGCCACGACAAAAAGAGCTCAAGAGAGGGATGATTTTAAAAACATATTTTTGTATGTATAGGCCCTTTTCCTTTTTAAAATTTTTCTTCTTTGAAGTAATGACCTAGTTAGTGGGATTGCTGAGTCAAATGGTATGCTCAGTTTTATAGCCCTTTGAGCACACTTCCAAATTGCTCTGCAGGATAGTTAAATCAGTTCAGGATTTCCAATTTGGCATTGAATTGGGGGTTTTAAATTTCTTTTTTCTAATTTTTTTCTTATGTGCATGCCCAATTTGTTGATCTACTCCTTCTTGGGTTTTTTTTTTTGTTATTGTTTTTTTAAGCATTTAGAGATATAAATTTCCCCCTAAGTACTGCTTTGACTGCATTCCATGAATTTTGGTATATCGTCTCATTGTTGTCATTCTTTTCAGTGAAATTATTGATTCTTTGATTTTTTTTTTCTGATCTACTCATTCTGTAGGATTTGATTATTTAGTTTCTAATTAATTTTTAATCTGTTTCCAGGGCCATTTATTGAACGTAATTTTTATTGCTTTATAATCTGAAAAGGATGCATTTAATATTTCTCCATTTCATTATGATGGGTTTTTTTTGCTCTAATACATGGTCACTTTTTGTGTAGGTGCCATGTACCACTGAGAAAAAAGTATATTCCTTTCTTCTCCCATTCATTTTTCTCCAGAAGTCTAATGGGGTGGGGAACCTATGGCCTCAAGGCTACATGTAGCCCTCTAGGTCCTCAGGTGTGGCCCATTGGCTGAGTCTAAGTTTTACAGAGCAAATTCTTTTATTAAGGAGATTTGTTCTGTGAAGTTTGAGTTCAGTCAGCAGGCTGTACTCAAGGACCTAAAAGGCCACATGTGGCATCAAGGTCACAGGTTTGCCACCCCTGGTCTGTCATATCAAACTTAAAAAAAAGTTATATTCATCTCCTTAATTTCTTTCTTGTTTATTTTTTGTTTAGATTTATCTAGTTCTGAGGGGATAGTTGGGTTTCCTCACTAGTATAGTTTTACTGTCTGTTTCCTCTTGTAACTCATTTGTACAGGCATACCCCATATAAAGTTCCATTACCATTGTATCACAGCAACACTAATAATTGTTCAGCTAGTTACCAGTTTATAAGACTCTTATTACCTTCCGCCCATAAGGTCATTTCATTTAACTGCTTTTTTTTTTTTAGATGAAAGAAACAACTGTGATACGTTGGCACTGGACAGAAGGCCTGAATTCACTTAGCAGTTCTGCTACTAACTCATTGTGTGATTTCACATAATCACTTTTCCTCTTTAGGTCTTCATTTCTTCCCTAGAGTAATTTAATATACTATTCATAATATTCTGCTTATAATTGTTTATGATTGAAGACTCCATTAAATAATTTTTAGCATGAACTCTTTGGACCATCATTGTGAAACCACCCCCAAGAGGTTCTCAAACAGTTGAAATGGAACCAGTGGACTAGGGGATCTCTGGGATCCCTTCCAATTCTGGCATTCTTTATTCTGATTAAACTTGTTAAATGGAGTATGCCTGTACAGTTTATTCTGGTGGTCTATTTATGATTACATGGTGTTAATTAATCTTACGTTCTTAGGTCTGGTGAGAATGACGTGGAATATAGTAATAACATGGATTTAGAAGAGGGAGAACTAATGGAAGATACAACTGCTACTGGAGCTTCAGGTACAGAAGTATCAAGACAAATGAGCTATTTTAAAATCTCAGACTTTGATAGGACTTTATCCTGATTTTATATTGGCACTGTCTTGTTTCATTTCTTTTATGGTATTTAGGTAGTTATAAAATTTGAGTATCAGGAGTCATGGATGATGTGTCTTATTTATACCTTGTTTTGGAGAGACAGTTTTTCCTAGAATCATATACACATGGAATATTAGAATTAGATCTAGAGTAGATCTATATCTTTAAATTTATAGAAGAGGAAACTGATTCCAGAGAGGTTTAATTTTGCCCTTTATCAGACTGGCAGAACTGGGACCAGAACTCAACTCTGATTCCTGGTTCATCTTTCTTTCTTAAACATCACATGGTCTGTAAAAGATTATTGGCCTTTTTTAGTGGATGGGTTTGTTCTTGGATCCTACATGATTAATAGGTAAAAGGTCTTAGTTAAAAGGAATGAAAGTTCATTTCTGTACTTTCAGTTTATTGATGTTGCCCCAAGCCTATGAACATTTGCATATTCTTAACATGTATTTCCATAGCTATAAAATAATAACTTAAGTGGAGATAAAATTCATGAATTGTAGACCTGCATCAAAAATAGAACTAGAACTCCTCATAACAAACAATTCTAGATCTTTAAGCTTTTGTCAGAGGTTACAATAATTTACAATCTGTGCTTACAAATCTGCAAATGAAAAGTCTATTTATATAAACTCTTCAGTCATTTTGTTGTCACACTTTATCACATGTAAATATATTTCAAGAATCTTGTTTGATTTGTGGAATATTGATAATTTCTGTACACTAAAATAAAGTTTATCTTGGTTTATAGCTAGATAAATTTCATTCCTTTCACCCCAATGTCTCAGCAGAAGACCTTGCCTCTTACTTTACTAAGAAAATTGAGATCATTTGTCAAGTGCTCTCTCTCTTTTTGCTCTCCCATTTCTTTATACTAAATCCCTTGACATCATTCCCTATTTTATTTCCCTTTTTACCCAGTCTGATAATGAGGTGACTCTTCTTAACAAGGTCAACCTCTCTACATTTGTCTGTGAAACAGCAAAGCACCCTTAGAGAGAGTCAGACCACTGTCCCTATTTCTACCACCTTTTTCTCAGATTCTGATGTAGATATTCCAGGATTCAGAACCCAAGAGCTCTGGGAATAACAGTATGGCCCAAACCATCTCCCTTCTTTCAATTCACAGAACCACTAGATTAGTTCAGGTCCTTATCATTTCTCAGCTTCTGCTAATTGATTTCCATGCCTTTTCTCTTCCTGTTCTAGTCAGTCTTCCATATAGCTTTTAAGATGAATTTACTTAAGCACAAGAATGACTATGTCACTTCTCCACTCAGTAAACTCCAGTGGCTCCCTGTAACCCAAAAGATAAAATATAAATTCCTTTTGGCTTTTAAAGATCGCCTGGCTCCAACTTGTATTTCATCCTCATAATGCAGCCAAATTGGTCTTTTCTTTGTTCCTTAGAAATTAACCCATTGTTCCTTATTTTGTCTCCTGTCTCTGTGTCTGGATTTTACTCCCTCCTGACCTCTTTTTCTTAGGCACCCCATTTTTCTTTAAGAAGAAGCTCTAAGTGGAAAAAAAAAAGCTCAAATAGCATCAGATGAAGTCTTTCCTGATTCCTGCAGCACCCTTTTCCCCTAAGTATCATGCTAAATAAAACTACCCTTTATTTATTCTCCTTATCTTTATTCTGTATGTACTTGTTCCTGTTTGAATAGTAACTTCTTTGAAAATAAAGATTCTTTCTTCTTTGCTTTTATAATAACCCCTAGTATAAAGCCTAACATATAGTAGGCACTTTATAATTGTAGCTCTTTGCTTGATTAGTGAGCAGAACTTAAAAAAAAAAAGGAATTTGGAACCTCTTTCCAGTATTGGACATCATTTCTCTTACTGTCTCTCATTGTACTAAAAGCTCACATTTCACAAAATGTGAAAATACATATTTCTAATTTGTAAAATGGAAGTAATAATCTTAATATATTTACCTGCCTGGGTTATTTTGATGAAAGTTCTTGATAAACAATAAAGAACTACCCAGTTAAAAAGTAATATATGAAAAATACAGGCAGCATGATTATATTGGATAGAGAGCCATATTTGGTGTCAAAAAGACCAATGTTCATGTCTTGCATCTTATGCAAACTAATGATGTGACCTTGGGCAAGTCACAATCTCTTAACGGCCCAGGCATCTTTCTCAGATGAAATCAAAATGAGTCACCTCTATGTATTAGTGAAGGGAGTTTTCCCATCATACCAAAGAGTTCTCTATGCCAATAAAAATCAGAAGTGTAGACTGTAATTATGTATACACACACACACATAATGGAAAGTTCTCCTCTCCTCTCCTTTTTTCTCCTGTCCTTCAGTTTTATGGATGAGGAAATTGTGACACAGAAATTATGTAACTTGATCATGGTCAGTATGGCTTATCGTAAGTGGCACAGTCAGTATTAGAATAGGTATCCTTCCATGATATCATGTTGCCTGCATTCTTATATTTGTTGAATTTTTTTTATGTGGCATTTTGTCTTTATAAAGATAGTTCAGCACACTACATAATATGTGGTAAAAAATTGTTTCATAAATTTTAGTTGCATGCTTTGTTAAAGAAAAAGGTACTTTGAAAAAAATAATTCAAGTGGCTTCCTCCTATATAAATTACTCAATTATCTTCCTGTGTGACATTCATTTGGGTTTGAGTTATAGCATAATTATTTTTTAATAATATTTATCACAATTACATATAAAAATAGCTTTTTAACATTAAAAAAATTTTTTTTACTTCCAAATTCTCTCTTCCCCACCCCAAGACAGTAAGCAATTTAATATAGGTTATACATGTATAATCATGCAAAATATTTCCATATTAGTTATATTGTGAAAGAAAACACTCTTCCCCCTGCAAAAAAAAAAAGTGAAAAATAGTATGCTTTAATCTTCATTCAGACATCACTTCTTTCTCTGGATAGCATTTTTCATCTTGAGTCCCTTGGAATTATCTTGACTTATTGTATTGCTGAGAATAGTTAAGTCATTGACAGTTGATAATCATACAATATTGCTGTTTACTGTATACAATGTTCTACTGGTTAACATAAATCTTTTGAAGCATATTTTCCCTAAACCCCCAACTTAAAGATAAAAATAGGGTTCATAGAATTAGTTGTGAGGAAAAAAAAACCTTTTCTTTCTTTCCTTTTTGCTAAGTGTTTTAGAAAACAATGGGTTTTTTTTTTTTAGAATAAAAGTGATATCAGATGATAGATCACAACTATTTTTTGGTAAGAATATGTATAAAATATTCTGAAACTGCTACTTATTACTATCTGTGAAATTTGACTAAGTGTCTTAGATAAGCCTCAGTTTCCTTATCTATAAAATTAAAATAGTAGTTTCATTACCTAATTCACAGGCTTATGGTAAGACTCAAATAGATAAGGTATAGAATGTGCTTTGTAATCATAAAACAACGTCTAGAATCTTAGACTTGGAAGCGACGTTAGAGATCACCTAGTAATTTTAAGGATGATCAGATGATCCAGATAAATTGATTTAACTTGATCACAGTCACAATACTGGTAAGTGGGCAGATCGAGGATAATAATAATAATAATATCAGCTAGCATTTATATATTGCTTACTATATGCTAGGTACTTGGCAAAACACTTGTGTATCTCATTTGATCCATTAAAACAACCTTGGGAGTTAGGTGCTAATATCATCTTCATTTAACAGATGAGAAAACTGAGACAGATAGTGGTTTAGTGATTTGCACCACTAGTCAGTGGTTGCATTTGAACTCAGGTCTTCCTGAGTCCAGGTCTGGCACTCAATCCAGTGTGTACCAACTGATGCCCCAGGATTCATACTTAGGTTTTCTGATTCTAGACACTGAACTGCCATTCATGCGGCCTATGATTTAAGAGGCACCACAAGACCCCTTTCACTTCCCCTTATTACAAATATCTCTTCTATCAGTCTGACATCAGAGTATCTAAAATTTTTGTCCTTAACAGGCCCTTTTATGATGCAGATGTTGTATTAGTGTTATCATTATACACTAGCCTGATTAATTTGAAAGCTCTAGGCTCTCAGAAATTGACAAAACTTACCCTAAGGAAGGATAAATTTTGATGGTATTAAGGGTGTGAGGGTTCAAGGGAAATACAGTGGAATAATACTGGCCATTAGGGAGAGGATACATGAATAGTTTGAGCAAGGCTTACCCTATAAATTTGGATTATAGCATTGTGTTTTATTTTTAAATAATTTCAGTGAGTCATGACATTTATTACCCTAATTTTATGTTGCCTTTGAGAGTACAGACCAAATCCTCATAATACTTTTAAACTGGATGCAGAAAACATCATGACATTTTCCATGACTATATTTTGCACCTAACAGAGACAGATGGCATCAACTGAGGACCCCAGTTACCTGAGTAATATGAGTTGGTTCTGAGCTTATAGTACTCTTCTTCTATAGTTATTACCCAAGCTCAGGACTCTGGAGCCTGAGACTTGTTTCAAATTACACTTGCTTGACCTTTGCCAAGGTAGGGGAGTAAGACAAAAATGAGAGGAGAGATAGGTAGTAGGAGAGGCTTCCTTGCCACTTTGGTTCTCTTATGTATAGAAGCAGTGGTGGTACCTATTCTCAATGTTCAGAGTTTCTTAGACTCTGGCAGTTACTGGTCCTGAGCATTGTGGGACTAAGCCTTGTGCTGGTTTCTGCTGATATCTTGCTTGCATTCTGTTGATGTATAGCATATATCACTATGGACAGAAGAGATGCTACTAAGAAGTGAATTGTGGGTGTATATTCACTAAAATGTAAACACTTATACTTCTATTTAAAAAAAAATAAACAGATTAGAAGTACATATTTCCCACTTTTTTTTTCTCTTTCAGGCAGTAGCCATGGTTATGCAAGTGCAAGCCGCAGAGCTTCAAGGCGAGCTGGAAATACAGGGTCTGCAGCTAGTAGCAGTTTATTAGATATTGATCCCTTAATTTTAATACACTTGTTGGACCTTAAGGACCGGAGCAGTATGGAAAATTTATGGGGCTTACAGCCTCGTCCTCCTGCTTCACTGCTACAGTCCACAGGTAAAAAACAGCAACAACAAACCAAAACCTTTTCACAATCTTTAACTTGATGTAATTAAATTAAACTTTAATTGGTAGTAGAGAAAATCTCTGTGTGACTGAATTTAGCCCTGTTCTTTTAAATATTAGCATGGGGGGAGATTTTAGTAACCCACTGACTTTTAATTAATTTAATTAATATTACAACTAAACTTTTATTCAGAGGTCTACTCTAAATATCTTTGGGTACTGAAGTAAGTATAATGTTAAGTATATTGAATTGTTTGTTAGTTAGATTTACGTGATGTGCCTCTGAGACTAACAAATCAATAACATAGGCAAAAGTCTTGTACACACTCTGAGCTATTGTTTAAAAAAGTTGCATATGTTTGGCAAAAATTTTCATAAGTTTGTAGGTCTAGAAGAAACTTTATTAGGCCCTTCCAGGTGGGGTTGTTTAAAAATGTTTTACCAAGAGATGATTTATAGCGAGAGAGAGAGAGAAGTGCTATAGGGCTGTTTTGTGCTTACAAAGATATTTTCCTTAAAAATTATGTTTTTCAATAATGCAACATTATTCATAAAGGTTACTTGGACACTTTCAGATTCAAGGAAACACTGTTGCATGTAATAACATAAATTTAATGGAATTAATGTTTGTACATTGAAAATCCAGTTACCCAGGGCTCTTTTGGAGGAGAGGTTATGAATCATTCTTGGTAACCAAATTTTTGGTATAGATCACTTAAAAAACACCAGTTTAAAAAGACGTTTGCACCATTTTGCATAGGAATTTTTCTAAAATTTAATTCAGAGTTTTCAACTTTCTGAAGTTATTAAGAACAAGTCTTAACTTTTTCTTAATGATTTGGGATCATGACCTCTCTCCTTTCCCCTTCCTCAACCTCTTGGTCACTTCTTCTTTTAACTTCACATAGCACTTTGTTCCTCTTTCTACTCTTCTAATGTATTTTTTCTTAAATATTTTATGTAACAATTCTTTATTCCCTCTCTCTCTACTTGATTGTAATGCCTCTCAGGGCAGGGTTCATGTCTCCTTTAATCTTTAGGACCCTAGGTCAGGGTTCTTCTATACACAGCAGACACTTGATATAAATATTTGTGGAATTGTTGCTGAATTAGGTTCTCAGGTAATTTGCAGCTCTTGATTCTATGATTCCATCATTTTTAAGCACTGTTATTTTTGTGCTGTAATATGAAACTATAGTTAAAGATCTACCAAAGTGTGTAGGACAGTTTGCTCATGTACTCACTCCAACCCTAAATTTCTGGGGGGTTTTAGTTTCTTATGTCAGCTTTTTATGCTTTTTCTCTTTCTTTGCTGTGTTCACTACACTGTACCTGTCTGCCTAGCAGCTTTTCTCCCCTCCAAATTTTCTGATTCTGATCTCCTGAAAGCTTTCAGTGGCAAGGAGATAATGGATGAAAGTGCATGTTCTTTCTTAAACTGTACCTATTTTAAAGATACTTGCATGGACTTTAACATAGGACCATGGAATTTAGGCCTGGAAATGATTTTATCTAATGTTTTGAGAACTTTTTGCTGCATTCCTGGTTCTTAACTGCATGGTACAGTAAGTAATATAATAGAGCCTGGGGGAGCCAGAAGACTTGGGACCTAGTCTTGTCTCTACCCCTTGTTAACTATGAGCGTGGGCAAATTACTTCACCTCTTTACACCTGTTTCCTCATTTGTAAAATGGGGATGATAATATTTTTACTACTTGTCAACAGTGTTTTATTAGGGGAATGCTTTATTAACAGTAAAGCATTATGTGCCTGTGAGCTTCTATCGATAGGTAAAGTTACTGGACAGGTTAAAATGTTACTAATATCATTAATTGACAGAACCAGTACCTCATTTGGGATCACTTTGAAATCTGAAATCACAGGTCGGTGGATTAATAGAGTGGAACAGAAATAGTAGACCATCTGGTTCTGAAATGGCTCCATTTGTCCTTTTAAAAACAAATGACTGTTCAGTGCTTTTCATTTTAAATCTTTGTGCTATTAAGATTGTGGTTGGGGGTGGCTAGGTGGCACAGTGAATAGAGCACTGGCCCTGGAGTCAGGAGGACCTGAGTTCAAATCCAGCCTCAGACACTTAACACTTAACTAGCCATGTGACCTTGGGCAAGTCACTTAACCCCACTTGCCCTACCTCCCCCCCAAAAAAAGCAAAAAAAAAAAAAGAAATAAAAAAAAGATTGTAGTTAGTTCCCTTTGCTTCATTTTTTTCTTATTCTAATGCTGAAGCAAAGCATGCATGTTAATATATAGTCTCCCTAATATGAGTTCTTTTTTCTTCTATCAGAAGTCATCGAGAAGCTAATACAAATTTCTTGCTACTTTAAGTACTTTGAGCCAGAGCTTTCATTACATTAACCACAGTTTTTTAAATGAAAAATCATATATGGTGAACAGAATTAATTGCCAGAGACCCTAATTTTAGGAATTTCCACAGTTAAGTGTCCAGGGGGACGTAGCTTTTAACTTCTCATTTTGGAGTTTTCAAATTATCTTTAATTCAAATTGGAATTTATAGGCTAATTTGAATGGTTAGGTTGAATATGGCCCAAATGTGACTGTCTTTATCTTGATTTTCACTGATGCAATTAATGCTTACTTTCCCAGATGTAACTATGTATATTCAGACATGCAAGAAGGTCTGTGATATAAGGTAGGAGGTAGTTAAATGTATTATTAAAACTAAATTTTAAGGCAGCTGGTTTTTCTCCCTGAAGCCTCATATGCTCGAAAAGATAAAGATCAGAGGAGGCAACAGGCAATGTGGAGAGTGCCTCCAGACTTGAAGATGCTAAAGAGACTCAAAACACAAATGGCTGAAGTGAGAAGCAAGATGTCTGATATGAAAAACCAACTATCGGAAGTAAGAAGCATCAATGCTGGGTCCTGTGATGTCCAGTCCAGCTCTTTTTCTGCTGATCAGGTGTCTTTGGCTACCTGTACCACAGAAAGCTGTGGCAAATTACAAGACCTGGGAATGGAACTTCTGACAAAGTCTTCAGTTACAAGTTGTTACATGAGGAACTGTAAGTGGGAAAGAAACTTATAATGTCATTTACTTATTGGTCAGTTTTGAAACTAAGGAACTAGAAGCACTGATAGTAGAAGGAACCTACGATGAGGAGTCAGGTGTCGGGTTTGAACCCCATCCCTGACAGATGGTGCAGACCAGAAAGTAAGCAAGAATTAAAGTGAGCAGCAGGGTAGGGCTTCTCAAGATGTGGAGGTCACTAATCAGTGAGGACTCCTCCTGGCAGAGTTATGTTTAAGTAGGCAAGGAAGCTGTCATGGAGGTAGAGCAGATGGTAGAGTGAAGAGGTGAATTACACCCTGTGTATAGTTTCTAAATTAGTGAATTAGCATTGGGAGAAGCTGAACTACAGGTTCTGCCCCACTGCGGAAACCTTTGTTTTCATATTTAAAACATCTGAGAAATGCTTGACCTGTTAATATACAAAATTCCTTTTTGTTTTGCCTTTTGAAGGGCAGTTGGGGTTAAGTAACTTGCCCAAGGTTACAATGCTAATATACAAATATTAATGTTGTTGAGGGTTATGTATACCTTTATTCCGGATCTGACCCTAAACTCAGATCTGATTTTAGGAAAGAATGCTCCCTTTGTAAGCCATGCTGGTTCCAGGCTCCCTATTGCCTACCCTCTTTTGTTTTCCATTATTTGTCTATGAGCCAGTAAATCTGACATCTGGGGCCATGGCTAAGGGTGGCCTTTTGTTTTAGTTCCTTAAAAAGAACAATAAATAATTGTCCCAGGACTCTTTGGGCATCTAAGGTGCCAGCTTCCCTCTGATAAAGGTAGGTAGCAACAATAGAAAAACCCAGAGGGACGCTTTTTTAAACTATCCAAACAATTATTAGCTGTAATAAGTGAGCCAGAGGTAGGACTGAAAGTGAAGGAATAAATATATTTGCTACATTTTGAATATAACTTAATAATACAGTTTAATATCTGACTCTAAAGGATGGTATTTTTGATTAGGAATTGGGTGAAGGGGGGTGATCCTCAATCACAGACTACTTCAGATTAGTGCAGACCTGGTTAAAGTATAGCATTGAAGCTTTCTGAACACTCAGAGGCAGTAGGAAGGCAATGAATTCTAAGTAGGGGCAGTAGAAGAGATTGGTACCAAGAAAAGGGAAAGTACTGAAGACAAACTTGGTCTGTTTTATAGTTTTGCTTTGGTCTCCCTGAATCTTAGTCTGTTGTTTTAAAAGTTTTTTAAGCCAAATGTCTCTCAGGGTCCAAATAAGTGATATGGGAGGATTAAATGGGGTGAAAAGGAAATGAAGTAGGAGGGAGAGAGAGGTCATTTGGAGAGAGCTGACTCTTTAGTGGCTTATTACCCTTAGCAGGGGTTTCATAGAGAATTGGAGAGTGGGGGATATTTTGGTAACTGCTACTCATTGAATAAGAATCTTCAGACACTGTTAACTAACTGGTTAGCTTTAGTCTTGAGGGAAGAAGCCATTTATATATTCCAGTCCTTTACTTTGAATCTATATGAAAACATGATTGTTTTAGTTAGTTTCTCATAAGCAGCCAGTTTTAGGGTTTTGTTTCTGCAATTGGCTTCATTTTTATAGGTAAAATTAGCCCATTAGTATTCAAGACTATAACTGTTTGATTTTCCTACCATTTTTGTCTTTTTTTCCTTTATTTAATCAGCATAAGATGTTCCTTGTTTTTTTTCCTTACTCCTTTGCATAGCTTTTCCCCTTGTACCAAACTAAGATTAAATTTATCTTACTTTTCATCAGTATAGTCTTAATTGTCCCTCTCCTCCTATTTTGACTGATATAATGTTTTATTTAAAATTTTTTGTTTACTCTACTCTAAATATTCCAGGTAAGAGTTTAGTTTAGGAATCACATTTCCTCCCTCACCTCTGCTTTTTCTTTTGATTAAATGTCACCTTCAAGATATATTATTTCACTTTATCCATCCTCCCTTTCCTTCAGTCTTTCAGATTATCTAATTCTATTCCCTTTTCAGTGGATTTTCAAGTCCTAACATTTTTTTCAGTGATCCTTATGAGAGGTATGACTTAAAAGCTACAGTAAACTTATCTCAGTCATACGGGTGTTTACAGAGAACCATCCTTCTTCTTTGCTTTCAGTTTTAGATGACCTTGTTTTAAGTTTCATTTGCATGTCAAAGGCCCAGCCCAGTTCTAGATGCCTTATTAGGAAAGAATTTGAAGTTTCTGTCCTCATTGAAGAACCATTTTTCTTATAATGGAGTAAGTTCAGTTTTGCAAGATAGTTTATCTTGGGGTGTTAGCCAAATTTTCACTTGAGGAGATTGTTTCTATAGAAGGATTTCATAAAATTTTGAAGCTAGGATGGGCTTTTAGAGCTTATCTAGTCCAAACATTTCGTTATACAGAGGAGGAAAGTGAGACCCAGAGAAATGATGCTGTTTGCCCAGAATCAGACAAGACCAGAACTCATTTCTTCCAGTTCCATTGTTCTTTCCACTATAACAAGTATCTTTACTTCAAAGGACATTGACTCCTCATTTTGTCCCCATATTCCATTTCTTTTTTTTATAAGTTGAGTTGATAGCTCAAACTCATTTGAGTCTCTTATCTGGAAGGGTTCTTAGAAGACTCTTTTGTAAATCATTAAGAAACAGAAATTCCTTCTTTGGGAGAAAGCACTTGGAACCCTATCATAGTGCAAAGGAAGACAGTGTACCTTGCTGAGGCAGTATTTCATATCTTGTTGCATACAGAAAAGAATATTAAAATGTCTTTTCAGCCACAAATAAGAAAAGTAGTTCTCCTAAACCTACCCGATCTGGGACAGCTGGAAGTTTGTCACTAAGAAGAGCAGTGGATTGTGGGGAAAACAATCATCGCCCAAAGGGAGACTGTCCGACTTCCTCTGAAGGTAAATCCAAAATGCTTAGGTAGGTGTTTATAGTGAATGTTCATATGTTTTTATTGTTGGACCTACAAAGACACAAAAAATTGTGTTGAAATGTGTAATTCATTGCAAAGCATTAAGTACCTGCTATATGCAAAGCCAAGTGCCTAAGTGTCAGGGGTATAAAAGTACATATGACACAGTTCCTGCTTTCAAGAAATGCTATTTTATTCCATAAATAGTTGTTGTAACATGATGTGGTTTGAAAAGTTGGCAGCTTTAGCATTGATCTGATTTCATTAAAAATTGGTAACTGCTACTTGTTGAACAAGAATCTTTTGACACTAATATTAACTGGTTAGCTTTAGTCTTAGAGGAAGAAGCCATTTATATATTCTAAACCTTTACTGTGAATCTATATGAAAACATTATGTTTTAGGTATGTTTCTTAAAAGCAGCAAGTTTTAGAGTTTTGTTTCTGCAATTGGTTTCATTTTTATAGGTAACGGTTAGCCTACTAGCATTCAAGATTATGTTATAATGCAGACAATGGGGTATAGAAATCCATCTTGCCCTACTAGAAAGCTGGGGGGGGACGGGGAAGGATATAAGAGAGAGCAGATTGGGGAAAGGGGTATTCAGTAGACTCACTATCTTGGGTGGAGGGTAGGGGAAAGACAGGGAGAAAATTTGTAACTCAAAATCTTGTGGAAATGAATGTTGAAAACTAAAAATAAATAAATAAAAGGTTTTTTAAAAAGATTGTTATAATGGGAGGACAACTTCACATTTAAATTAAGTAACAAAGGAGACAAAAATTCATGACAGGTGAGGTTGAAGGAAAAGGCTAGGCAAATTTCTGTGAGGAATTTCATGGGGAAGAGACTACTTATATTTGGGGGAGAGGCAGGGAAAGCTTCTGAGAGGAGGTGGCATCAGAATTGGGCCTTTAAGCAAGAAGAGGGGTGTCAGTGAATAGAAATGTGGGTACAGGTGTCCATTACATTCACAGCAGCATAGAAACAGGAGCAAGTAGGAAGAAAACAGGGGATGGAGAATTAGTCCAGTTTGGTTGTGGAGTGGATTATGTGAATGGAGATAGTGTTTTGTGAGGGTGTTCAGAGAGGTTAGAGCCATATTATATGCTTGAGATTCTAGAATGCCAGGATCAGTACTTTACACATTTTATTCAGTAGGCACTGGAGAGCCACCAAAGATTTTTGGAAGTATTTTATTCTATTCTTTTCTATAGTTGTTAATAATCAGTATATGTTTTTTGACAAGAAGGTAATGATAATTTAAGTCTAATCTGGGTCCTTAAAAGGTAGTCTGGGTCGTGTTAGTTCATTAATATGCCTTTTTCCTTATTTCTAAACAGTAAAATATTTTAAATTTGGGAATCATATATAGGTAAGTTGAGTGGATACTTAAAGATAACTTTTAATGTCTGTATTTTCAGGAGAGACATTGACTTTACTCTAGTAAACCTATGAACATTCATTTTCTTCAGGGTGCCCTGGAAGCTCACAGTCTGGTAACAGACATAGCCCACCTCGGGCTTTGACTCATGGCAACATTTGTGAGGTACTGCCCAAAACAGAAGACAGACAGTGTGAAGTTTTGGATCCAGATGTTCTGATTGTTGCAGGTTTAAATGGCTTACCTGTTATGGAGAAGACAAGAAAAATGGTCACATTGGGGTAAATTTAAGACCCTTTGTTAATGTAATGCATAGAATTGTTTTTGTTATCCCTTTAAATATCTTCCTTCTTTCTTTCTATGATACATGCCTATCATATTTTACAAATTAAGCTTCCCATTTTATCAACCCTGTAAGAATAGAAATAGAAAAAAAGTTATTATATAACTGATAAGTATTTACAGCTTCTGTTTCCTGACTTTGACAAGAAAAAAAAAGTTGTAAATGTGGAAGGAAGCAAAAAAGTCATATCATGGATCAAATTAAAACTTATTTTGACTAAGTTAAGATTAATTTGAATTAAGACTAATTTAAATTAAGACTAATACTGATTAGCTAATGAGAGTAAGGCTTTTTTTTGCCAGCTATTGTATGCTTTTTAATAAGATGGTGATCTTTTATATCTCTTATAAGGCTTTATATTTGTTTAGGTTGAGTGAAAACCCTCTAACAGTTTTGTTTCTGTTTTAATTTTTTCCCATAAATATAGAGTTAGAATTTCCAAAATGTTAAGTACACCTTGCTTAATTCCACTTATTCCTCTTCGGAAGTCATACATTCAAATCCTGGGACTGTCAATTTGGCCTTTCATCCTTTCAGGACTGAGTAATCATATATAATGTATTTTATTTAGCTCTACTGAATGAGACGTTACTATCTATCTGCTTTTCTACTCTGCATGGATACAGAACAAATTTTTGAACAGTAGAACAGCGTTGTCTGGATCTAAGTTTAGAGACATTTCTTAAAAAGTTGTATACAATCGATTTAAAATAATTAACAGGTTGGGTAATTATGGAAGTGGCTTGGTTATGTTACACCACACTTTAGTTCAGTATAATCTGCTTAGTAAATATTTTATGGTGATTGGACATTGTCTTGCCATCCATTTTACCTAGTCAGTTTTCAGTACACCTTTTTGATTTAGGATAAAACTGGCTGTTTAAAAAGTTATTTTTAATCTAGTGAATTAAATTGTAGGGGAAATGTATGTTCTTTACTGCCTAAACAAATGCTTTAGACTTATTCTTTAAGGATTTGAATAGAGTGATATATTATTGTGCTGCTAGAGCAAATAAATCTAAAGTTACAGATTTGGTCCTTGTGTGGGCCAGGTATCTTTGAAAAAGGCTTGTACTTTTAACCTAGCATCAATGCGAGTCCATTCCCACTATGAGGAAAATAAACTTGCATGTTTGTTTGGTTTAGGTCAATGATGTTATTTCTGTATTTTAAAAAAGGATAGCACATTATTATGTAAGTACATATGATAGTGATGATTGAATGTGTGCTAGTAAATATGCATAGATAACATACTGATTCAACTTTATAGTAATTCATCAGTGTTTAAATATTATCTCCATTTTGTGCTTTATTTTACATTTTGCACATTATGTGTAAATGTGAATAATTAGCCAAGTAAGTGGTATAGACTATATCAAAATACAATGTGATGTTATTCTTTAGGCCTGACTATTATACTTTTCCAATTAGGAGGCTTCTGTAAATAATTTCAAATAATATTAAAGTTCCATAAGTCATACTGAGTCAGTGCTGGATTTTAATGATTTATGCCTAGACTTGTTAAGTTTATGGGATAAAAGTTCTTTGTAAACCATAAATTACTTTAATACCAAGATGATAGGATCATAGGTTTAGAACTGAAAGGGACTTTAGAGGTCATTAGGTACAACCCCTTCATTTTGCAGATGTGGAAATTGAGGCCTACAGAGGTTCAGTGACTTCTCCAGTGTCATATACACACACACACACACACACCTATATATACCTATGTATATATGTGTGTGTGTGTTTACAAAATAGCTGATATAAATGAGTTATAAGAAATATTGCTGCTTATTGTTACAGACTTTTAAATACAGAGATGTAATAAGATACTATCTCTTTACAAATCCCAAGGTCTAATGCTAAAGGATGTCGCATAGAAGGGACTCCTATCACTGATATGGAAAACAATTCTGAAACTGGGGAGTTGCAGGCCATACTTCCAGAAGGGGCTTCAGCTGTGCCTGAAGAAGGTAAATAAAAGTTGAAGTCATACTAATCTTGACTAAAAAGTTGTACTTTTTTTTTTTGCCTTTTGGAGGGCAGTTGGGGTTAAGTAACTTGCCCAAGGTTACACGCCTAGTTTTGAGGGTAGTTTCTTAAAGTGCTTATTTTATGAGGAATCTTTAATTTCAGGCAATCTTTAATCTGAGCATAACATTTTATTTTTTGAATTTGATATTTGCTAATTAAGCACAAAACATCACACTTTTTTTTTGGAGGGGGTAAGACAAGGCACTTGGGATTAAATGACTTGCCCAAGGTCACACAGCTAGTAAGTGTCTGAGGCTTGATTTGAATTCAGGTCCTCCTGACTCCAGGACTGGTGCTCTATTCACCGTGCCACCTAACTGCCCCTACATATTTTTTAAAGAGGTTATGCGTATTCTGTAGAAAGAGGTATTATATATTAGTTAAGTAGGTAAAGTGACATTACTTTTAAGTCTTTTACAATATATTTAGTCTACTATATGTTGAAAATGCACATAAATTGATAGAAAAGTCAGCCATAATTTTTTATGTGTGCTTTTAAAAAAATAGCATAGGTTGCTTTGCTCTCTTTTTTTGTGAACAGAGTTTTTTAGGTTTTGGAAAGTCTCAACTCATAAGAGACTACGTTTCTGTTAAGTCACATTTGGTTATAGTTGTAAGTACTTCTTTCAGTATATAAGTTCGTTGTTCTCTACTTGTCTGAGGCATAGAAAACATTTTGCAGTTCTCTTCGATCAGATGGTATCTTGTGGAAGTGTTGATTTCCCCTTGCTGTGTCCTTTAGAAGTTAGAAAAAAAAGGATGTTGACTTTCTTATTGATATTTGACATAAAAAAAAATTCATTTCTTCCTTAAAGTCTGCCGCCTTCCACCTCTGCACTCATTTGAATTTCAATGACGGATGAATTGTAGCTCAAAGCCTATATTAAGGTGCCAGCATTCATCTCTAGCTGCCGTGTGCAACATTGTGTAGGTGTTGGCATTTGCAGGAAGGTCTTTCTGTTACAGAAGGCTAAAAATGTCCTCAGTCTTAGTCAGTACAACGCAGTGTACTCCTGTAGGTGCAACACTATTCCAGGAGAAACGGTTATTTGAGAAATGTTTCTGAAAGGACATACATAGAAACCTGCAGGGCTTGCTTGCACCATTGCCTCTTGTTGGTAAATGATATTTTAAAATATTATTGCATTGATTTTTTTTTTAGTATATGTTTTAGGTTATATATGTAGCTTGTCTCTTAATGTCTGCTTTCTTATAAGTTAAATTCTGATTATTTGAGTAATTAGAGTAAAATTTAATTAGCAGTTGCCACTGCAGGTGAGGCATAAACAGCAGAAGATTTTAGACTTAAAATTTATTAAAGAGAAAATAAATTATTTTATAATGTGAATAACACAGATACAGTAATCAAATTTAGAGTTAGGGGGATTTTGGGACCTACCTCGTCCAACCAACCCCTTAATTTAGTAGTATTTTGCCTTTCATGAACTGCAGAAATATTTTCTTGACCATATTTTGGGCTAACTTTACAGTTTAGCTCTTTTGAAAGTATTGAAATGTGCAAGGGGAAGAAGGGGTCTTTTTAGATAAGGCTTTTTAATGCATGCCAACTTCATGTTGGGGCAGCCAGGTGGTGTAGATAGAACGTTGGGCCTGGAATCAGGACTTGACTTCAAATTCAGCCTCAGACACCTACCAGCTGTGTTACCCTGTTTGCCTCGGTTTCCTCATCTGTAAAATGAACTGGAGAAGGAAATGGCAAAACACTCCAATATCTTTGCCAAGAAAACCTCAGATGGTGTCACAAAGAGTCACACATGACTGAATGACTAAACAACAGCAACAAACTCCATTTCAGTGTGCATGCTTTGGGGAGAGCTCTACTTTCATAAAGCTCTTTCCATTCTTTTTTTTTTTTTTTTTGCCTTTTGGAGGGCAATTTGGGTTAAGTAACTTGCCCAAGGTTACATGGCTAGTTTTGTGTGTGTGTGTGTGTGTGTGTGTGTGTGGGTGTGGGTGTGGGTGTTAAGTGTCTGAGGCCGGAACCGAACTTGGGGGTCCTCCTGACTCCAGGGCTGGCACTTTACTCTCACTGTGCCACCTAGCTGTCCTGTTCTTGCCATTCTTTAAATAAAGTTTCCACATAAATGCAAAACACCATCAGGACATTCGAAAATTACTTGGATTAATTTGTTGATTAGTCAGGTATTATTAGATATCTAAGCGGTTTGCATATAGCTGAAGTTCCAGAAAAGGTTTTGGGAGGAAAGAAATGGCCTTGTGGGGCTGGTAGGAGGGAGCAGTTTAGATAAAAAGGAGCTTTTGTACCCTTTGAATTTTTTTTATTTTTGTTTTGCTTGAAAGAGAAGGCTTGAGTCTCAGTACCAGCCACGGGTGTCATTCTGCCCTTGGCTGGAACCAACTCCAAAGAAACCTTGACATTTCATGTCTTTAAGGCTTCCTGGCAAGTGTATTCAGTTCCCATTGTATATGTGTGGGGAAAACAAAGCTCTTTCTTTGAGAAAAATGCATCAGGAAAATTTTCCATGTGAGAGATCACTGTAGAGTGCTGACAGTAGCCCTGGAGAAGAGAAAGCAGGCTTTGTGATGTTCCAGAGGACAGCTGGTGTTGGTACTCTCTGGGAAACCTGTTGTGTTCATCATCTTGAGTCTAAATGAAATGTGTCTTTTACCTTAAACCTGCCAACACTACGAGTAACCTTATCTTAAACTTCCACTTTGAATGGCCTATTGCTGAAAATGATAGTATTTTTCCTCCTAGAAAACAAATGAACTCTAGACCTATAAGTGATAGGGTGGTTTTCTTGATTGTTTTATCTAAAAATGTTTAAAGACTCTTTGTTCTAATTGAGCTGAAGCCAGAATAGCACAGATCCTTTCAGTTACCACAGTGATACTCAAAACTCCTCTTAGCAATTGGCCATTTGACTGTTAGCCCTCCTTCCTAGAAGCATAGTACGCATGAGATACCAGGAAATACTGCTGAATTTTTCTGCACCGTTTGCCATTTGTGGTGACACCTGGTAGAAGAAAAGCATAAAAATGCCCATATTGTGCCTAGCACCCTTCCTTGTTTTCTTTCTTTACTGCTCACTATTTATTCTTTTTAACTAAATTTACCTGGCTCCTGTTCTCACTGGAAAACAATGCCTGACCTTAGAAATCTGAATGTGATAGTACCTAGTAAGCTCTAGTAAGATAATGGTAGTTAATGTAGTTCCTAAGTAGCTGTAATAAATGAGTTCTTCTTCAAAGCCTGGTATTAATTACCCACACAAAGCAAATAACTAATAGCTCATATGTGTATAGTCCTTTAAGAATTGCAAAGCAGTTTATACACATTTTACTTGATTCTCAGAACAACTCTTTGAGATAGTTGCTGTTATTATTCCCATTTTACAGATGAGGAAACAGAACTGATAGAGGGAACATAATTTAGCCAGGTCTGTATAACTAGTATGTAGCTAATATGTTACAAAGGCAAAATCAGAGCCCAGGTCCAATGTCCATTCCCTACACTGTGCTGTTACTGCACAGGTCCATGTTGCCTTTCTGTAATTGAGTAAAGTACTTGTTGGATGGTTGGTTTGAAAACAGCTACTTTGCCACTATAGGTGAATAGCAGTTTATGTTCATTAAATAGGAACTAATCCTGATCTTTATTTTATGATCATATGTTCTGGGGGAAAGGCTGTTAAAAAAAATAAATTTGTGTCCTTAGAAACAGTATTGCTTTCCATTTATTTAATGTGATGATTACATAGCACTATATAGAGAGATAAGAGAAACTTGACTATAGTCCTGCTTTTCCACTAACTCGTTCTGTGATCTTGAACGCATCACTTTATCTCTTCTTTAGTTATAGAATGAGAGGCTAGGATAGATCTTAAGGTGAGATGGGAGGCATGCATATAATCCAGCCTCCCTCATGTTACAGGTGAGAAGACTCAGAGAGTTTTAGTGACATGCCCAAAGTCAAACAGAGCACATAGGACCTCAAACTACCCTCTGACTCTAGATCCATTGCTCTTTCCATTGTACCAGGATGAGTTCAGAGATTCCTTTCAACTCTAAAATGATTTTTTATTGCAATATGAACCAGAATAGGCTCTGACTGGAATAATTGTAGCCAGATTTTGTGACCTTTAGTTTGAGTGACTGTGGTTGAGATTTGAATAATTGTTTATTTTTGCCTTGTGTCTTTAGTTCCTCTTTCACATATTTATGGAGATTTGTTCAAGAGGTGTTGTGTTCTAATGGGAAGGACGACTATTGAACTAAAAATCAAGATCCCAACAACCTCTTAAATTTGTCCAGCCAGTATATTCAAAGAAAATAATTTATAACTAAAATACTTAAACCACAAAATGACTTAAATTCCTGAGTAACAACAGTACTGTAAAAGAACACAAGATGGAGACAGAACCCTAAAAAAGGAGATAACTTTTTTTCCTCTTTAAAATGGAGGAAGTATTCTGTACTGGTAGTTTTCTTTTTAGAAAAGAGCATATTAACAGTTTAATGTACTTATAGGTAGGTAAGACTCAAAACATTTTCTTTGGTAATTTTGACTGTCTCCTTCCTCCTCCCTCCCACTCCCCCGACCCCCAATCATTTTTTAATTTAACTTTTTAAACCAAAATATTCATTTAAATTTTTAACCAAAATACAACTATTAATAAATGATTTACATCTTTTCTTTGGGAAAAGATTAAGGCTGTGTTTTCACCATTATAGCCAAACTAAGTAGAACATGTCATTTGTATTTGGAATTTTTTTTTTTTGGAGGGCAGTTGGGGTTAAGCAACTTGCCCAAGGTCACATGGCTAATAAGTATTATGTGTCTGAGGCCAGATTTGAACTCAGGGCCTCCTGACTCCAGGTCAGTGCTCTATTCACTGTGCCACTTAGCTGCCCCTGTATTTGGAATTTCTTAAGAAATGTTGTGTTTTTCTAGGATGCCCTGAGATGACAAGGAGTAGGGGCAGACAAATGAGTTAGTTGGCTTTTCTTGGCCTTCTGGAAGACACACCTCCACTTGGAGTACCCATCTTCCATTTACCTTCCCCTTCTCCCCCTCCCCTAGTCAGCTTGTCCCAGAAGCCTTCTAAGACAGCTGGGTGGTGGGAAGACCTCCTTGACACCCTCCTCTTTTCCTTCCCCCTTTCTACACTTCCTCTGTCTTCTCAGAACCTATCTGGGCTGCTTTACTGCTCACATGGCTTGGATGAGATGGGAGCCACCAGCTTTTTTCCTTCCTGTAAAATGGAGGACCATAGGTCCTTAGGCTTACCATATGCCCTTTCATTGCTTCCTAAGGTCCTCCTCACCTTAGTATTTGTTCTGTTTCTGTGACAGGTATTCTAAAATTGAGATCCATTAACTTGTTATTTGAATATTTTGTTACCTGTATTTCACTATAATTTGGTTTCTTTGTTATCTTGTATATTTTATTTATGTATTTAACAACTTTCTGAGAGCAAGTCCTTAGGCTTTATCAGACTGACGAAGAGGTACACGATGCAAAAAAGGGTAAGAACCTTTGCTCTTTGTCCTTTCAAACCCTGCCATTGTCATCCCCCATTGATACAACCTTGCTATTCACCCCCACGCCTGCATTCTCAGGATTTCTGAGCCTTGTAGCTAAACTTTTCCCTTTAGGGGATTCCCATTTAGGGGAACAACTTCTTGAGAGTAGAGACTATCTCACTTTTTCGGTCTGTATTTCTAGGACTTGGTATTAGTCACATTTATAGTACAAATTTAGGGTTGGTACAATATTAAGAAAACTATAAGCATAATTGACCATATTAATAACAAGAGGAACAAAAATCATAACAGATGCAGAAGAGGCTTTTGACAAAATAACCAATTCTGTTGAAAACATAATAAAGGAAAAAAGTAAAATAAAAATTAAATATAAAAAAAGAAAGCATAAAGGATATGGGATCAGGAAAAAAACACATAGTAAGCTTTAATAAATTCTTTTTCATTCATTCATTGTTTTAGAGATATACTCTTACCTTGAATGGGTTAGATATATCCAGTTAAAAAGCTATGCATTGACATCAGTTGTGAATTAGAATTTCAGAACCTTTGAAAATTATTAGGGAAACTATTTTTATTTTGCATGAGGGTTCTATAATCTTCAGAAAAACAAGTTTTGTATTTTTGTAGAGGATTAGCTATATCTGTCTTCATAGAATAGAATCACAGACTATAAGGGACCTTAGAGATCATGTGATTCAGTGGTTTCCAACTTTTTTAGGTAGGGTAACTCCTTTTTAATGTCATATTTCATAGAAAACCTCCACCCCTCAGGTAGACCCTTCAGTTTGATTAGCATCCTTTGAGAAAATACATAATGACAAAAGGCTGCTATGAATTCAGTAAGAGTTTTAAATCCAAATTTTTATCTTGTTCATCTCAGAAGCATCTATATACATTTGAAAAATGAGATTACGAGTATGTGGAAGACATTTACTCTATAGAAGGATGTTTCTTCATTTCCTAAGATCATAGAGTTGTAATTGGAAGGGATTTGGGGTAGTATTTTTAGTCTAGTCGACTCATGTTACTGATATGTGGAAAGAGGAAATGACTTTCCCCAGTTCACACAGGTAGTGCATGCTGGATATTTTTTTCATTAATTTATTTTTAGTTTTCAACATTTACTTCCATGAGGTTTTGAGTTCTAAATTTTCTCCCCTTACCCAAGACGGTATACAATCTGATATAGGCTCTACACATACAGTCTTATTAAACATATTTTCACATTGGTCATGTTGTGAAGGATTAGAATCAATGGGAGGAATTACGGGAGAGAAGAAACAAACCAAAAAAAGAGAGCAAATAGTATGCTTCAATCTACATTCAGACTCTGTAGTTCTTTCTCTGGATGTGGATGGCATTTTCCATCATGAGTCTTTTGGAGTTGTCTTAGAACCTTGCATTGCTAAGAAGAGACAAGTCTATCAAAATTAGTCATTGCACAGTGTTGCTGTTAATGTGTACAAAGTTCTCTTGGTTCTGCTCACTTCACTTACGTGCTAGGTATTTTGTTGAAGCTAAATAAAGAGAAAAGTAGCAGTGTGTGGTGAGTGAATGTAATAAAGGTAGATTAAGATGTAGGCTCCAAACCAGATCTGTTTACTAGCAGTGACATATATAACTATGAACAAAGTTCCTTTGGAATTATGAAATTCTATAATGTAGTTTTCCCCAATATTATATTTTCATGGAATGAATTGATGAATGGCATTAGGCATTCCCAGTTCCTCACTGTACTTAGTTCCTATAACCCACTCCTTCATCTGAGCTAAGCACAGAGATGGTCATATCCTTGATTTTACTATCACTCACAAATGTTCTGCTTCTATGAACAGCAAACTCTAAAAATCCCTTACCTAATCACAATCTTGTATCATTCTATCTTTTTCTCTGTCTTATGACCGCTAACATTGTTCTTCATCTTCACCCTTCTGCTTTTTCCCAGTTTTGCTTTTACCAACCATGGATTACTCTTACCATCTGCCTCCTTCACTCCTATTTATATACTGTTGAACAAAGCTTGAGAAAATCACGAAATCATACTTTTTGGGGCTCCTATAAATTTATGTTATTTAGTCTCAACTGGACTCTCACTTAAGCTAGGCTAACATTTTAATCCTTCCTCATTGAATCCTGTTCTTCACAGTCTCTCCCTTTCTACAGAGTCTTTTCATGCTGCCTACCAACACATTTATGTCTCCCTCATTTTTCCTCCCAAGGCAATCCGGGTTAAGTGACTTGCCCAGGGTCACACAGCTAGAAAGTGTCAAATGTCTGAGACCAGATTTGAACTCAGGCTCTCCTGATTTTGGGATGGTGCTCTATCTACTGTGCCACCTAGCTGCCCCTTCCCCATTCTTAAATAGCCCTCACTTGATCTTACCATCTTTATGAGCTACCGTTCTACGTTCTCTCCTCTCTTTCAGTGTTAAACTCTTCCGAGAGAAAATCATCTACATTCCTCTGCTTCCTACCTTCTTACTCTCAGACCTGCTCCACTCGGGCTTCTAATCCATTCAACTAAAACCACCTTCTCCACAGTTACCAGTAATATCTTAATTGCCAAATCAGATGTTTTTCAGTCCTTATCCTTTTTTGACTTCTTTGTAGCATTTGACAGTGTTGATCTGATCACCTTAACTCCTGGTGATGCAATCACAGATCCAGATATTTGAATGTGTTGTAGTGTAGTCTTATAACAAATTCATTAACTAAATTCCCTTGATGGAGTAGATAATTGACTTAGAGTAGAAGTAGACCAAACTCTATTATATCATAGTTTTGGCATACCTTAGTGTATGTATTTTTATTTACATCTTAGTTTGTGGTTTAAAAATTAAGATAAAAAAGGCCCAGGGAATTGAACACTGGACCCGGAGAAAGACCTGAGTTCAAATTCTGCTTCAAGCAATAGTTGTATGACCCTGGGCAAGTCATCTAACTTCTGTCTGTCTCAGTTTCCTCATCTGTAAAAGGGGGATAATAGTAGCACCTTTCTGTGAAGGTTGTCTTGAGGATAAATTGACTTGATATTTGCAAAGTGCTTTACAAACCTGAAAAGTGATATATAAATGCTATCCCCTTATGATCATGATCATCATTGTCATAAAACATACATGAGGTTTCTTTTTTTCTTTTCTTATTTTCAGCAGTTCTCTGTCAGAAGCATGTTCTTCGGCTCCTGCCAGGAATGAGCAGTGATAGTGATGTTGAGTGTGACACTGAAAATGAAGAGCAGGAAGAGAACGCTCCTTTGGATGGATTTAATGAGTCCTTCATGGGTCAGCCCTCAGGGGAAGGTAGAGCACCTGATGCTGTTTCACAGGGGAGGCTGCATTCTTTCTAAGGACCGGGGAAACCATCTCTTCTCTCCAAGGGCTCTGTTGCCATGAATGCCATGCAGTTTTTATGAGTGAAGAAGAATGGTTAAGATACTAAAAATACTGTGGTGGTGGTGGTGGCTGCCCCATTAATTAGCCAGTGTGATACTTTCTGAATTGAATATGTGATGGTGTTTTTTTTTTTAAGTACAGGATTCAAATACATAGCTCTTTGTTGAGAGATAGTCTTAGCCTTTTGTGCTATGACTTTCAAATGTATAAATTATATATTATAGGACTGAGAGACTATTTTCGTAGGTTAGCTATTGAATAGTCTGCTGAGAAGTTACAGAAGCTAAAATTCTTGGGTTAAGACAGTTTGTAAGTATTGTTGAAAACAACCAAAAATCATGCAAGGAATTTTATAAATCACCTCTATGTACTTTTAGGAGCCCTTAGTGCTATAGCAGTGGTAGGTTTCTCTTAGCTAGGTTAATGTTTATATTATATTGATCTTACAGTCTGTTCTTATTTCTCCTGATATAGGACCAAGTATTTGATTATTGTATGCATTTAAGCCACCCCTTTTTTTTCATCCGGGTTGGGAACTCCTAGAAAGAAAACTCCCCCAAACTACCTCTTTGATAAATTGTAGTATTCAGAGGAAGTTGCCTAGTGGCCCTGAGAGATTAGATCACCTGCCCTTCGTGATGCTGTGTGTCAGGAGCAGGACTACAGAACAAGCCTTCTTTATTGCATTGCAATCCAAAAAGCATAAATTAAGTTTCTACTTTGTGTAAGGCCCTGTAGTCCTCAATTCATGCTGCCATACTGTCTTTCAAAACAACTCAATTTTAATATCTTTCCAATACCTTCATCTCCTTTTTAAGATTTCCTTTTTATTTTTAATCTTAGCCACATATTCCAATTATCCTGGGAGTGTCTTTGTGGCACCAACAAAAACAGCATTCTCAATGTGGGCTGACAATAATGTGATATGCAGATTTTTTTAAATGATGTTGCCTTGAGTCAAAATGTCTTTTAACTCTCATTATATTCAGTCAATCTGTATCCCTGTACCTTCCTCCCAAGCTTCTCAGTGCCCACTGTACAAGAAAAAGTGACAGGAGAATAAACAGAATCCCAAGTTCCATTTTTCCCACTGTGCTTCTGGCAGTCCCTTGGGCTGCACAGAGCTCAGGTCACAAATTCCCAAGGATAGAGTTAAGTGGTCAAGTACATTTTGTTTACTTTGATATCATAGGTAGCCAACTTAAGTGTTCAGAAAAATGCATTTTCCTGTTTTAAAATTTTTCTGTGCCTTTTACTTTTATCATAGATACATGTTCCAGTTTCCCTGAAGGTGATCAAATGGGCCCTGAAGACCTCAGTTTCACCACTGGTGAGAGCAGTGGAAGGTAATTGCCAAACCGAGGCCATTGGCTTTGAGTTAACATTACCCTGAAATTTGCAGTAGATGGTGGCTGAGTTTCCCATCAGAGCCAGGAATGATCGCATGCGACCTTTGTTTGCTGCCACTGCCTGAAACCATGACAGAAGGTTGTCGATTGAGTGCACACTGGAGAAAAGAATCAGTATCAGAAGAGTTCTATGTGTAACACAATAATAGAGTAGCTCTAGACAATAATAAATAACTTGCATTCACAAAAGGCAGTTTTTCTACAACTGAAAGGAGATAAATTGCCAGAAATTTACTTCTATCTTCCTAACTTGTTTGGTGCATGCACTCATTAACCTACTCAGTGTTGATACTGTCCCTTTGGTGTTCTCTTCAATATCTCAGTTTAGATGACCACCTTCCTACTGATGGCATTTAATCAGCAATTTATTCATGCCTGTTGTTTAGTGACCAAGAAAAATTTACTTAAGAATAGATTTTGTACTATAGGCTCTTTATGTGAGTAAGTGGAATAACCCTAACCACCCTCTGATGGGGCACATTGACTGATAGGAGCTAATTGATTTCATTTGAAAATGTAGGTGCCCTAATTTAGTTGCACAAAATGATTCCATTATGCAACTTTTTCCATAGGTCATTTTTGACCTCTTGGAGAATTAGGCAAATTTGAGAAGAATCTGCTCTTAGAACTCTCTATTCTTAGAGAAGGTTCTACTCATGGTTCCTACTCTTTTAAGTGTTGCTCTCTTGTCAGATTTCAGGCACTTCAGATTTCTTTTGTCTCACCATGTTTAGCAGATATTGAGAGAATCTCCCTGACTCTCATTCTTCTTATTAATTTAACTTAATTTAATTTTCTATAGATTTAAAGGTTCAAAAATGTTAGTGATTCACATGAAAGTTTCTAAACCTAGTGTAGAGTTTTCTTCCTTTTCTCATTTTTGGACCAAGTTGGGGAGAAAGTAATTGCCAAACTTACCCTTGAGAAATGGCATTTGTATTTGAGCTGCTACATTGACTGTGAAAACTACATTGAAAATTAAGTGAGAGGCTACTGAAAAGGATAAATAACTGTATATAAATGTTCGAAGGGAAGACTTTTAATCTGCCTATGTTTTAGCTAATGAAAATTGCTTTTTTGTGTCTGATTTTTTTGGTGTTGTTATCATTCATGGTTCTTGTTCAAAACAGTTTGCACTTTTTGTTAATAAAATGATCTTCAGAAAATGTAGTGCTTATGGTTATTGAAGAAGTCAGAAGGCATGTTCTGTTTTAGTCACTTAGATTAAAAGCCTTTTCACTTTGTACATGTTGAGTAAGTACATAGGGAGATGAGTATTTTCTAAGTGTCTGTGATGAAGCCACTTACTTTAAGGATCTCCTTGAGCTAGGTAGACAGATTCTAGACGATATAATCCTAAGGCCTGGAAGTTACTCATTGTTTTCTTTACATGAACTTAACTCTGTAGTTCACATGTTCTTTTCATGGGGTTATTTTGCAAAATATCATAAGTAGACTCTTCAATGCTTTTAGCTTATTAGATTCAGAAGATTTTGCCTTCATTACATCTTGACATATAGGTATTCTTAATTGTCTTCACACACATATAATTATATATACATTCTATATGTATATATATCATCTACATAATAGATGACAAACCTTATATAACAATTCATCTTCCAAATCCAGAGCTACCCATTTTGTGAAAAAGTAAAACTGATTGGCTATAGGAGAATTAAAACAAAGCTCAAATACAATCCTTTCCAGAAAAATATACCTGACTAATAAATTAGTTACCTGGGTCTCTCAAAATTGGGAAGATTCTGACTTGATCTCTGTTTATTCTAGGACTTATCCGTGCAGTGCGTACATTCATTTGATTTCTCATAATTGTAGAGGTAGCTGACACTTATATACTACTTTACAGTTAACATTTTTATATGCATATGTGGGGTGGGGAAAGAAAGAGAATTTATATCTGTTCTCATTTGTTCCTCATAATAGGCTTGTGAGATAGAAGTAATGATACTATTATCCCTGTTTTTGTATAGGGGATAACTAGAGTTTAGAGAGACTAATTAGCTTGCCTAAAATCAGACTGCTAGTGTAAGAGTGGTTGACCCAGGATTCAAACCTAGGTCCTCTGATTCAAAGTGTAGTGTTCTTTCCACTCTCCCATAATTGCCACATGAGTTCTTTGTTGTCTGAAATTTTACTATTTGTTTTGTGATATAGAAAACAATATTGGATTTGGAGTCAGCAAACCTTGGTCTGAATCTTGGTTCTGCCACTAATTCTGTGGCCTTGGGCAGGTCACAATTGAGAGTTTCCAAATTTTCAATTCTCTAGTCTCTGAAGTGGGGATTATTTAATAGACTTGCACTTTACAGGATTATAAGGAAAGTGGTTTGTAAATTTTAACTTGTTAGAGAAATTTAGGTGGTAATTATTGTTATCCAACTGTGGGAAGGGGAAGTGCTAAGAAATCGGGCAGATAAGATAGGGAGGGGTCCTAGTTTATCACATTACATTCCCAAAACCTTTCATTGACAGCCCTTAACATTGTTTTCTTGGGCTATTAATCAAAGTCCCATATTCTTGTTTTACTTCTGAATCCTTTTACCATAAATGTGCAAATATTCATCAAACCCTAAAGTTTAATAAAGACAATAGATCGATCAAAATGGTGTAATGGGTGCATTCTTAATTTGAATCTCAAGTGCTCTCCTGCATTTCTTGTGATCTTCTAGAAACTGTTTCTTCTCTCTCTCTTTCTCACTTGTGTGTAAAAATCAAACTGCTGCCATTATTGAGAAGCTGTGTAGTTTAGTGGATTGGGGTCAAGAGACCTAGATTCAAATTCTGCCACAGGTATTTACAGCTTTGTTACCATGAACAAGTCACTGAACTGCTGAGAACCTCTTATATGAGGATGTAATTACGTATGGTACCTACTTTCTAAGATGATTGTGAGAAAAATGAATTTGAGTAAACATTTGAGTACTATATATTTATATATATATATATTATTATATATATATATTATTATATATTATATATATATTATTAATATTATATATATATATATATATAAATATATATATATATATTTGAGTAAACATTTGAGCAAACATTTGAGTACTATACAAATGTGAACAATTGGTGGTGTTCTTGTTCAAATGATTGTGATGAGACCCTTTGTAAGATGGTGGAAATTTGAATTTAGTTTGTGAGGAAGACTTTACCCTGCCTTGGACATTGAAGGTACTTCCCAAAATGATTTGTTGGATTAAATTCAGTGACTTAAGTCCATAGAGAAATAAAAATACAGTTTTACACCAAAGAAAAATACTTGTAGAGAACATTTATGTGTTCTTCATGAGGATATTTTTTTCACTTTCAGAATTAATTCATTTCATCAAAAGATTTATTTAGGCACTGAAGATGCAAAGAAAAAACATTTCAGAATCCAGCCCAGTTGTACTGTATCTTGAAACTGTGAAAAGATATAGTTTCATGTTTCAGTAATAGGCTTGTAATCAGCATCCTAACACAACTGCTCTATCACTGTGGAAGCAAAGATTGACACATGTATTAGAAAGCACTTCCAAGTAAGTGACTGTGGTCCAATGGCTGTTTATCTACTTGTTCAGACATTGTGCTTACATTCTTATGGAAATCCTTCTTGTATTAGGTGAGCCTTGGACAAAATTCGTCGTTTGGCAAATGAGCAAAAGTGAGGCAGAGAGGAAGCATGTTATGGGAGTACACACACTGCATGGGAAAGCCCCTGGGATTCATTCTTCCTCTTGTGTGTCATAAAGTATGATAACCAGTGGAAGTCTGCAGCTGATTTGAGTGAAGAGTTTGGGTTCTATAAACTTTTTTCCTTAACCTTTAAATTAAGTATTTGCCATTTGATGGTGTTTATGGTATTGGAAGTGTCTTTGTGGACATTAAACTATAATAAAAAAAAAAGTTAACTTCTTCACAGACAGAAATGGCATGTATCTAATAAGTAACTAGCACTAGAGCATATTTTTTTCATTCCTGATGATTGCAATTCAAATGTGTATATATGTTATATCCTCGTTAATACTTTATTTGGTGGGGGCAGCCAGGTAGCACAGCGAGTAAGAGCACCGGCTCCAGTGTTGAGAACACCTGGAGATCGAATCCCGGGCTCAGACACTTAGCACCCACCCAGAAACACCTGGCCGTGTAACCTTGAGCAAGTTACTTAACCCCAATTGCTTAGGGGCGGCCAGGTGGCTCAGCGAGTAAGAGCACCGGCTCTAGTGTCCGGATGACCTGGATCAAATCCGGGCTCAGATACTCAGCACCACACCCAGAAACAATAACTGGCCGTGTAACCTTGAGCAAGTTACTTAACCCCAATTGCTTAAAAAAAAAAATACTTTATTTGGTGCTGTTTTATACAGATTTTTTTTTTACAGGTTTTCTGTATGTATCATCCTTTTCATTTTTTATAGTAATATAACACTGTTCCAGAGATATACCACAGTCTGTTTATTTATTTAGAATTTAAGTGATTTCCACTTTTTAAAATTATTTGTTTTAGTTATAAATATCTTTGAACATATAAGTTTTTAAAAACTGTTCCCTTTGAGATACTCATTTGTTGTCAATCATTAAATTATTGGGTTGAAGTGTGTGAGCAGCTTTCTAGCTCTTACCACGTTTTATCAGATTGGTTTCCAGAAAGATTTCAGTGATCTGCATTGCCACCAGCAATGTAGTGTACCTATGCCTCACACTGTTCTCAGCAGAAAACAGTTATTTTTTAATCCTCAATAACCACAGTGGACCTGGAAAGGTAGACAGTTTCTACATTCCCAGAAGAACCGTAGGCAATTATTAGAAACATCACTGTTACATTTTAAATGTTATATAGATATGGACTTTATTATTTTACCAACCAAAAGATAGTCATGTTTCTCTTGAATGAAACAGAACTCCAGTTGTTTCATAATTTCATGACAAATGCAAAAGTTATAATCAAAGAATGTCCAAGCTCTAGCTGTGTATCATGCACTGACTCAATCCAAGGGTTCTCAATAAAGAAAGGAGCTTAGTTATCAGCTCTTAAATGCTAACTGTCTGTTATTGCCCCTCATTTGGTTTACTTACACATTGTGCACGTGCCACTTACAAAAAACAGCTGGGGTCTTTTGAACCAAATAATCATTTTTAAGAGATTTTCCCAGAGGAGCTAAATAACTTAGAGTAGCAAAGCACCACTTTTCAAAATATTATTTACATTCAGCCTATGATTCAACAGATGCTTTAATATCTAGCTCTTTCAAGACCTCATTTTATTGGCTTCAAGCAATGTTAAGAATGAGTTTTGGAAAAAAACAAGCAAACATGAGTTTTGTTAAGTTGTGAGATTGATTGTGACACTGTGATTTGAAACTATGAATTAAGCAGTTGAGGTGGTTCTAAAGATGACAGAGGTAGCATAAGTAACTGTATGAGACTACTGAAAAGGCCCTAATTTAACTTTTTTATTTTACTAGCAGCCTTCTCTGCTCATAGCTTGAATATAACCATGACTTCTGTGCACCTTCTCCCTGCTCCCAGTTCTCTTGTACACATATCTTTTTAATTCTCCTAAGAGCCTTCATATAAGCTTTTTTTTTTAAAAGCAATTGGGGTTAAGTAACTTGCTCAAGGTTACACGGCCAGTTATTTTTGTGTGGGTGCCGAGTACGGAGGCCGGAACTGATCCCAGGTCTCCTGACACTGGGACCAGCGCTCTTACTGTGCCACTTGGCCGTCCCTCTTCACGTAAGCTTTTAACCATGCCTTACCTGCCCTTTTCCTTGCATTTGTTCCTATTGAAAAGAAGGAAGAGTTGGGCTTATATTTGCTGAGTAGAAAAGAACCTGAGCAGATGACAACAGAATTTGAAGGACGAAGTGGAAAGTTAGTGTTTATACAGTCAGGTGTCACAGTTTCTATTTTTGGACCCTAAGATGATACTCCTAGTACATACATAATAAGGAGAGAAGTTAGTCATTGTCAGGATCTAGTTCCCAAAGAAAATCTAAGCCTTATTCCAAGCTAGCCTTCGACTTCTGATCTTGGAACATAAATTTAACCCAATCCTAGCATTTTTTATGGAAATGAACCAGCAGATTTTGTCATTTACCAGTCTTAGATGAGATGTTTAACATAAAATGTTATGCTATGTCATCCATTTTGAAAGATGATACCACTGATGGTTGTTTGGGATATTTCTGACCAGGGTGACTAGTGAACCTTTTCTCTGTCTTGACAATGGAAACGCTATGTTTTGATTACAGCTATAATCAGTGTTTAATTGCAATTTTTCCTCAGCTTGATATGTAGACATTCCTTAGCTCAATTATCAACACCCCTGCCTGCAAGTTGGTTTCCTTACCCAAGCCTTGCATTTTATCCCCATTAAAGTAAATATTAAAGGTTTTGCTTTTTTTAAGATGAGCCCTATCTGGCTTAGCATAGCCTCATAATCTTCATGTTAATTCAGAAGAACTGAGAAAATTTGTGTTGATATGTGTGGTATTTCCAATAGATGAAAACAGGTCCCTGGGAAAAGAGGGGACAGAAGCCACACAGCAGTGATTTCTTGTGTTTCCTGGGGGAAATACCTAAAGCAAGATCAGTATGTTATGTGATGTCTAACTGCACTATTTCAAGTTTAGGACTAGATAAGCAGAATTAATAGCAAGGCAGGACCAAATGTGCTTTGGCTCAACTTCTCAAATTTAGCAGGTAAAGAACTCCTGTTTAGCTGTGGGTCAGGAGCTTTTTGATAGTGAACAAGTGTTTTCTCATGTAGTTCATTTGCACAGAACAGCAAGAAAAGCTTTTTTTTTTTTTAATCTTTATTCGTCATGGCTTTCATAGACAATGGATGACAGTTCTGAGAAAAGGAAAAAAAAATTGCATATTAAGTTGGCTTCCCAAATTGCCCTGTTTTCTGAGTCAGAGATATCTTACTGTTCTCAGCAGTAGGAACTGAACCTTCCTTGGAATAAAAACACAAGGGGGAAGTTATTTTAAATTGCTGTGTTTTATTAAGATACTGGCAAAATTTCAACATAGTCCTTACTGAATGAACAGCTTTAATAAATAAAATATGAATGACTTAATACATGATTACAACTGAACTCACAAGTGAGCTGTAGAGCAAGTTTGCAAATTGAAAAGTTAAACTTCTTAAGAAAATCATTTGCTTCAACTGATTCACTCCACAGAGAATTCATTGCAGAGAAATGTCATGAACAAGAGAATACAGCATGTCTGTCACCAAAGAGCACCCAATGTAAGAGTTGACAATAACACATCTGTGGATATCTAACACAAAACGTCAAAAGTTTTATTATGAGGATTTCCTTTTCAAGGACGACAGCTGTGTCAACCAGGGTTCCTTATCCTGTTTCGTATCTTCTAATTAGTAAGTAAGGTAAATAGTCTTACAAATGGAAGCTAAATGCAGCTATAGGAAAACATGGAAATAGTGCCTGGTTCCTTTGAAACCAACGTTTCCTTTTCCCTGGATAATCAGTTGCATTGCTGGGCAGCTCTAGCATTGTGTTTTGCTACTAGCTCTGAAAAAGAATGTTAACTTTTACACGAGTCAAAGAACAAAAGGTGTGTGTTTATCCTTCCAACAGTTTATAGGCACACAAGGGGAGAAAACTAATTTTCTTCCCAGTGCAGTTAGGATCCAAAGAAAGATTTCCCTAAATTATAGGTACAAACAAAGCTGTAGTATCCCCTTTCTTGGCCTTGCCTAGGTGAGTGCTGAATGAATGAACAAATTGGGTTAAAGACAACTGGTAATTTCAATCAGCCTTCCTCATGGAGTTTCAGCAAACCTTTGCTGGGGGAGGAAGTATGTGAACCACAGCAGTTATCTCCGTTAACACTGAACTTCTCTGCATCATGTTTATCTCACTGACACACAGTGTTCCAACAATGGAGTGGAAGCTTATGAAAATGCAGTGTTGACAATACACCACTATAAATGTGGTCAAAGTTAAACTCAGCTTTGACATTGTCCTTGGAAAAGGTCTGTTGCATTTCAGGATACCCTGGCTAATTGAATCAATATTGATCAATGGCAGTTAATAACTTTTGTTTCATTACTTTCAAGGACAATGGATGGCACTTCTAGGTAAAGAAAAGATATTTACACGTGTGAGTTTCTACCCACCTTTTTAGTGCAAATCTAAATGGGAGTAACAGCACCAGGGTTTGGGGCTGTAATGTTACCAAACTTCAGATATTCCTCAAAACTGCGCATCAAAAGTCCAAAACAAACAAAACCATTAAATTGGGCATTGAATCCCTTTGAAACTCACAGTGAAGAGCTTATAAGGAGTTTTCAGTAACTTCAGGCTAGGGGCCTGAAGTCTTTCCCAGACAAATATTATAGTTTTTATTTAGGAAAAAAAAAACCTTTTTTTCTTTAACTACCTCGTATTCTTTATAAAGCCTGTTTGGCCAGTAAACTGAAACTGATGCAAACTATGTTAAATTGCAAAAGGGATACTGCAGCTCTTTAAGGATTGGTTGTACAAATTTCACCACCACCAAAATTACATGATGAGTAAAAATACAAAACACATAATTCACAGACTAAACCAGCATTAACGGTTAATAATTATATTCTATAGATACTTTTATATCTGTCTAGTATTTTTACACTGTCACCAAATACACCGTCATTAACTACGTGATACAAAAACGTTTAGATACCGTTAGAGGGGTTCTTATTGCTTACGTCAGCAAGCAGCAAATAAGGGCACAGGAGTGTGAACTGAAGAGAGCTACTTTCTATCACCAGTGGCATGAAGATAAGACACTGCATCTCACAAAGCGCTGCTCTTTGTCTAGGGCGTAGATTCAATGAGAGCAGCATACATCAGACCAATAACCACGACTCTAATATGGATTATAGAATTTTAAAGGACTTACCTTACAAATGGTTCCTAACTACTCTATAGATATGCATGTGGTGAACATATGAACACTTGCTACTTTTTACAATACTGGTTTCTACCTTGATCACACTGGAACTACTGTTGATTTAATTTCTAAAGGGTTAGTTATATGAGAAATGTTTACTTAGACCTAGAAAACCAGACCCTTAGCAGATGTGAGTACCCATTCTAGTGCCAAGTCAATCTTTCTGCACACTAGGAAGAAGTTCTATCATGTTCCTTTCCCCTCCCCCCAACCCAATAAGATTAACCTAGTTACTCTGATCAAAGATGGACTTATCTTTTTATTACTCTTAATTAAAGGGATTAGAACATTAAATTTTAGAGACCTTCAGACTACCTACTTCAAGCTTATTGTCCAGTTTGAGAAGAGAACAGAAAGGGTAAAGAAAATCCTACTGCCACCTCTGGTTTGTTTCCTCAAACAGTTTGATTTGAAACACTAAGTATACCTCATAGGATGTTAACAATGACATCTGAGGCTTCAAAACTCAACATATAGGTCTGCTGATGTCTTAACATGTGACCTTGTACCCTGAAGAATGATTAAGGGACTCCTGTGCTACACTGAGAGGCCTATTTACTCATTGTTTTCCAACCCTATCATCTTTCATAGATCTAATAAGAAGGAATAAGTTCAAAATCAATAGGATATACAAGCCTTATGTCTACTTAATCCAAATATTTAGAAAATAAAATCTGTACATTTAACGACACGCTTCACTGGTACTGTTAAAATGCTAGAGTCAACTTTTTCTGTATTATCTGTAGTATTTAAATTTGTACCTTCCATTATATATGCTCAGAAAATATAAATGTAAACTAATTTTAATATGCAAACATAATTAAGAAGGCAAAATTTTCAACTACAACTATTTCAATAGCCCACAGAAATGATTCCTAGAATCCCTACAACTTGGTCACCACTATTAATTTTTTTGATAATTAGTGATTAATCATCAAGAGCTAACTATATAACACTAAACAATGGGTTTTTAGATATGAATGCTTATACCTTTGTTGGTAAACAATTTCTACCTTTGATTCATTACTATTTCCTTTAATTATCCTGAGGTTATTATGCCAACTTGTAAATATATAAACTCACTAATAACCAGGGCCTTTAAAAAAAAACACTACCAAACTTGAACCATTTCAAGATTGATGTTAACAGATTGAGAAATCTCCAGTCCTCACCTCTGCATGGTAGCAGGGTTCTCACTGAATTTGTAGCCATGCTGTTCCTGTCTAATCATTCTCCCTCATTGATGCTTGGCATCAGGCTCATTTTAAACTGTTTTCAGTCTGTCACTAGTTAGCTAGAGAAAAAGTTCCTAATGCTTCAGCTTCTTGGGTGTGTGTGTGTGTGTGGGGGGGGTCATTCTCTTTTTCATTCTCTTAACACTTTCGTTTTATAGGAACAAATGCCTTTGCTGTCTAAACTGAAACATTTGAACAAGTAGCATAAATTATTAGATTGGAGTAACATCATAGTTTGAATATTTAAGCTTGCCTGTCAGTTCAGTACTAATAGGCATATTTTTACCTTGATAACGTCTTGATAAAACTGATTCCTTTTGCCTGCTGAGATGAAGGTCCAGTGAAAAAGGAGTTCATTAATATCACAGATTAAAATCAGTTGACAAAGTAATCATAAGATCTCAAAAAAAAAGCACCAAAAAAAAGATTATGAAAAAGCCCTACAGGAAAAAGATTTTTTTAAACTACAAAGGAGTTTTCAGGTTCAGCTTTTATATCTGACTGTACTTCAATCAGTCCGAGAAAGGGAGACTTTACACTAGACTCCCACTTCCTGTGTGCCCCATTAAAATCCATATGGCTTTTAATCTTTTACCTACAGAGTGGATATTTACCTAAAATTCTTTCCCTGGGAAGCTATTAATAAAAAAAATAAAACCTAGAAATGAACCCAGGCTTTGGGGAACATTTTCTGTGCTAAATTTGACAGTTCTAAACTAGGTTCTCTTCATATATATATGTAAAAAATATATATGTGTGTGTATATATGCACATGTATATATACATATATACACATACATATATACATACACACACACATATATATTGCTCCACAGACATTTCAGTCAGATCAAAACTGTTTCCTGACTGCATCTAATCAAATGAACCAACTAATCCAGCTTCCACTAGTGACACAAGGAGGTGTGTGTGTTAGAGGTGTGGGTGCACACATGGATCATAGTATAGTTTAGGGAGTAGAATCACTAGTTTTTTTAAGATTGAAACACTTCGTAAAATTTCCTAGAGATTATTTACATATAACAATTGAGCCTTTCATAAAGTCATGACATGATATACTTCATGTTTCTGAAATGCCCATCTTGTTTTCTATACTGATGATACTGTTTTATTTGGGGGGGAGGGTTGTGGGGAGAGAGGTATCTAACCTACTTTAAAGAAGTTGTTACATTTTACTGCTCCAGGGAATGTCTGCATATGGTATACAATTATTGTTTCTAAGCATCCCCATCAGAATCTCACTGTACTTTTTGCAAGCATTTTGTCTCCATGGCAGAGAACTTCTTACTAACCTCCTATTTCTATTCCCACTTCGAATAAGTGAAGACAGGCTAGTTGTGCCTGCTTTGTGGGAAGGCTCATGAGCAAAGAGAAACGTATGAAACTTTGGTTTGAGCCTGAATCCATGCCGTCTCTTTGCATAATAGTGGCGTAAATGAGAGAAACTAGAAACTCTCTTTCCCAGGGGTTCATTTTCCAACCCAGAAAAGACTGGAGACAAGCTCTGCATTCTGTATACATGCTGCCCTGTTGAACCCAAATTAAGATAAGCAGGGTATTCTCCAGCATCGTGCTGTTCATGCACTGAAGACCAGACTGATTCTTTCTCCATTATTATATCATTAACAAAATTTGCTTTCTTTGGTACTGCAAGACCAAACATTTCAACTGGTGACCAAAATTTGGCACTCTGAGGTTTGCTTGCTTCTATTTTTGTGAGATCTAGGTAGCCTGCATCTTCAAGCACATTGATGTGGGACCCTGTGCTCAAGCTAGTTCTATCAGTGAATGAATCCACTCGCCCATCATAGCCTAGATCTGCGGGTGCTGAGCACTGGTGCTGAGGCCAGGGGCGTTTGCTTTCTCCGTGATTTTCCTTATCATCCCCGCCATCCTCTTGACCTCCTTGAAAAGAGTTCTCTGTCCAGTCTGATTCCTCACTAACATTTATAGCTTTGTTCATATCCCTTAGGAATACCACAATGACAGTGATATTGTCACTTGACCCAGCATCACGAGCTGATGCTACCAATTTGTGGGCAACCATGCTGCTGTCTCCATTATTTTCCTTCAGGTGGTCAGCCACAACCTTCACTGCCTCATCAGGGTTAACGGTATCATAGAAGCCATCACAAGCTAAAATGAGGTAGTCTTCAGACCCATCCAAAACAGTAGAGGCAGAGTCTGCATCCCCACAGATATATGGCTTATGCTCAGCATCTCCTGTGGGAATTAAAAAAGCAGATATGGAGAGGTAAGGTTTTACTTTGGCCTGATGTAGCAACAGAGAGTTACTTGGGCCACACTAAATGACTCTATAGTAATATAGACTTAAAGAGATTTATAAAACATTCTCAAAGTATTTTATTACATTGATGTTAAAGCAGATGCTTGTCACCACCTATGTACCACAATACCCAAACCATTCTGGGGTTGTGCTGCTTTTTAGCTTAGACTTTCATTCATAGGCCATTGCTAATGATTTTGGGCCACACTGAACATAACAACAAATGGCATCAAATAAAAATAAAAATCACTGGGAGATAATAACATTTGGATAGACTGCTGACAGTTATTGAATTTTAGAACTAGAAAGGACTTAGTCCAATTCCCTAATTTTATAGGTGGGGGAATTAACCCAGAATGTTTAAGGTCCATATTTAACTGCCCAACTAATGGGTCTGACCATGTCAGTCCTACCTACCTTCCCATCTCCATTTCTAGTGGTTCCCTCTTACCTTCAGGATCAATAAATAGTAAGACCTTTGTTTGGCATTTAAAACTTTACAATTTGACCTCTTCCTACCTTTTCTTAATTTTTACACTCCTCTATAAAGGCTATAATTCAGCCATACTGGCTAATTTGCATCTTCTTGTACCTGACATGTCATCTCTTATCTCCCTTTCTCTTCTGCAATATCTTTACACTGGGCTGTCTTCCATGCCTGGAATGATGTCTTTCCTAATCTCCATCTCTTAGAATTCTTGAAGTCTTCCTTCAAGACAGCTCAAAAACCAGCTTCTTTCTCCCAGTTGCCCCAGCTACAACTGCCTCCCCCCCTTTAAGATTTCCTTCCATTGGGGTGGCTAGGTGGCACAGTGAATAGAGCACTGACCCTGAAGTCAGGAGGACCTGAGTTCAAATCCGGCCTCAGACACAACACAAAAACTATCCATGTGACCTTGGGCAAGTCACTTAACCCCAACTGCCCTCCAAAAAGCAAAAAAAAAAAAAAAGAAATTATAAGATTACCTTCCATTTATTCTGCATATGTCTTGTATACATAACTAGCTCCCTTTTATTGGGCATAAATGAATTCCTTGAAGTGAATTACTTGAAAAGTTTATATGTACTTGACTTCACCTATTTGAAATTATAATTATGTATAATATGGCAATTGGTTCCAGGCCAATGGAAATATTCAATGTGAATTTCACACTGATTGGGACTAAATTGTCCTTATTTATATGTTGTCTCCCCCATTAGAATGTAAGTTCCTTTCACATAAATAAGTGCTTAATAAATGCTCAAAGAATGAATGACTTAAGACTTTACAAGTTGGTGGTAGAATTGGAATTAGAACCCAGGTCTCACATTATCAAAGCAAAGTTGTTTCCATGTAGTTTTGAAGACTTGAGAGTACCCTAAGATAGAACACAAAATATGTTTCTCCCTCATAAGAGCCTTAATATCAGTGATAAGCCACCTCCATTCATCTAATTTCATAGAACCTGAGAGGCACACCATACTTAGGAATCCCTTCAGACATCCATCCCTGCCATCTTACTACCTTCACTTAAACATTTCCAGTGGCAAGGAACTCATCCTGTTACCTTGTTGGACAGCTTTAATTCTTAAATTCTTGATTATACCAAGCCAAAATCTGCTTCCTCATAATTTCCACCCATTGCTCATAGTATTTCCTTCTGAAACCACATAGAACATGTCTTTTCCCTAATCCAAAAGTTAGCTATTGATTTGAATCTAGCTGTTAGTGGCCCTAGGGTTCGGTGCCCCCCTCCCCCCCCCCCCCCGGTAAGGTTGGAGGTGAGTTATTTCTGCTGTCCTTATATGCCATGGTTTCAAACCCCATGATGATTCTGGCCACTGCAGACATTCTGAAGATAGCCAGCATCTCTTTTCATAATCTTGGAATTGGAGGCCATCTAATTCAGTCTGGACCTGATTGAAAATTCCTTCAATAACATTCCTAACAAATGGTCATCTACCTCTTAAGATGAAGCCTAAATCTGCCTCTGTACAACTTCTATCCACTGTATGTACCTCTGCCATTTAGAGTCAACAAAGCAACAGTCCTTGAAATATTTTTTAACTATCATTTCCCTTTTCTTCATGCTAAACATCTTTATTCTCTTTGGCCAATCATTGTATGACCTGATCTCAAGGCCCTTCACCACCCTTGTCACTCTCCAGGTTTTGACGGTTATTCTAGGACTAAACATTATGCAGTCACAGTAACACTGGACAATATTATGTCCCTTATTCAGGACTGTGCTTCTTAGCACAGTCTGAGATCATGTTACCTTTTTTGATTTCCATATTGCATTAATGACTCATTTTGAGCTTGCAATCCACTGAAACCTCCAGATATTTATTATATAAACATTTTACTACCTGTACCTTCTCTATCTTCTATTCTCAAAGTGAATTTTTATTTTCCTCAAAGCATAGCACCTAGAATTGAACACAGTACTGCCAGTGGACACTATATCTTCTTATCAGGATAGAGTAAAAAACATGACTGTTGCCTCCGTGGTCCTAGACACCATATAACTATTTTTTTTTTTAAAAGCAATTGGGGTTAAGTAACTTGCTCAAGGTTACACAGCCAGTTACTACATTTCTGGGTGTGGTGCTAATCTGAGCCTGGATTCGATCCCCAGGTCATCCTGACACCATATAACTATTAACTGTGGTCTAAAATCCCAATAACATTTTCAGCAGTTGCTTTTCACTGCTAATTCATAATAAACTTGCAGTCTAGTAAAAGTCCTAAGACTTTTTTCACATGAATCACTGTTAAGCTACCTCCCCTATCTTTTTGCACTTGTTTCCTTTAATATAAGTTGCAAGACTTTATGTCTATCCCTATTAAAATTCATCTTGTTAGATCAGACCCATTGTTCTACCCTATCAATATATTTTTTGGATCTCAAGCCTGTTATCTCTTGTATTAACTAACCTACCCATCTTTGAATCCTTAATAAATTTAACAATGCTGTTCTGTCTACATAGAAATCATTGGTTTGTTGCTTTTCCACTATTAATTTAATTGTTCCTCAAGGCTTGTCCTATTCTAATTCCCTCAAACAGCTTATTTTTCCATTCATGTTTTTAGCCACCACCTATGTTATGTCCATGACTGCTAGATTTGTTTCCAGCCTTGATTTCTCATACCTTTGATGGTTTCATCACTGTGTATTGCAAGAAATGTGTCTACCTGGCTATTTTAACACTTAAAATTCATAATATCTAGCATAATGTGCTTTATATGCCATAAATGCTCAATAAATATTTGTTGAATCACTAGAATTCTCATACATACTATTAAAGTGGAAAGAACTTTAGTCTAATCCCATGGTTTCACTATACCATGCTATCATGTGATAAAATCAAGACTTTTTAGATCATTACCATATTCCCCTAAACCCCTCTGAATTACTTACTTATTATTTTCACTACTAGTTATACCCTCACATCTTCAACTGTTGGATACTTAAGTCACTTATATCATCTTTGCCCTTGAAGCTACTGCCACATTCTATTTCTTGTGCCCTAATATTTCTCAAAATCATCCCTTTTTTTTCATTCCTACAAGCTTGGCCAGATGCCTTCCTTGTGGCACAGTGGACTGAATGAATACTGGACCTGGAGTCAGGAAGATGAGTTCAAATTGGCCTCAAGACACTTACTAGCTGTGTGACCCTGTGCAAGTCATTTAGTGTCTGTTTACCTTAGTTTCTTTGTGGAGATAATGACAGTACCTACCTCACAGTGTTGTTGTGAGGATCAAATGAGATAACACATAATACATAGTACATGTTGGCTGTTATAGCTATTACTAATTATCTGGCCTCTTCTTCCAATCAGTACTGCTGCAGCCAGCAGCTGGAATCTTCTTCCTCAGTGTTTTGAAGACAACACTTCACTTTTCAGAAGGCTACAGTAGCTTCTAGTTGTCTCTTTACTCTCATGAAAACTTTCAGTCATGGACCAATTCATCAGCCCCTACCATACCTGACTGTATTATCACCATCATTATCATTTGCTGAACTCCAGCTCTGAAAATACATGTGATGTGACTCACACTGTTCCCAAATTCTCGTTTAGTCTTTCAGTTAAAGGGTTTACTGCAACTGTTCCTTTAGAACGAGGCACGCAAAGATCTGTGCCCGGCAAACACTGCCAAGAGTCTGACTTTTCACCTGATTTTGTGTGGGGTGTGGCACATTCATGACTTTTCACCCCCAAACTTGGTAGGAGGGCATGAATCCATTTCATGATAGAAGTAGCATTGACCTTCTATCTTCAGACTGCCCCCTTCCTCTACCACGGAAACTCAACATGTCCTCATCAACCTCCTTTGTCTGAAGGGCTTATGAGGAGGAAACAACTGAAAAAGATTTCATTTCTGAAGATAGAAATTATGTTTATGTTGTAAGTGGAAAATGTTCCCCGATCTAGAAACACCTCAGTAATTATGTATCATTAATTTAAGACTGAGAAGAGAGATATGTTTCTAGTTTCCTTCTTGACTTTACTGCCTTTCGTGTCCTTTTTGGCAGGTTGTTTGGTTCTTTAAGAAATACCAAAGATTCCTATACTTAATATGTCTGAAGATGATTCACAGGACTTCTGATACTTTGGGAATCAAATAGATTTAATACAGAATATATTCTAGAAATGAGTTTTTTCCCCTTTGGACTTTTTATTCTAGAATCCTTTGCTAACTGTAGTTATAAAGAAATGTATTTCCTCTCTCTTACTTGCTGCTCCCCACATTTGGGCCCTTCAACAGCTTGTTAACACTTCTACTAAAGAGTAGGCGAGAGGGAGGTGAAGCTCAGAGAATCCTTTTAGCTCCTTTTAACCGCCTTGGAATGGGAGAAGGTTAAAATTAATGAGTGAAATTAGATTGGAGGATTATGTATAAATTTTATCTATCCCATCCCTGTGCCCAGTTCCTAGGGAGGTTGGCATTTGTCATGACAGCCTTGAAAGTGAATACGAATCACATATACTCAACTGAAAGACAAATAGAATTCTTTTTAAATAAAAATTCCAAAATGATATTACAAATAAAATAGAGACTAGAGAACAGTGTAGGCTGGTGTCAGAGTCATTGTTGAGACGTGGATAAGAAGAGTTTGGCCACACAGTATTAGCCAACTTTACTAAAGCATGAAGCCTGAAATTAAGGGCTTCATGCCCAATGTGAGTGAGTGCATGTGGTCTCCAAGTGAGCCAGGATGCCATACAACCTGGTTCTCCCATTTCACTGCCTTTCATTATGCAAGCAAACTCAGCTGCCTCCTCCATGGGCCTTATGATTTAGGGACAGACAGTTTCATTTAACTTACCTTTGTTCCCCCAAGAGACTCAGAGTTCGGCGTAAGTAAGACACTAAAGGTTTCACAATAATTAGCCCCAAGTTATCCAACAAATTGCCATAATAAACAAAACTAGAAAGAATTTTCCCCCTAAAAACACAGTGTTTTCTGACAGTTACTTCTTGTTTACATTCGTATTAAACCTATTCATGATCTCATGATGGCTTCAGATAGCAAGCCATCCTTAAAGACCAAGAGTCATTGTTGGCCAGGTTTACTTTCTAGTTCACAATTTAGTTCAATTTAGAGAGAGCTGGAAAACTGACATTTTACCCTCCGTGACCTATACCTACAAGTTTCAGTTCTGGTCCTGGAGCTACAAAAAAACTTAATATAATTTAGCTGGAATGCTACTGGGATTCTTTCTTGTTTTCCCTATGCCAGATAATTCTAACATACTTTTAAAAAATTAAAATATTTTTGTTAAAATTTATTTTCATTCACTGAGGGCAACCCTTCAGTCTCTTAGAATATGGTAGAATAAAGATAAATAGGAAAAATTTAAAGGCAAACCAGGGGTTGCTTAGCTGAACTGCGATAGGTGAGTCTGCATGAGGTAAAAGATGTGGTCTCTGGTCCTATGCCATCATCCTGTGCATCAGGGAAACCTGTGACTGTGCATCAGATAAGAGTAGAATGAGTTGAAATGTAGGGGCAGCGTGATTTCAAGCAGCAGCTCTCCTTAATATGAGTTGTTAATATGAGCTCTCAATAAAGAAGGCAACAGACCTGTAGGCCCTGCATGCTTAGGTTTTCTTTTTTCATTTTGATAGCAGAATTTAAACATAAGCCTCCACAGACAAAACGATATAAATTGGTAATTAAAAGTAAGAAAGACATCTCTTAATTGCTATTTAAATGGCACCATGAGTTCTTTCATAATGGGAATTGTATTGTCTCTGATTTCTCAGTGGTATCATAGTGAATGCATAAGGGGCAAGTGAGGACAGCAGCATGCTGGAGAGCCTTAATGAGTTAAATAATTTCTTACCAATAGCTCTTGAGACAGACAGACTTCCATTCACTCTCCAGGCACCAAACCAGACCACACAGCCTCCAAGGGCCTCAATTCGTTGCTTCTCATCCTAATTCACAGTGTAGCACAGAAGAGGAAAACAGAAAATGTAACGTCAGCAGGCTCTCTGGAAGTGATAAGAATTAGTATGAGGGATGTCATTCAGTTGCCATCAGGCATACATGACATATAGCCATTTCCTGGAAAGATTCTTTTCCTTTGTCCTGTCTCCAGGGACTTTATGGGGCTGTTTGCTGGAGAAATAATGGTAATTATTCTAATAAAATATAATAGTATGAATAGTTAGCTGGAAAACAGACCTTGGATTATGGCCCAAAGAAAGATGCTCTGCTCACCTCTCTATCCGGCTTATGTGGCTTCATTAATTCTACAGCTTGGCCCTTCCTCACAAGCATGACCTGAGAGTCACCCAGCCACGCTACGTGGAGCATGTTGCCTCGGATAAATGTCACCACGCCTGTGGTCCCACAGCGTAAGCTCTGAAAATGGTCAATGCAAAACCGGTATAAACAAAGATCCAGAGGCACTGAATTTTCATTGAAAAGCACATTTATATTCCTACCAAGCAGGGAATAGGCAAACTATTAATAATACTTTGTACTTGCATATCATACTTTTAAAAAACATTTCCATGTGGGATATCTTATTTGATTCTCATAAGAGTCCTTGTCCAATGTCATATGACTAATACCAGATATAGAACCAAGTTCTCCTACCTCCCAGGGCAGGGCTGTTCCCCACTGTGTCATGCGTCTCACAGGCACTACTGAAGCATTATTTGGTCAGGGAAAAATCACAGCCTCCGGTCCTATTGTTTGTAAAACTATGATGAAAAACCTTTCACTTGAAGGGGGAAATGGAGCCAATGTTTTGATGCTTCTAGATGGAACATGTGAAAGTGCCCAATAATTTTTGTATTCCACAGAGTACTCAGCACAAAGCATATTCTGAGACATGCACAACTACATGAAACTTATATAAAATGTTTTCTATAGGCCTAGGTTTTGGTAACATTACATGTGGGGAAACTTTTCCCTTTAATTACTATTGCATTTAGAATTTGGAGCCCTAGAGGAGGACAAATGAGGTCTTGTGATTCCCAGGGCTCTTTAAAGGTGCTGCTGCTACTAGCATACTGACAGGATAGATCCATTTGACTTAAGTGACCCATGTATCACAATTTTCTATCACTCTGAATTAGACCCAGTGAGCCATAGGTAGGTAAAGGCACATCTGTCTTCCCTCTTCCAATATCCCCTCCCCATTGCCCATCTCCTACATGGGGAAAATTCGTTGTTTGTTATAAATCCTCGCCCACCAATAGAATGTCTTCCCACACAGAACATTCAGATAATTCAGCCCCGTTAGTACAAATTATAAAGACGTTTCACCGCATATGCTCTGGAGAGAACAGGAGGCTGGGCTGTTTCACAACAGGAATAGCTACTTTTTCTCAGCAGTTAACAGCACAAAAGGGAACTTGCTGTGCGAGATCTGTTATTTAAGGTAGTAACAAACTGTTGGGGACACCGAGGCACACGGGGACTTTAGACAAAATGAGTAAGTGTGGATACAGTCAAGATTATTGGTGTACTCTTGAAGAAACAGAAGAAGGACCTAAAGGCACACTTGGTTTCAGGGATGGGGTTATCTCTAGATTGTGAGAGTATCATGTTCCGTACTCAAAGCAGAGGGAGAATTACCCTAATCAGAAAAGCCAGGAGGCAGTGGTTTTGGGGAGGTTTAAGGGATTAGCATCCAGCACAAGGTATAGTGTTCAATCAATAAAATCTTTTATATATAATCTATGGTTTGTTGAATTCATCTTTTTATTTTATTTCCCATTCCCACATACATAGTTCCTGGTACATGGTAGGCAACAAATCCTTGTTGAATTGAACTGACTTTAATTGTAAAAGTCTAGTGACCACGATCACTGGATTTGCATTTAACCTAGGCAAGCCTTAGGATCATCAGAAGAAAAGGAAATATATGCTTATTTTCTGTGGTATCCTGAGGTTCACTAGGGCATGAGCATCAAGAATTCTGGACCACAGTCTGAGCTTTCCTACTGGTTTGCTTATGTGAGTTTTCCTAACTGAAAGGAGTAAAATGGTCATGCACATTCCACACGGCTCATTCCATGAAAGAGTTAATGTTTCATTTATGAGAGAGTCATTTTCTCTCTGTGCAATCAATTTTTTAAAGAAAAAATTATTTCTTTTTCAGTTTGTTGCTGGTTAAGACTTCCAGAATTCAGTGCTATAGTTAATTATGTACTCATGACTCAAAATGATTAATTAGGTTGAAGTTCCCACTGTTTATCCTAATATCTCATTTCTGTTGTTCAGAGTCAGTAAATATTAAGGTCAGTAAATGTTGAAACAGTGGAAATCATCATAATATAGAGAACAAGCTCACTTTTTTTATTCTGGCAAGAGAAAATTTGGTTCTTGGTCATCTGAGACTAATAATTGAGATCAGACTAATAGGTTGAATAATTTAATTAAAGTAAACTGTAATCCCAGTTCTTCTCCAAGGTTCTTAACATAGGAAATGAAAGTGATCTTTTCCACTTATTTACAGTTTGTTGACTTAATGACTATATCCAAACTTGTTAGCAACAGAAAGGGAAAGAAATAATTATGGTGTGACTGATAGACATTGGTGATTAAGAAAGTAAAAACTTACCTGACATATCCAGTAGTAAGAAATTTCTAGAAAATTATAGCCCAACAACTTCTATACAGCACACCTAAAATTACCCTAAATTATGGCTGTGCTCACGAAACTAACTCACTTAGCATGTTCTGCAAATTGCATATAGTGAGAGAACTACAATGGAATTCAAGGTGTTGCTTTAGGAATAGATGAGCATTCCAAGGTGTGTAAATGCCAAGATTGGGGGTGGGAGGGAAGGTGGTATAGAAAGCGAAATCTGAATCTGAATTGCCCTTTAGCCACAGATTAAATTAGTGGACCAGACTAGTATTTTTTTAGTCTGAGTTTCAGGGCAAAAATGATTCTCCTTTGGGCCTACAAGTGCTCATATGAAGAAGTTACAAACCTCCCTGGCTGCTTTCTGCACAAAACGCTCATCGGTCACCCGGAAGGCCCGGCACAGTGCCTCAGCAGGGTCATGGGGGAACATTTCCTGGCGTACTAAGTTCACATGGAGGTGGACAGAGGCATATATAGCGGCATCTACTCCACCATGCCCATCAAACACTGCAAAGTAAGCTTGTTCTTCTTGATCCTGTAAAGGAAACAGAGCACACAGGTAATTTTTGATGTGTTGAAATCAGATAAACTACTGTCCTTAAAACTCCCATTACCCATTCTCTTCCTCTTCACCTTCCTGTCCCCTCCCCCCAAGTTAGTTGCCTCTATAACAAGACAAGATATTTCCTTTTTCTAGCAACTGCCAAAAGTACCTTTAATATCAGGGCCTTTGCGTTTCCATCCTAGTAAGCTGGAATACACATGCCCAATTAGCTCAGGCAGAACTGCCCCCTTCTCTGGAAGTCTGTACCATGGAAACCACCCACACACATTTGCTTCAAACCTTCCTCATGCAGCCAAAGCAAAAAAATAAAAATAAGCAGCACAAGAAGGCAATAAGTAAATGCCTTTATGGATTGGAGACATTAAAATAAGATTAAAAAAATAAAACCCTATATAGAATGTAAACCATCGGTATAACATATATGTGGATATGTCTATTATACAGACACACTTCACGATACCAGAATTCTCACCGTATGAGGCCCAAATTCTTTAAGTCAGCTTGCAATCTAACCCCTTTGGTCACAATTCATGCCAGATGTAGTTCACTCTCTCCTTGCTTTGTCTTGACAGTGAAGAAAAAGACAAGGATGCTCAACCACCAGATTCTGGTTCTCAGCCCATCCCAGAAGTTTGTTCTTTAATCATCACAGCTCTGCAGGGCACTGTGGCTAAGAGGCCAGCCTTGGAATCAGGAAAAGCTGGGTTCAAATCCTGCTTCCAAGACATACTAGCTGTGTGATACTGGCAAGGCACTTAACCTCTGCCCTAGGGTAAGACTATGAATTATAGAGGAATTACTGCTCTGTAGCCATTCTGGGAGGTCCCCATACTGATGATCACAGGTCTGGACCAAAAATCAATTCTGCAGAAGAAGTTAACATTTCTTTGGACTACTTGTTCCCAGGCTTCCTTGGTGAAACATTGTGATTTCAGCTGCAAATCTTTTGATTCCTGGGACTTGGGAGAGCTGGATTTTAGGCCATCCCAACCACTCATTTGTTGAATAACCAAGCTGCTTGACTTTTTCCATGCCTCCACTTCTTCCATCTGTTAAGTAGGGATGAGTGATATGAACCTTGTAGAGATGTTGAGGATCCAATAAAATAATATTTTGGGAAGGGCCCTGAAAATAGAATGCCTTTTTTATCCTTACTTTTTTTAAAAATATAGACCAACCTCTTTTTATAACTTTATTCCCTCAGAGAGATCCAAAGTGGATCCAAAAAGGAATTTAGATAAATTTCGAATGATTCAATTAATAAAAAGGAACTCAGACATCACAGCAGTCTTCATATTTCCTTCCCAATAGAACATTCCTTGAGGCCTCTGTTAGCAAGAGGATATAAGACAGAATGAACTGTGGATGGTTTTTAATACAGTAGAAGTGTTCCTATGTCCACATGATTGTAGACAGAGCAGGATCAAATTGAGGTGTATTTTTAAACAATTCTTAAGATTTTTAAGATAAGGGCAGCTAGGTGACACAGTGGATAGAGTACTTCCCTGGAGTCAGGAGGATTCAGGAGGACCTGAATTCAAATGTGGCCTCAGACACTTACTATCTGTGTGACCCTGGGCAAGTCACTTAACTCTGCCTCCAAAAAAAAAAGATTTTTAAGATTAACATCTTTTTAAGATACTTGATGGCAAAGAGGAAGGAATCAGTTAAGACAGTGGAGGTGCTAAGGAGAAAAATAATACTTAAGGAAGCAAGACTTGGAAGTGGAGAGGTACAATCCAGAGGAAAAGAGTATAGATATGCCCAAAGAGGAGGGAGAACAGCATTGCCAGACTGATCTTTCTAAAACAGCTTGCATCATGTCATTCCCCCTACTCAGTAACTCCCTATTATTGCCTAAGGCCTACCAAGGACTGTGAGAGTGGGGGAGGAATGAAAAAGCACATATTCTGTGAAAAGTCCCTGAAGCTTGAACCCAGTCCTTACAAACACAGAGCTTCAGGCCTGGACCACAGGTCACATCTATAACATTCTAGACTAAACCATTTAGGACCTAATTTGGGGCTCTTAATTGACATCTGTAAATGGCTTGCCTTTAAGAGGTTCATAAACAGATTCTCATATAGGATTACCCTGCTATTATAATTATAGTATATCTTTTAAACTGGGTATCTCAAAGCATTCTGCAAAATGAAGTAAAATCCAGGGGATTTGAGGAGGCAGCATGATAAAATGCAAAGAATGCTAAATCTGGAGCTAGGGAACCCAGGGATATAAAACTAGCAATTCTGGCACCTGGGACCAGCAACATGGAACTTAATCAGTTTTTTTAGAGACAAATTCATTTTGAGGTTGAAGATTGAGGACACCACTTTATGGGAATAGACAGCCATGGTCAGTGCAGTAAAGGGCAGAGATATATTGAACCCAGGTCCTCACATTCCAAATCTCCTATTCTTTCCATTTTTATTCAAACATCTCAGCTGTGTCTGACTCTTCATGACCCTATCTGGGGTTTTCTTGGCAACGATACTGAAGTGGTTTGTCATTTCCTTCTCCAGCTCATTTTACAGATGAGGAAACTGAGGCCAATAGGGTTAAATGACTCGTCCAGGGTCACACAGCTAGTAAGTGTCTGAGGCCGGATTTGAACTCAGGAAGATGAGTCTTCCTGACTCCAGGCCTAGCATGCTATCCACTGAGCCACCTAGCTGCCCAGTTGTTGCTGCTGTTTGTCCTTCATTTTTAAGATGACCAATAATGTCACCGTGTTAGAGTCAGGGTATGGTGTGTTTGGCTGTGGCTGATCGGTCCAAAATGATTTGGAGGGCACTACCACCAATCAGGCACAAGTGGTCTGTTAGAACATTTAGAGTAGAAGTGGCCCCAGATTGCAATCAGAGCACACTTAATATAACACTGTCCCTTATAGTCATAGATAGTTATGGATGGAATTGGAAGTTGTCTTGGTTCATCTCTTTTCCCTTCTTTAGATTATAAACACCTCGAGAGAGAGAGATCTGTGTGATAGGAAATGTCTATCCCAACACTTTGTACTGACTTACCAACCCTGGCATAAAGCAAGCAGGAACAGGGTGATCATCTGAATCAATGGCCCAGGGCTGATGGTGAATCAAGAAATAAAATCAAAAGTGGCAGCTGCTTCAGTAAACTGCACCAGGAGCCTTGAATCAAAGAGCGGTCCCAATATGCATGTGGTGCAGTAGCAGCTATTGTCACACGTGGGGCTTCTGAGCCATATGTGCATGGAGCTGAGTCACCTCAGAAAACAAGTAATATAGTCACATTCTTTTTTTTTTTTTTTGCAGGGGGGAGGCAGGGCAATTGGGGTTAAGTGAGTTTCCCAAGGTCACATGGCTAGTTCAGTGTCTGAGTCCAGATTTGAACTCAGGTCCTCCTGACTCCAGGGTCAGTGCTCTATTCACTGTGCCACCTAGCTGCTCCTATAGTCACATTCTTATGCACAACATGGCTGGACTCTACCAGACTTGTGCTGATATGCCTTTGGACATACACACAAATGGTCAACCTTGACTGCCATCTAAATATGTGGAATATTATGATTTATAATTTTAAAGTGATATTCAAATACAAATTTGAGAAAAGAAGGGTGACAAGGGACAGGTAAAAGAAAAAAAACTACTATATTAATTCATTATGTCTTAACAGTAAGAACTAGGAGATACTAACAGGAAAATGTTTATTAAACTGATATGGATGATAAAGACCCAGTTTAACAATTATATCTCTTTCAAGTCCAAGCCCAACTACTTTCTGTTTTTTAGGGGTCAAGATATACATATAGGTATGCATACCTATATGTATATATGAATTTGTATATATGTGTATACAGTATGCATTATATATGCATATGCATGTATGTGTGTATGTGTATACATGTATTGTATGTGTATGTATAAGTATATATGTATATAAACAATAAATATATGTAATTTTTCCCTGAAATAAATTCAAAGACAGTTTTTCACATTCATTAAAAAAAATTTGAGTTCCAAATTTTCTCCCTCCCTTCTTGCTCCCTGAGACAGCAATTTAATATAGGTTATACATGTACAATCATGCAAAACGTATTTCCATATTAGTCATGCTGTTAAGACACTGACCAAAAGAAAAAAAATGCACAAAAAAGTGAAAAATAGCATGCTTTGATCTGCATTCAGACTCCATCAGTTCTTTCTCTAGAGGTGGATAGCATTTTTTTTTTATCATGAATCCTTGGAAATTGTCACCGAGATATTTTTTTTCAATCACAGTGGAGTCAGAAATAACTCAGCTAAGAGAGCAGCATGGTGATTTCTCAAAGTCAATCTCATGCAAAAAGGGTTAGCAGGGTAACCAGGACGAACTTGTCAGGTTTCCATAGGGCTTAACATTGATATGTGGAATGTGTCATTTTGATAGTCTATGTGGCTCTTTGAACCAAAGCTAGAATTGACAGAAAGCTATAAGGAAGTATATCTACACAAGAAAGATAGAACATGTAATTACCAAATTCATGGATTGAGCAGAAAAGGGGGGGACCCCTGCAAGACTACAAGTACAAAAATGATGAAAAGGAAAATGATAATTGCGAGAGAAACTGTGGGAGGACAGAAACATGACAATTATTGGTGGAAATATGAATTGCTCCAACTATTCTGGAAAGTAATTTGGAATTATATCCAAAAGTTACTAAACTGTGAATACCCTTTGACTCAGTGTTACCATGACAGTCTTAGACACCCAAAGATGTCAAATTTGGGGAAAGGGCTCATATCTATAAAAACATTTACAGCAGCACTTTTTGAAGGAGAAAAAACTGGAAACATGGGTTTCCATTAAGTGGGGAATGAGTAAATTATATTTTGTGAATATAATGGAATGTTATGGTAAGAAATTATGACAGGTAGAGTCAGAGAAACCTGAGAAGATGAATATGAACTAATACAGAATAAAGTGAGCAGAATCAGAAAAATTTATACAATGATGATAATTTTGCAAAGAAAAATAATGCTGAAAGACACAAGAACTTTGATCAATGCAAGGACCAATCTTGACTCTAGAAATCTAATTAATTAATTATGCTTCTCACTTTTTGGCAGAGAGGTGGTGGGTGCAGAAAGCAACATAGAGGGTCCCATTTTAAGCTTAAAGCAACTCTTAGACTTTTGGGATACCCTCTATTTTCAGACACAGTCAATATGTCTATTAGTTTTGCTTGACTACAACATGTTATAAGAGAGGATCTTTATTTGCAGGAGGAGAATTGAGGGAGGGGAGTGGGTGCATAGTATTAGTGATGAAAAAAGGAGAAAAAGAATATCAATGAAAATTTCAAAAATATATAGAAGAGAAAGAAAAGAAGTTGAGAAGACAAGAAGAACAATTATAATACCACTCTTTTATCAAGCTGTTGACTCTCTTTTCATAATTATCTTGCCTCACTCTCATTTCTTTTCCCAATTTTTCCTTTACCTCTCTTATTTGATTTTTAAAATCCTTTCTGAACTCTTCCAGAAATTCCTTTTTAGATACTGAGACTAATTCACATTTTTCTTTCAAGATTTGGATGTAGTTGTTTTGACACTCTTCTTCTGAGTTTATGTTTTGATCTTCCCTGTCACCATGGTAACTTTCTATGGTCATGTTATTTTTGTTTGCTTATTTTCCAGTCTATTTCTTGATTCGTAACTTCTATATTATAGTTAGACTCTGTTCCCAGGATGAGGGAGGCACTGTCCCAAGCTTCAGACCTTTCTTGCTGCTGTTTTCAGAGCTAGTTCTGGGAGACTATAAGTTTTTGGTGCTTCCAAGGTTGTGTGATCTAAGGAGAGGTGTGGTTACCACTCTCTTAGCCTGTGCTTTGGTCTTTATCCAGAAAGAGACCTTGTTCCCTGTAGCCACAAGTGCTAGTACTCCTCTTGGCCCTGGAACTGTGATCTAGAATCACATAGAAACAGCATAACAGGTCCTGAACCCAACACCAGCAAAGGGTCCTCTGTAATTTCTTTATGACCAGTGGTCTGACTCCCTTATTGTTTGTGGGCTAAGAGCTCCCAAAGTTGCTGCTGCTGCTGCTGCAGCACCTGCCTTCAAGGCATGGTGTGTACTCCAAGTGTCCTCACTTCCCCAATGTGACAGACCTTTGCTGCTGACCTCTTAAATTGTCTGGGGCTGGAAAATTGTTTCATCTCTACTTTTATTAGCTCTGTCACTCCAGAAATCAATCTGAAGTATTACTTTAAAGTTGGTAGGAGAACTTGGTAGAGTTCAGGTGAGTCCCTGCCTCTATACTGCCATCTTGGCTCCACCCCTAAATTTAATATACATTTAAAGCAGTTCACGATTTCAATCCTAGCCTTCTGGTTTTTGTATACTGAAATTTTCATGTTTAATATAAGAGATTGAAAACCCATATTCGCCTATCATTAAATGGCCAAAAGATACAAATAAACAGTTTGCAAAAGAATGACAAACTATTATATATATATATAAAACAATCATATGAAAGAGTGCTCCCAAATCACTAATAATAAGAGAAATGCAAGTCAAAACGACTCTGAGGTTTAACCTCATACCCAACAAATTGGCAAAGATAACAAGAGAAAGGAATAGCCAATGTTGGAGGGGTTGTGGAAAGACAGGAAACTAGTGCGTTGTTGGTTTAGCTAAGAATCAGTATAACCCTTTTGGAAAGTAATTTTGAATTATGCAAAGAAAGTGATTGAAAAGCCCCTGCCTTTTGACCCAGAGATTCCACTGGTGAACATATACCAAGTAAGTCAATGACAGATAACACAGGCACCAAAATATTTTGTAGCAGCATTTTTTTTTTGCTTTTTTGGGGGGGAGGGGGGGAAGGCAGGGCAATTGGAGTTAAGTGACTTGCCCAAGGTCACATGGCTAGTTTTTTGTGTTAAGGGCCTGAGGCCAGATTTGAACTCAGGTCTTCCTGACTCCAGGGTCGGTGCTCTATTCACTGCGCCACCTAGCCACCCCCCAGCATTTTTTTTTTAAACAGCAAAGAATTGGAAACAAAATAGAAGCCCCATGATTGGAGTATGACTGACAGAATACTAACAAAGATAAATTATGACACATGGATGTAATGGAATATTGCTATGCTGTAAGAAATGATGCAGAAACAGAATGATACGGGAGAGATGGAGCTGGTTTTGAAGTCAGGAAAACTTGCTTTTACATCCCGTCTCTGACATATATGTGTTTGTATGTATATAGATATGCACATACACAGACATACATGTATAAATACACGCACACACACTCTGGTGTGACTCCAGGCAAGCCCTTTAACCCTCAGCAGCCCATGCAACTTTTTCTTTTTTTGGGGAAACAACTGCCCAGGGTCACACAATTAGTAAGTATCTGAGGCCAGATTTGAACTCAGGTCCTCCTGACTCCAGGGCAACACTCTATCCACTGTGTTACTTCTCTGTCCTGCAACTCTTTAAGATTATAAGTTGATATGTTGGAAGTATGTATGGATCTGCATTGGAAAAAAAGGTAGTGCCTTAACCCAGAGCTCCCTACCTCACTGAAGTCACTTGAAAAAGGGAAATTATTAATATGAGGAAAATTCATATTAATATAAAGCATGAAACTTATACAAACTTATACACATACCCTCTTCGCATGAAAATTTTCCCGATCTCACCAATTGATAGTACTCTACATTCCCAAACTGCCTTGCATTTACTTACCTCTTCTCTCCGTCTGTGTGTTTAATAACTGTAGATTTATGTTGTATATATTTTTGGCATGTACTTGCTGTGTCTCCCATTAGAATGCAAGTTCACTTCAAGTAGAGATCTTTTCATTCTTTGTGCTTTTGTCCCCAGAGCCTAACACAGTAACTGGCAAAGAGTAGCTACTTAAAATATACTCATTGATTGATTGCACCTAAGCAAGATCAAGTGAGCAGAACCAGGAAAACAATGTACTCTGTTATTACAGTAATGAAAATGAAAAGAATCAGGGGTGGCTAGGTGGTGCAGTGAATAGAGCGCTGGCCCTGGAGTCAGGAGGACCTGAGTTCAAATCTGGCCTCACACACTTAACACAAAAACTATCTGTGTGACCTTGGGTAAGTCACTTAACCCCAATTGCCCTCCCCCCCCAAAAAAAAGCAAAAGAAAAGAATCAAAATAAAACAATCAAAACTGAAGGTTTGAAAAGATAGTGACCAAGCTTGGCCTCAAAGAAGATATTTGAGAAGGTCCCCCTCTGCATCTTTGTAGAATAGGGGACCACGAGTGTGCAACACTGTCTTTATGTCAAACTTTTCTGATGTGTTAGTGAGTTGGAGTTTAACTACCTCCTTCCCCCAACTTTCATTCTTTGTTACAGTGATTATTGTTTAGGAAAGAGAGACCAAGAGGGAAGGGAGTGAGTTACATTAGAATATGTCAGTAATGCAAAAACAAGATATCAATAAAAAGTATTTTTAAAAAGAAATATTCATATTCGTTAAGTTCACAATTTTAAAAATGAAAGATAAAGCCATTTGTTTGTTCTATGCACTTAAAATATATCCACCTACTCATCATTTAAATTTCTTAGCTTCCTTCAAATCAAATGTTCAAATAAGATAATATTTATAAAGCAATTATCACAGTGCCTAGCAATAGTAAGTGCTTAATAACAATTATTTCCTCCTCATTTTTCCTTCCTTTTTATTCTCCTTCCCTCTCTTTTCCTTCCCTTCATCCTTCCCCTCCCTCTCTCTTTCCTGACCTCCCTCTCTCCTTTCATCTTGTTTCCCTTTCTTCTTCTATTCTTCCCTCCCTCTTTTCCTCTCTTCCTCTCCCTCCTTCCTTCTGTTCTTCCTTTCTCAGTTTAAATGCAATCTCCTATGAGAAGCCTTTTCTGATTCCTCCTAGTTGCTAAATTCTCTCTCCTCAAATGTTATTGTATTTATAATAATCTGTTGACGTGTCACATCTCCCTAATAAAATATAATTTCTTTTGGGGAGGGGAGAGAACTGTTTTTATTTATTTACTTGTTTATTTGCTCTTATCCCCAGTTTCTGTGTGTATCCCCAGATATCTAAGTGCACACAGTAGGAGCTTAAATGTTTATTGAATGCCCTTCCCAGGGTTAGGTGCTGCTCACAGGTTTTTCAATCCCAGGTAGCCCCCAGCCTATTAAGAGAAACTTCCATATGAACTTTAACTGCATAGGTAAATGTAGAGTATCACCTACTAGCTATATTCAGCCTGGTGTCCATTTACACCAAACAAGAGATGCTACTAATAAGGACCTACCCAAGGACTTTCATCAGAGGCAGCCAAAATCATTTATAGATAGCCACCTTTATATTTATTCCCACCACATTTTGCATGATAAACAAAAAGAATTTCACGGGCATTTTTAGCAAACTGAAGCACAGGCCTGGGAAACTTGACCAACATCAGTTAACAAGTCATTGAGACACTCAGAAATAATAGATTTCAGGACTCTCTAGTCCTTTGACTTGCTCCTCAAATAAAATCTATTCTCCCTTTTTGATAATAGTATTTTCAAATGGATTTTCTAACACATATGTGAATTTATCCATGACAAAATCATTTGATAACAGAGAGAAACGATTCTCCATCTTTTAACGTAAGCAAACCTCTGCCACTTGATGTATGGTCCATTATCAAGAATCTATTGGTGACTCTCACTTTCCGATAAAGGAGTTTAAGGTAGTGAGGCAAATCCTCTTCTCTTTATCCCACTGGCCCCTGGGACGTGCCCTTTTTACCTCTAGATTGAAGAGCATATTAAAGTCGGGAATGCAGACGTGTTTGTCCTCCATTTTCCTGCGCATGTTTTTGATGGCATGGATTGATGTCTCATAATATAATTGGGGTTTCCTTCGGAGAGGGAAGTCCTTCACCCAACTGCAGCAAATCTCATGTAGTTTGCTGAAGACAGAACGTGCCAGTTTCACTGTCTCAATCTCTGTGGAAGAAATACAGAAACCCCCAAATGAAAGGCTTTAGAGGACTGTTTTTGCCTTGCTTCCCTGCTTACTAAAGATAGAAGTTCATCTTTGTCAAATTCATAAAAAGAAGAGATTCACCCTTCCCAAGAAGAAATGACAACCACTTTGCATTCAGAAGCACAATATTATGCTTATCTGCTGTCTCTGCTTGTCTCTGAGTTATTAACATCAGACCAATGGACAGGTGCCAGTGCCAAAGGCTGATTTCATCCCATTTCTGGATCTAGATTTGCTCTGGTCCCTGCTTTGGCTTCAGTAGCATAACTGCCCTTCTGAACATAAAAGTCCTCAAAGAATAGTGGTTGGTTAACTAGTTGGTACTTCAAAGGGAATTGTTAAATGGTATTAACTTAAAACCTATAGCTGCAGGTTGTTAACAAAACAAAACAAAACCCACCAAAATGACAGTTAACCACATTTAAATGCTACTATCTCTTCTTCCTCTCTCTACCCTCTTTCTCCTCTTCCCCACTTCCTTTATTCCTCTCTTCTCTACCTCCTTTCTCTGTTCCTTTCCTTGTGGAACATTAAAGGATTGGAGTTTTGTTTGTGAATGGGGCTGGGAGAATGTAATGAGGGTTGTAATGGGGTTGTAGAATGCAAGCTGCTTGAGGGCAGGTAGTGTCTCACTTTTATATTTGTATTTCAACACCTCGAGCAGAGCCTAGAAACCTAAATGCTTAAGAAATGTTTCTTAATTGATTTTTTTTTTTTACAGGATTATGGATTTAGGACTGAAAGAGATCTTAGAACATCTAGCCTAAAGTTCTTATTTTACAAATGCAGAAGTTGTGACTTGCCTAAGGTCACACAGATTAATAGGGATAGAATCCAGGCCCTTTAACTCCAAAGCCACTATAAGATACTATTATATTTAGTAATTAAAGTTTTATGTTTTCGGTCCTTAATTTAAAAGCAGGCAAATAGGATATGTTTAATTTCACTAAGGGGAAAAAAATGTGTTTTATTTGCATGGGAACTTTCTTTTTCTTTGTGGATCACTAACTCTTGGTAGAAAGAAAGGTTTCCCCTAGTTAGAATAAATCCTAATCTAAAGATGAGTTGGGAATCTATCATTTGGTAACCTTAACACTGATGAGGAGTAACTCTTTAGTGTGTTAACATAGCTCTGAGGCTCCTAGTGCTTTGAGACAATGACGCTCTTTCTTTATTGTAAATATGGAGAAAAAGAAGTAAAAAACAGTTGTGACTTGACAGCTGTTGGCTGGCGCTGCAGTCAGGAAATATTATTGGGAATCCTTAATGGCTTTTCTTTTCATTGCAATGGTTCTCAGCCTGTGGGATCCCCAACTTCGCATGAGTATGAAGCACTGCCATTTTCATCTTTTTTTAATGCTAACAAAAAACACATCAGTGACTCAGTATAATAATCAAACATACTTTCTGTAAACTGAATGACGTCTTGTGCATACATTACTATTTTTCAAATGTATGTGTTACTGTTCTATTTAATTAAACAAAAATTTTAAAGTTACTAAATTCACCATAGGCTTTTTTTTGGTCTTTTTTTTTTTTTTTGAGGGGGAAGGCAGGGCAATTGGGGTTAAGTGACTTGCCCAAGGTCACATAGCTAGTAAGTGGTAAGTGTCTGAGGCTAAATTTGAACTCGGGTCCTTCTGACCAGTGCTCTACTCACTGTGCCACCTAGCTGCCTCCTCACCATAGTTTTTTGAAATTGCAATTTCTAATTGTAATTTCAAATTGTAATTTGTAACTTATCTTTGAGGGGCGGCTAGGTGGAACAGTTGAATAGAGCACCGGCCCTAGAGTCAGGAGGACCTGAGTTCAAATTTGAACTCAGACACTTGACACAATTACTAGCTGTGTGACTTTGGGCAAGTCACTTAACCCTAACTGCCCCCCAAAAAGCAAAATAAATAAGTAATTTATTTTTGGTCCCTTCTACTTTTCTTTCAAATTTATTTATTTATTTTCAGTTTTCAATACCCACTTTCATAAGATTTTTTTTTTTATTTTTGGAGGGCAATTGGGGTTAAGTGACTTGCCCAAGGTCACATGGCTAGTTTTTGTGCTAAGTGTCTGAGGCTGGATTTGAACTCAGGTCCTCCTGCAGGCTGGTGCTCTATTCACTGTGCCACCTAGCTGCCCCTCTTTCATAAGATTTTGAGTTCTAAATTTTTTTCCTCTCTCCCTTCCCCCCACCCCAAGACAGCATGCAATTTGATGTAGGTTATACATGTACAATCATATTAAACATATTTCCACATTAGTCATGTTGTAAAAAAAGAATCAGAACAAAAGGGGAAAACCATGAGGAAGAAAGAAAAAAAGAAAACAGTATGCTTCAAACTGCATTCAGACTCCATAGTTCTTTCTCTGGATACAGATAGCATTTTCCATCATGAGTGTTTTGGAATTGTCTTAGATCGTTGCATTGCTGAGAAGAGTTAAGTCTATCAAAGTTGGTCATCACACAAAGTTGCTGTCACTGTGTACAATGTTCTCCTGGTTCTGCTCATTTCACTCAGCATCAGTTCATGTAAGTCCAGGTTTTTCTGAAATCTGCCTGCTCATCATTTCTTATGTAATTTGCAATTTATTAAAAGATCATTAACAACACATCCAATATCAAATGGCAGTCTGTGAAATTGTTTGAGGTTGTGAACCACTGATCTATTGTTTGAACTCTAAAGGTATTCTAGACTAACTGACTTGCTCAAACATTCCACCTTTAATTTGTATGAATTTAAGTGATGGTGACAGGAGGAACAATACATTGTGGGATGACTTGAATGGTGCTGGAGAAAGTATGTTAGTTCTAATTTTATACTCTACTCAAGATATAACACTATTAAATTCCAAAGATAGCAAAGGAATCACCTGTATTTTTTGCAATCTACTTCAAAGACTTCTAATAACCCCTGTGAGAGTTGGAAAGATGTAGTAAACAGAGTATTGAACTTGAAGTCAGAAGACCTAAGTTAAATCCAGTCTCTGATACCTGGTGGTTAGTGTGACCATGGCTAAGTCACCTAATCTTTCTGAGCCCCAGGTAACTTTGTAACATATTATGTTATACCTGGTACAGGGAATTCCTAAACTGAGAAAATCACAGATCCTTGATTTTCCCCAAATAGAAGAGGGAACAGACTGCTATTTGAAAAACTGGATTTTAAACAAACCTGACATGACTAGACAGCCTGAGAAAAACTAACACAAATCCTGAACAAATGGGGCTTTATGTCCCACAAGAACCTGGAGTTCCCATCTTCTATTCCAAGCTCTGCCACTGCCTTTGTTTATATTTCTTACACATTAGGATAGAAACCAGCTGATTTCAGGTTAAGAGCTACATTTTAAGCCATGATCAATCATGGTACCTGCAACCAGTCAATCTCTGTCCTCAAGGAGCTCATATTTTAATGGGAGAGACAACATGAAAATATCTAGGTTCATAAAAGATATATACAGACTACATGGTAACTAGTGTCAGAGGAAAGGCAGTAGATATTGTGTATACCAGGAAAGGCCTTCTGGAGAAGGTAGGAGCTGATTTGCATTTAGAAGGAAAAGCTAAGAGGTGGAGGAGGAGGAGGAGGAGGAAGATCTCAGGCATGGAGGCTATCGTCCTTGGTCAGCAACCCTTGCCTCCCTTCCTTCGGTCTTTTTACTTTGAAAAAGTGAAATATAGTTTATTTCCAGACTCAAAGAAAAAGCCTCTAAGGCTAGCAGCACACATCACACTGGGGTGGGGAGGGGGGAAGAGGTGGGGGTTCGTCTGATACAATAACATCAATTTGAGACAGCAAATCAGTTGCCTATTCAAGCAAAGCAGAATAAATGAGCAAATTTTAATTAACTATATACAAGGTGCCTTTCTTATTATAAATCACCAAGGTGGTAGTCTCAAGAGGCTAATTTTTTCAGAAGCAATTTTAGCGGATGCTTCAATCAATCCTGAACATACTTAATGCTTCAGAGTGAGGATATAAAAGTTATGGAAACCAAGGAGCTAAAGAAATTTGTAAATGGCAGAAACTATTTTGGGTAAAAGAAGAAGAAATGGTTACGAAGTCCTGTATTTCTGAGATCATGTGGAGTTTTTAGATGGACTGCACACTGTAAACTTGTTCCCTCCCCCACAGTAGCCTGATAGCTAATTTGGGTCTCCTGAACCTTAGTGTATGCAGAACCCAGAAAGCTGCAACAGAAGGAGAACATGAAGTTAACAAATACCACCTTACCCTTGTATAGTACTTCATAGGTCATTATTTCATTTGAACCTCAGATCAATTATTATCCCAGTTTTACAGATGTTTAGAGAGAATAAGTGACCAGCCCAAGACCATAGAGACTGCAGAGTAGCTGAGCTACAACTCAAGCTATCTTCCTTGGTGGTCCCATAAACTTCTATGAGTTTAATTATCATCTCTACACAGAGGACTCCTAAATCTATTTATGGGTCCCAAATCTCTCTCCTGAACTGCCATCCCACATCACCTTCTAGACACCTATACCAGGATGTCCCATAGGCATCTCAAACTCAAAATGGTCAAAATGGGTATCATTATATGGCCCCCCAAATCCATTCCTTCTCCAAACTTCCCCATTTCTGTTGATGTCACCAAGATCCTTTAAGCCATGAATGTTTGCAGCCTTGAAGAAAACTTGACTACTTCCCCTGTGTCACCCCTGCATATCAAAGCACCTGCTAAATTTTGTCACTTCTCCCTCCACAAAAACCTCTTAGATGCGTCCCTTTCTCTTAACTCTTAAGCCACCATGCCAGTGCAAATATTCATCAGCTATTTCCTGGATTACTGCAATTGCCTATTTTGTCTTGCTGTTTTCAGCCTCTCCCCTCTCCAAACCATCTTGTGCAAAGCTGCCAAATTAATATCACTATAACACATTTCTGACCGCTACTCCCAAACTCAAAACTCATCAGTGTTTCTCTATTGACTCTAGGATAAAACACAACTCCTCAGTCTGGCTATTAAGGCCCATCCAAATACTGCTACCACTTACCTTTCCAATATAATAGCATATTACTACATGCTCACAATTCAAGACAAATGGTCTTGAGCTAGCTGTTCCCAGGACACAAAGTTTCATTTCCCACCTCCTTGCCTTTGCACAAATGGTGTCTCATGTCTTGAATATACTTCCTACTCCCCTCTACCCCTCAGAACTCCTTGTCTGCATCAAAGATGACTTCAACTACCACCTCTTTAAGCATGAGCTCTTTCCTGATTATTTTTAGCTATTAGTACTTTCTCCCTTTTGAAATTATTTTGTCTTACTTTGTATGGACTTCATATTTACTTATCTGTGTATGTGTATTTCCACAGTAGCATATGAGCTCTTTATGGATAGATACTATTTCTTTTCTTGTCTTTCTATATTCCCAGGGTCTAACATAGTCCCTGGCATGTTGAAGATGTTCAATAAATGTTTGCTAAATTGAAGTTTATATCTTAGTCTAATGTTTACTTCATTTCACCTTGTTGCCTCTCAATGTGTATTTTGCTGTTATGAGAAAAGTTTGTTTTGAATGGAAATACCCAGAGTGAAAGACAAAACACAGGAATTAGGGACTTGAAAGACCTCAGAAAGAATAGGAAAGCCAAGAGATGGAGGTGAGGAGGAAGAAGATTCCAGGCATGGAGCATATCATCCTTTTGTAGCAGCCTTTGCTCTTCTTCTTCCTGCCATCTGTGTTCTTAACAGGGATAAAAGAGAAAAAGGGGACCTGTGATTTCATTGCTATATGGTATTCCTGGATGAGAAAAATCACTCTTCCAATGTAGGCTGGCACCTTAGCTGCAACTTATAATATTAAAGTACTGCCCCAGAACACAGAACCTATTCCATATGCCCATATCCCCCATGGATTTATAAGTAACACTCCCCCCACCATGAGATCTCAGTACAGTTCATCCTGGGTGAGACTAATTAAGTAAACTAAAGATTTTTCAAATGATTTGGAATGATGATATACCAGTTCAAATCACAGCGTTGGCATAGACATATCTCTCTGGAATGTCTTGAAAGGTTCTGGAACAAGAATTTTGTTGTTGTTGAATCATGTCTGACTCTTCGTGACTCCTTTTGGGGTTTTCTTGGCAGAGATATTAGAATGGTTTTCCATTTCCTTCTCCAGCTCATTTTAGAGATGAGGAACTGAGAAAAATAAGGTTAAGTGACTTGCCCAGGGACATACAGCTAGGAAGTGTCTGAGGCCAGATATGAACTCAGGAAGATGAGTCTTCCTGACTTCAGGCCTGGTGCTCTATCCACTGTGTCACCTAGCTGCCCTTAGAGCAAGAATAGTCACTACTTATTGATTTTCTCCCTACCTTCTCTGCCACCTTTCTCTACAAGTCTCTTCAATTTAATATCACAAGTTTATGGCATTTAAGAATTTTTTCCTTAAGTAAGAGTCTAAGTCAACCCTTCAGCTTTTCTCTAACATGAAACATTTTCCTGAAGGAAGTGTTGCAGAATGTCAGCAGCACAAATAATTGCTGATTGAAATGGAAGGGGAAAGGGGTAGGGGAGTAAAAATGGTCCCCAATAGCAATCCTCCCCCACACAGCTGTAAATTACTCAGTAGTCATTAATGTCTTGGTTCTGATGTAGAGTTAGAGCTGAGTCAGCTATCATCCTGACTATATGATGCAGAATTTTATTGCAGTGACAAAACTTGTAGAGAAATAACTCCAAATCATAGAATCACAGAATTGGAGAGTTGGAAGGGACCCCAGAGGGCTGTCTAGTCCAAATGATACATAAAAGGAATCCTCTGACAAGTTCAGCCTCTGTCTGAAGACCTCCAAGGAGAAGGAACCCACTGCTCTGGAGGCAGACCATTCACCTTTTAAACAACTCTAACACTTAGCACTTTTCCCTGATGACAATCCTAACTCATCTTCTTTGGATCTTCCATTTGGAGCTTCCATTTGTCCTCATCCCCACTGGTTCTGTCCCCTGGGGCCAAACAGAACAATTTAAATTCCTCCATCCATAAGATAGCCCTCCAGTACTTGAAGATAGCTTGAGTTTTCTCTTTTCCAGACTAAACATGCCTAGCTCCTTTAGCCTATACTGACATGACCTGAACTAAGAGCCCTTTACCACCCTGGCTGCTCTTCTCTGGACACTTAATCTTATTAAAGTACATCTTAAAACACAGTACCCAGGACTGGACACAGTACTCCAGATAAGGTTTGATGAGGGCACAGTATAGTGAGACAATCATCTATTCTGAAAGCTACACTTCTCTGAATGCAACCCAAGGTCACATTAGTTTTTTGGGGGAACTACATCGCACTGCTGGTCCTCACTGAGCTTGTCATTCATTAAATTAATTAAATTAATTAACCCTAGATCCTTTCCCAAACAACTGCTTTCTAAACATGCTTTCTCCATATTATTTTAGTTAAGTTGATTTTTTTGTACCTAAGTCCAAGATTTTACATGTATCACTAACAAATTTCATCTTATTAGAACTAGCCAAAAATGTCTGTCAAGATCCTTTTAGATCCTGACTACATGCATCACTCTTAACTTTGTGTGATCTGCATATCTGATAAGAACACCATCTATCCCTTTATCTAAATCATAGATTAAAATGTTAAATGTCATAGAACACAATATAAATGACTGGGATGCTCCATTAGAGACCTCCTAGAATACTGACATTCAACCATTAAGAATTACTCTTTGGGTTTGGCCATACAACCAGTTCTGAATTCATCTTATTGTATTATTACCTAATTTCTATCTTCATCTTCTCCACAAAAATAATATGAAATTCTTTATCAAAGTTTTCCTCAAATCTAGGAAAACTATGTCCATAGCATTTCCCTCATCTACTGGTTTATTAATCCCACCAAAAAAGGAAGTAAGGTTAGTCTGGCCTGACTTGTTCTAATAAAGCCATGTTGGTTCTTTGTAATCACCACTTGTCTTTCTAGAAATTTGCCCACCATCTCTTTAATGATCCATTCTAAAATTTTCCCTAGAAATGAAGACAGGCTTATTTGCCCTACAGCTTGCAATCACTTATCTTCTCTGTCTCTGTCCACACCTCCTCTTCCCCAATCTTATGGTACCTCTCTTATCTTTCATAATCTTTTTTATACTGTCTATCGTAGCATAGTGAATCACATCTGCCAAGTTCCTTCAGAAACCAAGGATGTAGCTCATCTGAGATTGGTGACCTGAATTTATCAAGGGCAGCTAGATGTCCTCCATCTCCAAACTCCAGGTTAGATACTTTCCCCTCACCAACTCATATTTACCATCATTTCTACCCCTGCAATAAGTTCCTCCCTGTTAGGGAGAAAACTGACCCAAAATAGAATTTCCCCTTATTGGTTTCTCCATCTTTTAAGGATGACAAGAAGTTATTAGTTGTTCTGCTTTTGGGAGAGAGCTCCAGCAGATGTCATGATAACAGAAGTCCCTTATCACTACTTTATCATCTCTTTATTTATCTTGTGCGTCAATTCCCTATCAATCATTTTGTTCTGTCATCTCCAGGGTAAAGGTCATCTTTCTTGTTGCAGAGATAACAGAAACAAAATACCGATTGAATAGCTCTGCCTCTCTCTTTTGTCAGTTATCATCCCACCCATCTTTCTCTTCTTTGGTCTTCTTTTACCTTGTAATATAGGTAAAAAACAACAACAACAACAACAACAACAACAAACCAAACACCCACCAAATCCTTTCTGTTGTTGTTTTCAGTTTCCTTCCCCAGCCTCAACTCATTCTGAACTTTGACATTCCTGACCCTTTTTTTTTTTTTTTGCCTTTTGGAGGGCAATTGGGATTAAGTAACTTGCCCAAGGTTATACCGCTAGTTTTTTGTGTTAAGTGTCTGAGGCTGAAACTGAACTCAGGTCCTCCTGACTCCAGGGCCGACGCTTTACTCACTGCACCACCTAGCCGTGCCCCCTGCAATAAGTTCTTCTCTGTTAGGGAGAAAATTGACCTAGAATAGAATTTCCCCTTTTTGGTTTTTCCATCTTTTAAGAATGACAAGAAGTTATTAGTTGTTCTGCTTTTGGGAGAGAGAGAGCTCCAGCAGATGTCATGATAACAGAAGTCCCTTATCACTACTTTATCAAATTTCTGTGCCAGGTTTGTGATGTTCCCCAAACTCCTCATTTCTTTCTTCTCTTCTGCCTAGATAGTTACTGATATACTCCAATGACAAAGTCACTTTGTTTTTCCCTCCTTTGTCCTTTACCCAAATACTCTCTATCATGCTGGTTCCTGTATTTCCACCTTCTTAATATACTCCACCCTCCCCATCCACTTACTCTTTTTCTTTTGAATAAGGGAAACCTACGTCCAGAGACACAGTCCAGTCATATGGATCATCCCACCAAGCTTCCATGATACCTAGGAGGTTAAATTTGCCTCTTTGTGCTAGTACCTTTAGTTACTGTTACCTGTATCATAGCAGGAATCCTATCTAACCTCACTCTGGACTACATTGATTTCAGGTGAGTTAGTTACTGCTGGCTAAGACAAGAAGAGGCTTTCTTCAAGGGCAATAATTCTTCATTATTAGATATTTTTTTCCTACCAAAGAATGACTTGGAGCAAAGGAGAGAAGTGATACAAGTCTCCTAATTTTGTTTGCTCCTTTGGTAATTTCCAGGGCCTCTTATTAAATGACATAAACACCCACTCTGCAAAGAACAATTTTTTCCATTAGCCATACTCTTTGAATACTCAGAATCTAACTAATCTGTTTTTATTTTTTGTGTGTGTGTGTGGCAAATTTAAAAGCAAATGTCCAAAACTGGGCAAGCAACTATAACCTCAACTGGATCTTTACTTGTGTGGAAATCTTTTTATCTATTTCATATTGACTCCCTTATCACTTTCCCCAAAGCAGTTGTTCCAAACCTCCTCCCTTTAAGTTTCCACTCACCTCATACCCCTTCAACTCACCACTCCCCTCCTCTCAGCAAATCACCTCATCTCCTATTTCACTGTGAGAACCCAAGTCTTCTGACATGAACTGAGGTAACTCCTCAACCCCTCAATTCCCATCCCTTCCTGTCTCTTAGATCTTGTTTAGATGATCAACAATATAATCCCAAATCCCCCTTCCTTTGGCCCTACTGCCCCCACAAACTATCTTCTTATCTCTTCTTCCCTCCCTAAACTTTTTTAGCCAGAGTAGTTAACTTCCCCCATTAGTACTTCTTCATTTACTACTACACTCCTCCAACCACCTGCAATCTGGCTTACTTTCTCAGTCCTTTCTCTGATATTTTCTCAGTTCACCAATAACCTTTTAAAAATGTTCTCAATTACATGCAAAAACAATTTTTAATATTCATTTTTAAAAATTTTGAGTTCCAAATTCTCTCCATCCCTTCCTTCCTCACTCCTTGAGAAGGCAAGCAATTCGATATAGATTACACAGTACAGCCATGCAAAACATATTTCCATATTAGCCATGTTACAAAAGAAAATAAAGATAGAAAGCCTCCTACAACAATCCAGAAAAATGAATAAAAAAGGATGCTTTGATCTGCATTTAGACTTCATCAGTTCTTTCTCTGGAGGTACATAGTATTTTTCATCATAAGTCCTTTGGAATTGTCATGGATCATTGTTTTGCTGAGAATAGCTAAGTCATTCGCAGTTGATCATCAGACAATATTGCTGTTACTATGTACAATGTTTTCTGGGTTCTGCTCACTTTGCTTTGCATCAGTTCATGTAAGTCTTCACAGGTTGAAACCATCCGGCTTGTCAATTCTTATAGAACAATAGTATTCCATCACAATCATAAACCACAACTTGTTCAGTCATTCCTACTTGCTACCACAAAAAGAGCTGCTATAAATATTTTTGTACAAATAGGTGCTTTTCCTTTTCCTTTGATCTTTTTGTGTTACGGATCTAGTAGAGGTATTGCTGGATCAAACGTATGCAAAATGTTATGCTCCTTTTGGCATAATTCCAAATTGCTCTCCAGAATGGCTGGACAAATTCACAATGCCACCAACAGTGCATTAGTGTCCCAATTTTTCCACATTTTCCACATCCCTTCCAGCATTTGTCATTTTCCTTTTCTTTCATGTTAGTCAATCTGATAGGTATGAGGTAGAATTTTAGTTGTTTTAATTTGCATTTCTCAACAGAGCATTTTTTTCATATGACTATAGATAGCTTTGATTTTTTCTTCTGAAATCTGCTTGTTCCTATCCTTTGACAATTTATTAATCAGTGAATAACTCATAATCTGATAAATGTGACTCAGTTCTTTATATATTTGAGGAATCAGGTCTTTATCAGCGAAACTACCAATAACCTTTTAATTGTCAATGCCAATAGCTTTTTCTCTGCCCTTATCCCTCCTTGACTCTTCTACAGCTTTAGATACTGTAAACCCTTTTCTCCTACCCTTTCCTCCCTTGGTTTCTGTGACTCTCCTCTTTTCTGATTCTTTTCCAGTATTTCTGACTGGATGCTGACCAGAGACCTAAGCTAGTTTTTTTCTCCTCTGCTGCTCCCTGCATATGAACATTCTGAAAGCTCTGTCCTTCAGTTCTCTTCCCTTTCTATACTCCTCCAGGGTGATCTCTTTTATTCCCAATGGTGTAACAATCACATGTAATTTCATGTTACAATGGTGTAATCATCACATGAAATGATTCTCAAATCAAATAATTTAGCTCTAATGTCCCCCCTGTGTTCCAGTTCTCCATCTAGCTGCCTGCTGGACAGCTTCACCTAGCTGTCCCACTGGCACCTCAAAACCTAACTCATACATCTCTCCTCTTTCCTCCAAAAAAAAAATAACCCAAACAACGAAAAAACACCCTCCTCTTCCCAAATTCCCTATTTCTACTAAAAGCACTATCATCCTCCCAGCTACCTAGAATCAAAATCTGTCATGTTGGCCTCTTCCCTTTCCCTCATTCCCCCACATCTTGCCATATCCTGTCAATTCTTCCACAACATCTTTCTTATCTGTCCCATGTGCTGCACTTCTCAGGCACTTCTCTTCCCTTCCTTGACCTTTGGTCAAGGCCTCTCCTATCTGGACAACTGCAATAGCCTATTAACTCTCCCCTCTCAAATACATCCTTAACACACCTACGGAAATAATCTAGGGCACAGGTCTGACTATATCACTCCAAGGTAAATCTACTTACTTACATTAGTTGTTCCTCTAACTCGAGAGAATTTCATGCCCAAAATGACATTGTCCTTATTTCTGTCTTTCAGAATCCTTATCTTCCTTCAAGGCTCAGTTCTAGTACCACTTTATCTGTGAAGCCTTTCACAAGTCCCAGCTGAAAGCATTCTCTCCTTTCTCCCCACTGTTTCTCAGATAGAATGCAGTCTTCAAAATGGCATTTAAGACCCTCCACAGTCTGACTTTTACCTGTCTTTCTAGCTTTAGTTTATATTGCAACCCTTTATGAATTCCACATTTCAGCTAGAGCAGATAGCCATTTCCTGAACTCCATAGTTTATCTTCTGCCTCTATGGGTTTACACAGACTGTCACACTTGCCTAGGATACACTTCCCCCTCATTTTTGCCTCTCAGAATTCTTGCCTTCCTTCAAAGCTCAGTTCAGTGACCTTCTCCTGTAAGGCTTTTCTCATCCCCAACCCTATCCTGTTTGCCTTATATTTTAATTTATTGATGTGAAAATCATTTCTCCCAGCAAAATGTAAGTTCCTTGTGGGCAGGGACTTTTGCTTTGATCATCATATCCCCAGCCCCTAGTACTGCAGCTGGCACAGAGTAGACACTTAAATGTCTGTTGCACTGAATTGCATATATCTCAAACCTCTTTCTCCTCTGAACAATAAGCTCCTTGAAGTTAGAAACTATGGTATTCTTTATCTTTCTATCACTGGGGCCTAGAATGATAAACATAGTGGGCCTTAGGTAAATTTGTTGAAATGAAAAATTGCCATATTAGATTATTTTGAACTGAAAGGCCTCTTATTTTAAAAAACATCAACATTTGCTTAGAGGCAGTTATGGACTGAATAAATTCTGCCTCTCTAAAACATTGACAAATCTGTTCTGCTCCTTTGCCTGGGGGAAAAAGCCTACAACAGCCTCTCTGGAAAGCTGGAGTGCCAGCTGCATGGTTTCCTTATAGCCACCTCCATAGTGATTGATAGGAAATTTAGTGCAACAAAGAATTTCTGCTTTACAGTTGTTTTTAGGAAGATTTTTTTGTTCATGATGTCTTTTTTTGGTATAATACAATATTTTTAGTGCTCTATGTGCTTGATTTATTAAAGGTAAGCTACAAAAACTTTACATTTATTTTGTTCCCATTTAAACTCAGAAATAAGACATGATTAAAAAAGTAATAACCTGACAGGTTCCTTGACTAATAATTAATACTCTTTAATACTTGACTAACAATTAATGCTTCTCTTTGGCTCACTCTTTCCAATTATACAGTCATCAACCTCTCCTACTCTAGTGGTCATTGAAGCTGTTTCCTTTGCACTGTAGCATGACACCTCCTACACCTCATTCCCCTCTTCTGAATTCATCTACAAAAACTAAAAGTTCTTTTCCCCCTTCTACCTACACACACACATATATATATAAATATATATTTTTTAATTTTTAATTTTTTCTTTTGCTTTATGGAGGGGGGAAGGCAGGGCAATTGGGGTTAAGTGACTTGCCCAAGGTCACACAGCTAGTAAGTATGTCAAGTGTCTGAGGCCTGATTTGAACTCAGGCCCTCCTGACTCCAGGGCCGGTGTTCTATTCACTGTGCTACCTAGCTACCTCCACTTATAATTTTTTAATGTCCTTCTCTGGTAGTCGATATGAGTTATTTAAACCGATCACTGAAGAAATACAACTGAATATAGATTTAAATGTCATTTGCTCTGCTTCATTTAGCATAACAATATTTTAGTATTTTAAATAATGTACAGAGCTACTTACCCACAGTTCCTTCAGTGCCATCTGTTTCCTTTGGTATATAGTACATAGAAAGATCACTCTGTAGGACTTCATCCGATGTTGCTCTGGCTAAAGCAGCAGCCAAAAAGGAAGGGCAATTACTGAAAAAGATAAAGGGAAGACAGTTTTCAGCAAGTTAATAAAGCAGTGAATTTCATATAAAGCTTAAAGTCATTTCAAAATCAGAAGGGATATAAGGAGGTCAAAGACAGAAAGGTCCCATATATACCAAAATATTCATAATAGTGTTTTTTGTGGTAACAAAAGCAGAAAGTGGGAACTCTTAGTTGGAGAATGGCTGAAAGAATAGTAGGATGTGAATAAAATGGAATATTATTTGGCTATAAGAAATCAAAACAGATGGATTCAGGAAAATATGGGGAGGTATATGAATGAATGCAGAGCAAAAAACGAAAAGGAGAACCAGGAGAATAATAAATATAATAATTGCAACAAGGCCGATAAAGATAATGTTAAAAAACAGCTAAAATTCAGATGAAATACAAAGGTCAATTGTGATCTCAAAGAGGGAAGAAAGAGAAAGAGACAGACAGACAGACAGACAGACATGGAGGGAGGAGACAGTGGGATTTTGCTTAACTGTTTTTCTTTGTTACTGGGAGAGATTCTACAGGGTATGTCAGGAAATGATTGTGAAATTAAAAACAAATAGGCATTGTAAAACAAAGGGTATACAGGAGCAGTGTTTAAATCCTCCACTTCTAAGCAAAATATTTAGAAAGCTTCCCTTTAATAATTGTTAAATTGATTCAATTAAACATTCATTATCCATAGGAGAGATGCAAGATTAAGAAGGTGGTCCTTGCTTTCATGGAGTTTATCATTTACCAGAGGAAATAAATAGGATCTCTACTTATGATAGGGCAGGTAGGTGATGCAGTGGATAGAGCACTGGGCCTGGAGTCAGGAAGACCTGAGTTCAAATGTGCCCTCAGGCACTTGCTAACTGTGTAACCCTGGGCAAGTCACTTAACCCTGTTTGCCTCAGTTCCCTCATCTGTAGAATGAGCTGGAGAAGGAAATGGCAAACCACTCACTCCATTATCTTTGCCAAGAAAACTCACAAAGAGTCAAAGTCAGATGTGACAAAAATGACTCACTAACAACTACCACCTATGATAGGTCCCTGTGAAACCCAGGGAGTTCTGAGGTAATACACACACACACACACACACACACACACACACACACACACACCCCTCCCCTCTCTTTCTCTCTTTTTGAATGGAACCTAACAATGAGTTTATTTTTCTGAATAAATCCAAGAGTCCTAACCAGAGTCCCTAATCCTTGGGTGAGTCTAAACCACTTAATTCATTGATATGGGAACTCCCAGTACAGAAACTCCCTTCACCAATGCACTTAGCAACTTCTCTGTAATTTATAGTCTTAAGAAAGTTGTCTAGGGTTAGTAAAAGGTTAAGAGACTAGCTCAGAGTCACAAAGCTATCAAGTGTCTCCATGGGATCTGCACTCTAGTCTTCCTGACTCCATCTCAGGAATTTTGAGTTGTTAAGTAATCCTCCTTAATTCCTTGAAGTAGACCTGAAAATGACTATTTTTATAAAAATTGTCCTATTTTACTCCCTCGACTTTATTGCCATATGACTGACTGTATAGGCTCTAGTGGTTATTCCCAAATCACCTTTTCTGTACAATCACTCCCCCTTTCCCCCATCCTCTCATTTTTTCTGAAATAAAAAGAAAACTTTCATGTTCAATTTCCAACTGTTTAGCTCTGAATTCATAAAAGGATGTTAAAACTTTAGAGAATGAGAGCATTAACCATGGGTTCCATTAGTGGCAGATGTATCATCTGCAAGACACATTTAGTCCCTGTTAATTTTTTTTCTTTTTTGTCAGACAGAATGAAAATATTTTCAGTGAGGTAGGGAAGAGGATTAGCTGACTAATACCTAGGGAGATGTTCAACATCAAGCCAGACACTTTATCCACACAGCTATTCCCATGTGACAGAAAGCTATAAACTAAGCCTGAATCTTTTCTCATGGTTTTGACTTTGAATTAAAACAGTGATTATTTCTGAAAAATCAGATTTGCAAATATATTTTAAAACAGTCACATCAGAGAATGCTTGATACTACTTAAACAGAAGCATATCCTGTCATTATTGAGAGAATTACCAGGAGTGACTAATGTGTTAATAACTGCCTCCATTCACCTTTTCTCACACAGTACTAGGAAGAGTCTGATACAAGAAGTTTTGATGCTTGAGCAAATGTAAGATATGTCTGGGGGCAGTTAGGTGGCACAGGGCATAGAACTCTGAGCCTGGAGTCACCTTCCTGAGTTCAAATCTGACTTCAGACACTTATTAACTATGGAACTGTGGGCAAGTCACTTAAACCAGTTTGCTTCAGCTTTTTCATCTATAAAATGAACTGGAGAAGGAAATGACAAGCCACTCTAGTATCTTTGCCAAGAAAACTCCAAACAGGGTCACCAAAAGTCAGACACAAAATGACTCAACAACAAAAGATGTCTGACAAACATGAAGGGAATACAAATTTCTCTTGCTGGGAGAGGGGGATGATTTAGTGAATTTTACTGTATTGAGACTTCTCTGAACTTTTTGTTAGGTTCTTTGTTTGGGAGGAGCTATGAAGAATAGAAATGTTTTGACTAATTCAGTCGCCCTTCTCCAAGTAGAGAAAATAATTATGCCTAATTAGGATAATCATGGTGGCATCATCCAAAGAATGCAAGGACTAGAGCTGGAAGGAACCTCAGAGGCAATGGAATGGAATCCCTTCATTTTACAGATGAGAAAACTGGCACCCAGGGAGATGAAGTGAGTTGTCTAAGGTAAGGAAGGGAGTAAGCATCAGAAGGAGGACAAGAAGCAGGGGCTGTCTTTTTCCTCTCTTTGCATCCCTCGGACTTCAAACAGGGTCTGGCACATTAGCCAGTGTTCGTTGACTCCAGAGTTAGTGTTCTTTCCACTTTACCATGTTGCTGAATCCCACTTGACTCCTCTGAAATGAGCAAATTCAACTTTACGGTCACTTTAAATATTGGTATCATAATCATAGGACGATAAGATCCTGGATTTAGAGCTGGAACTCTAAATGCCACCAAGTCTAGCCCTTTCATTTTACAGATGAAGAAATTGAGACAGAGTAGCTAGGAATACAGACCTTCAAAACATGTTAACAGTCTATTCTGTATTTTGGGGGGTAAGTCTAGACCTCTTAATTCACTGGCATGGGAACTACTAGTGCACAAACTTCCTCCACCAGTGCAATTAGCAACTTCTCTGTAATGTGGTATCTTTAGAGAGTAACCTAGGGAAAAACTGGAAACTGAGGGGATGCTCATCAATTGGGGAATGACTGAACAAGTTGTGGTATATGAATATAGTGGAATATTATTGTACTATAAGAAATGATGAGCATGTAGATTTCAGAAAAATCTGGACTTACATGAACTGATGCAAAGTAAAATCAACAGAACCAAGAGAATATTGTACATAGGAACAGCAACATTGTATGATGATCAACTATGAATGACTTAGTTCCTCTCAATAATACAATGACCCAAGACAATTCTAAAGTTCTCATGATGGAAAATGCCAACCACCTCCAGAGAAAAAACTGATGGATTCTGAATACAGATCGAAGCATGCCACTTTAGCTTTATTTTTTGTGTGTGTGGTTTTCTTCCTTTCAGTCTGTTTCTTCTTTCACAATATGACTAATATGGAAATATGTTTTACATGATTGCATATAAATAACCTATATCAAATTGCTCACTGTTTTAAGAAGAGGGGAGGGGAGTGAGGAAGGGAGATAAATTTGGAACTCAAAATTGTTTTACATATAATTGGAATAATAAAATACTATTTTAAAAAAAGTAGCCTAGGGGCAGTAGAAGGTTAAGAGACTTGCCCAAGGTCACAAAGCAAGTGTCTTCATGGGATCTGAATCAGATCTTCTGTATTTCAAATCAGGAATTCTGACTTGTTAATTACTCCTTAATTACTTGAAGTAGACTTGAAAATGACTGTTTTTGTAAAAATTATACAGATGGTAGAGACAATATGTTGTAGCTGATTAGTGGAATTTGGAGTCAGGAAAACATGGGTTCAAGTCCAGCCTCTAGTACTAACTGACTGTGTGACCATGGACAGGTCTCTACCTCTCAGTATTCCCAGGCAACAACACTTAAACACTGTAAATTACAGATAAGTTGCACCAGTTAAGGACCTTCTACATTGGGGGTTCCCGTACCAATGAATTAACAAGTCTACACTTTCCTTTTCCAAATCTTCATACATATGCCCCACGCCTCCTCCAACTCTACCCAATACAGTTACATTACCATACTTTAAGTGTCCATCATCCCAACCATCATGGGTTTTATATCCTCATAAAAACAAGTCCACTAAAGAGAATGAATGTTCATTCAGTATTTTGTTCTTTGCTTTAGATCCCAAAGTATCCAATCAACCTTCCTAGCTATGTGCAGGTAAACGAATTATTACGTATTATGTGCCATTGGATCATTTTTAATCTAGCATAAATATCCTCAACTGAGGAAAGAAAGAAACCAATCATCAGCATTCTATTTATATTTCAATTGGATAGCTCATAATTTACATAGGATGTTCTTCACCAAAACTAGTAGTGACTCTGTGTACATGAAAATATATTAGAATTTCCCAAAGTATTGAATTTCCCATGGCTTTGCTCATAAGGAGCCTCCCAGGTTCAATAAGATTTTCACATATTGATACCCATGATCAAACTACTGAGGGAACTGTGGGAATCAAATGAAACACACTAACTCCATCTTGTGACTCAATCTGGCGTTAGCTCAGTTCCCTTCCTATTCCATTATGGTCTAGTCCAGTTTCTGTCTTGTGAGAAAGCTTTATTCAATTATGGAAATTGTGAGAAAACTTTATTGCATTGTTTCAACCTAGCCCTGCATAGCTGGGAAGCTGAACCACCTCTACCTGTTGCTTAGAGACCCTGAACATAGGGTTAACCCCTAGACTTAGGTTGTGCTGACCAGAAAATCCAGTTAGATCCAAAGACTAATGCAAGGAGTTTTCTCGCAATTATACATCTCAAGCAACCCACCCATATGTTTTAGCTGAAAACTGGCCCAGTACTGGTCCTTGTATTCTTTGATTAAATATAAACACCTGGGGGAGGGAAAGTGGGACAACTTTTCTGATTTCAGGAAATTGTACCTATTATCTCTCCCTCTCCCTACTTGGAAGCCCTTAATCTTTCCTCCAATCAGAAATCAGATTACCTAATCTTGTATTCCAGTTTATACCCTGTTAATTGTTTTCTCTTAATGCATAAAAATCTGTCTCCCCCTGTATTCAGGGTCCAGTGCCAAGCTGAGGAGTCCTGGTCCAGATTTGTTATGCAATTGGCATGCATTGCTTAATAAATTGATATGCTCAGAAGTTCAAATCTGTTCCCTCAGTTATTTTAGATTTCACCTATCTAGTATAACTTTAAGCTAACAAATAATTATCCTTCACACTAGAATTATACATAAACTCTCAACTCAAGTGACATGGACTGAAATCTTTGGGATTTCACTTTGAATATAGGCCATAGTCACAAATGTTCCGATTATTTATCCCTGCTGTTAATACTAACCTGCTATTAGAACTAAGTATTTAATCTTTAGCCAGCACATACATGCTTAACATCTTTTAGCCTACCTTGCCACCCTGCTTGTATTCCTTAAAAAAAAACGCAGCAACAAAACATGAAGCCAAAACTTGCTTAGAAGAATATTTTATGATTCACAAAAAGACATTGATTGTGTTATAATGCACAAACCACACACCTTCTGTGGCTCAGTCTTTAGTCAATGTTTACACAAATTAATTTTTTTTTCATCAGCTTTTCCTAAATGATTCGTTTTGTAAAAGTCAAGCAGTGATACAGCAGAATGTTAAGACAGACACAGATGTTCTGTCATTACGAGAGTATGAAAATCATTCTTAAAATCTGTGGATTAACACTGTATTCCTTGCCGAATGACAAATCTCAGGAAAGAGCATGTTAATTTTCTATGCAAGATGAGCCTACTTTCCTGTTCAGACTTCACACTGGAGAATGTGGACTCAGCAACATGGGCAACATTAAAGGAAATCTTTAGGATTTCCCCTCATTGCAGTGAACACACAAGCTGATTTTTCTTGTAGAATGCCTTTTCTCATAATTATAACTAACTCAAACTCTCAGAAGGCAGTGGTATCTTAAAATTCAGACCCCGTGCTATCTCTATTTTGCCACAAGGTCCAAAAGACTATATGCTATCTCAGTATATAATCAGTGCCACAGTCTGACTATGAAGGTTGGATATACGTGGTTTCATACTGGGTGAGCTGACGTTTTTCTGGGAGAGAATCAAAATTATAGCATCTAACAACTATATCCAATCTTAATATAGGCAATATGGAATAATGGTACTAGGAGTCAGAAAATGGGTCCCAACTCTGTTGTTAACTAGCCATATGACACTAAGCAAATAATTTAATTTCTCTGGGTCTCTGTTTCCTCACTTGAAAAAAGAAGGAAACTAGATAATCTTTAAATTTCTTTCTTACTCTGAAATACAATGATTTTCTGATTGCCCAGACTATATCTGGGTACCAACAGTACTTTATGTACTTAATGTAGCAAAGAGACAGTGAGTTAAAATTTTTATTAAAAGTAGTAGAAGTGACAAAAATAATAACTTACATTTCTATAGCAATTTTAGGTTCCAAAAAACTTTCCTTACAATGCCTCCTTTGAGATAGGATGAAATTGAAGCTCAGAGAAATTAATCAATCAAGATTAGCCCAAGTGGATGATTAATGAAATTTTATACCTCAGACCCTAAGGACTATGTAAGATATAAAAAAACAGGTATTAATGAGACCCTTTCCCCACTGTATATGCTAGTATCTTCTGTGTGCACACAAGAGAATACAAATTTTAAGGCTGCAAACTGAACTCTTGTTCTAGCCCAAGCCAGGCAACATTTTCATTATAATGCCAAACCTACACAAGTCAGTAAAGACATTATTAGATAAATTAGAGGTTTGAAAGAACAGCCTTCCTGACACTGGTAGTGTGGGTGTTTGTGTAACACCCACAGCTGCAGTTCAGCAGTCTTGGCAGGGCATTGCTAAGGTAATAAGAGACTCTGAAGGTGGGAAGTTTCCATCAATTAACGTTGAGAGAAACCATCTGAAGCAGACTCAACTCAGCCCACATATTGAGATGATGTTATCTCCTCAATGTGCCCTTGTTCTAGAATGACAGTACTGAAATGATGAAAAATTTATGATCACTTCCTTGGAATTATTCATCTGTGTGCTAAGTCTGGAATAACACACTAAACTAAAAATAAAGAAGGCAAATTTGCCACTATATTGAGATGTATTAAAATGGCTTAGGATTCTTTATCAATTCTCATCAGTTAAAATTGAGTCCAAATCAAGGAAGACATTTTCTTTTTCAAAGATGCTTTCTTTCCAATCTAGCAAACATCAGAGCCAGCCCCCTCCTCCCCTACTTCCCCCAGCTGCCCACGAGTTAATTGACAGTGATATCTGCCCACCAGACATTCTCTTAATAAAGCTTAGCTTTCTCTGCCTGTGCACTACTGGTTACTGACTGGCCAGTTTCAGAGACTTTCCTCTTTGACTATCATAGCACAAAGATCTTTCCCTGATGCTTTTGTCAATGTAATGTTTACTGACTGTGATTTGCACAGAGAGGTTGATACTCAGAAGGGAGTGAATGATAGTCTATCTTATATACACAGAAACCTGGGGAATTTATTGAAGAATATAATCTTTTTAAAACCTGTTTCCACTAGATGGTAGATATACATTACAGTGCACAGACTACTTGCTACTCAGTAAGTTGTTGGAGTTCATAGACAAGAGAATCCTTTCATCAGCTTCTTCCTTCCTCTTTCCCTTTTGTGACCAGAAATAACAAAGGTTCTTTCTCTTTTCCTGTTTTGCTTTCTGTGTGTTTATCTGTTTTACATGTTGCCATGGGAGGCTCCCAACACATTGGGTGTAACACTTATGGCAAACTTATTGGAGGAAATGGATAACAGTCACATGAGATGGGTAGACATGGGCAGGTTGTGATCTGCATCATTGGAGGGGGCATGAAAACCCATGAGGTTACAGAAATCTTCTTATAAGCAGGCATTAGTATATCTTATTGAGCACGCAGCATTGTGTATATATATGGCTAAGCAACTTGAGCCAACATCACTAAAAAAAAAATAGCCAGTGACAATAGGGGTCATATTTACTGTTCTACTGTCAAAACAATTTCTTTGTTTAAACTGGTCTCAACTTTATTGCAGTCATTACTGCCTCTTAGTAAGAAATAATATTCTCAAATTTCAAAAGTGTGCATGAACTTTCTGACCAACTTTTTTTTGAAGAATAATTTTCAGGAAAAGGGGAAAGCAAAGGGAATAAGCATTTATTAAGCTCCTACTTTGTGCCAGGCACTGAGCTAAGTACTTTACAAATATTATCTCAGTGAGGTATCAGAATCTATTAGGCTAATCAATACTTTCAATAAAACTTGAAACAGAATTCTTATTAATGTATCTGATTATAATTATTCCTAATACATGAATGATGGTCTAAACTTGGGCTTAAATGGTAGATGATCACAGTCTAACTATTAATACACAAATTATATAATGTCATTCTTTCAAAGCTATATTCATATCTTCTCATTTATAGTATCCTACAAACACTTGAAAAATGATAATTTTTTTTGGTCTTTATCTGTATTGTCATCAATGTAAGGAACTCCCAGTCGGGCAACTCCCTCAACCAATGTAGATGAAAGATGCTCTGAAATTTATAGTCTTAGGGAGTTGCCTGGGGCATTGGGAAGTTAGGTGATTTATCTAGAGTCACGTGGCAAGTATATGTTAGAGGCAGAACTTCCAGAGTTTCCCTGACTCTGAGGGCTGTTCTCAATTCACTAAAATAAATAAAGGTCTATAGACCTTTATTGGCAAGGAGGCTGATGGGAAAATGTAGTTTTTCCCAGATGGAAGGAGAGAAGAAGCCTGAGAACTTTGGATTTCTGGAGAGAAAGATCCAGGGATATGGACATCTGCCTTTTTTTCTTTTGGCTGTTTCCTTTACTGTCATTGCTATTGGAACTTGGTGAATTTATCCCCTCTCCACTTAATCTCCATCCCCTGTCTCATAAACACCTGGCAATCTAGTGTCACTTACCTACAGTGGTTTCCTGTTCTGGTTCACTTTTATTTGATGTATATACTTTTACAATGAATTTTGGCTCTAGATAACTCTAAGTTGATTTTTATTGCACTCTGAACAAGTGTTTGCTATAAAGGAGGAGATCACACAACAGGGAACAACAAAAGGGAACCATGGGCCAAAAGGGTATCCATGCACTTAACTGAGATACTATATTGGAGCTCTCCCTCTGGAGACACAAAGAGCTTCACGCTAGACCAAAGCCAGAGGGCCACAAGTGGCTGGCAAAGCTCTCTAGTAAAGCCTGAAACAGATTAAAAGGTAATAATTGGCAATATTTTATTTTATTTTATTTTATAAAGCAATTGGGGTTAAGTAACTTGCTCAAGGTTACACGGCCAGGTGTTTCTGGGTGTGGTGCTAAGTATCTGAGCCCAGATTTGATCCCCAGGTCGTCCCAACACTGGAGCCGGTGCTCTTACTCACTGAGCCACCTGGCCGCCCCTAAGCAATTGAGGTTAAGTAACTTGCTCAAGGTTACATGGCCAGGTGTTTCTGGGTGGGTGCTAAGTGTCTGAGCCCGGATTCGATCCCCAGGTCATCCCAATACCAGGGCCGGTGATCTTACTTGCTGTGCTACCTGGCCGCCCCATAATTGGGGATATTTAAAAAAAATAAATTAAAATGATATAACAAAGACAATGTTCATTGTGGTTTTCATAGTCAATATGCAGCCTACAGGGGTTAATTTATATTTAAGTTTAATTCCACATTGCAAGGTGATTTGCCCAAGGTAATACACTATTTACTGATGGCAGAGTGAGGAGGAGATTTTTCTTAGATCTTAATGAAGATGAAAACATAGACTGTCTAGCTGCTCATCTCCTACTCTTTGTTGTGGATCAAGCTGCTTCTCTCATGGGCAACTAATAAATTCTATTAAACAGAAAGAGAATCAAATGCCCACTAAATAAATAAATACATTCTGATCAATAAATTTACTAAGGAAGACCAGTGCCAAGTCTGTAACTGGGCCCTCAAATTTAATTTCATATTACAAGAAATTAAAGTAGATTACTGTGTTTTCTACAAAGAATGTATATTCAATGAGAAAAAAAGATGTTTATCTAAAAGACAAAACATAAATTAGAAGATGAACAGTATGGAAATGTTTGGCCAGTAAGGGAGGAGGAATTCCAATAGGATGATCAATGGATAGGAATTGACTTGTATCCTTTGGATGTCACTTATTCTCTATATAATCTTTGGTTTTCTGAAATGTGTATTGTCCGTGCCTCCTGTTTCTTTTTCCATAAAATCTGAAACTTTACTCTTTAATGTCTAAGTCTCTATGTCTCCCGCTGTTCCCCAGACTATATCACCCCTTGCGCTAGTCCGGATTCTGTTAGCAGCGGCGTGCTACAGCCAGCTTGCATCGGTTCTTCCCCATGTTCATACTCAGTGCTATTTATCCCCATTTCCCCCTCCCCTTCCATTGCGCTTCTTGCCTCTCATTTGTTGTTTAAAAGTGACCTTCATATTAGACTTCTCCTTCCCCATTACCTTGCTTATACTTCTATCTAAGTCATTTCCCTTCTTAACAGAATGAACGCACACCGAGGAAAGGACAGTTTCATTTTTGTCTTTGTATCACCAGCGTCTTGCAGGGTGCCTGGTACATAGCAGGGGCTTAATAAACGCTTCCTGAATTTAAGTCTTCCTTAGATTAGCATTTAAGGCTATCTACAATTGGCTTCTAACCTACTTTTCAAGACACTTCATATGCCCAAACTAGCATTATTTTTTTCTGTGCTTGATACACCAACCATGCTTGTTGTTCTGAGACCCTAGGTCACTATAAGGCTGCTTCTAGGGATACCTCATGGGAACAGGGACAGGGAAGTGTTAGCCAAAGTAAAGTTCACATCTAATAGTTTCCCTTGCATTATAATTCTAGCAGCTAAAAGACTCAAAGTGGCTTCTGGGGCCTCTAAATCGGGCACTCTAGGGCAAAACCTTATCTTTCCACCCCAGTTTCAACTTCGTCTCTTCATAAACCATATTCGAAGCCAAACTGGATAATTACAGTTATGCCTTCCACATCATGACATTCCCCATTGCAATTTTGATATATTACCGGTCAGCCTAAGAAATTAAAGAAGAATTTTGGGGGAGTTTGGTGGAACCTGTAGATAGCATGTGAAGACTAGCAGACGACACAGAGCCTATGACCAAATACTTAATCCAAATTTTACAATAAGGTACTATAAACACCCCATAAGAGAAAAAAGAATGAAATTTAGACCTTCTCTAGCACAAAGGGAAGACAAAAAAGCTTTCCACAAATTTTTCAGATGGCAGGGGCTTCACACCACTAATCCCAGTGATGTAGAAGGGATAACTGTAATTTTTTTCTGAGCCTGATACACATTCCTTACTCTATCCATCAGCACAGGCTGGATTGTGTTTCCTCCACAACTATGTCTCATAGGATTCTTTTCTTCCTTCAAGGTTTAGCCCAGTACCACCTCCTCACTGTGAAACCTTCCCTGCAATTCTCAACACTCTCTTGCCCCTCAATTTGGCTTTTATTACATTTAATTGTGTATGGATTATAAACTCCTCAGATAGACTATACCTCCTTAAGACAGGGACTTTTTGTCTTTTGAGTGTCTGTAGTACTTAAACCAGCATCTTGCACACAATAGGAGTTTAATAGATGCTTGTTGGATTGAATTTGTTGCATGGACATTTGGCCATGAGGAATCTTCCTTGTCTTTAGATTTTATTGAAATAACACTGCTTTGCATTTGCTCATCATCTAAATGTATGGAAGTTTTTATGTAACTGACTCTCTTCTGCCTTCTCCTTCCTGCTCCCTAACTTCATGCCAGAAAACCAAAGGAAAGTTCAAACCAGGCAAAGTTTGTAGGCAGGTGAAAAACCCCTACTTTCATCATTACATGGGTAAAATATACACACACACACACACACACATACACACACGTGTGCATGTGCATGCCTGTGTGTATATAGCTTGTTAGAAAAAAGCTCATTTAAAAATTTATTTTATAGGCCCTTGGTGGCTTTTTAAATTTTTATTCAATAAACAGTGTTTCAGATATATAACCAGACTTAACCAGAATCCCAGTTTAAACCTCAATTGGCAGAAGGAAACAAACAAAATACTATGTCATGCCTCAAATGAGAAGTTACTCAATTGTCTTTGACTGTTACATTCCTATATGAAAAGGTAGGGAAGGCAACTAGGTGACACAGTGAATAGAGCACTGGGCCTGGATTCAGGACAACTTGAGTTCAAATCTAGTCTTAGACACTTAATAGCTGTTTGACCCTAGGCAAGTCATTTAACCCTGTTTGCCTCAGTTTCATCATATGGAGAAGGAAATGGCAAACCACTCCAATATCTTTGCCAAGAAAACCCGAAATGGGGTCACAAAGTATTGAACATGACTGAACAACAACTAGTCTTCCCCAGCATCCTTAGTTACCCAGGAAGATCACTCTGCATCCCCTTCCTCTGGTTGGTCCATTTCTCTAAAAGCTTCGTTTTAAGTCAAATGTCCAGACGAGCCACATTCACACCTTTGTTCCTCTCTGGACCCCCCCTCCTTACTCCATTTCTTTCTCTACCACTGCTCAATACAGGTACCTGCTACTCTTTTCCTTTTATGTGTTATCTTCCCCCTTTAGAATATAAGTTCCTTTAAGGCAGGGTCTGTCTTTCTTTTTGCTTATATTTATGATTCCAGAACTTAGTATAGTGCCTGGCATATTATAAACAATTAATAAATGCTTGTTGACTTAACACGGGCCCTCTCCCTCTTTCATTTATCTCTTTTGGGTATAACATTTACTCTCTAGTAAATATTATCACTAGTAATGGTATTACTAGGTATGCATACCTAGTGACTCTTTAGGCATAGTTCCAAATTGAATCTCAGAATGGTTAGACTAAGTCACAGTTCCACAAACAGTGTATTAATGTGCTCTCCCTCCTCCCCATTTCAAAAAAAGGCCCCTTCAACTTTTGTTATTTTCCCCTTTTTTTGTCTTTGCCAATAACAGAAAGCATTTCTGCATTAGAGAGGATAACTACTAACAGGAAAAGAACCTCAACCCCTGGCTGAGTTTGAAGACATAGACCTTTGGGGAATTGTTTGGGGAGTGCAGAGTCAAGGTGAAATATAAAATGCCTATTTATCCGTTCTACAAACTGCTTCATGTTCTGAAGTTAAAGTCTCAACCTCCTGGGAGACTAGAACAATGCCTATGTTGTTACTGCTACTTGGTTTAAGTCTCTTTTAAGGTGTGCTTGTGAGAATCTTTCATGTGAAGGAAATAAATAGCTGTCCCATACCTTAATTGGGTTGTACATTAAGTGACTTTCAACTTCCCCTGTTTTAGGATATCTTAAGCATGAGCTAAAATCTCAGTTTTAAGTAATTTTCTTTAGGAGTCTAGGGTAGGAATGAAAGGAGACAAGTAGAGCTAGAAAAAGAATATGATCTTTCTTTTAGGTGATCAGGCACTGCTTATGCGTGAGTGTAGAGCTGAGAGGATCTTTAAAAAGCCATCATAGACTGATTCTATTGCCACTACAACATTCTGTTATTGGGAAAGTTCATTTTTTAAAAAAATATCTATATCCATAAATATTTCCTCTCTACATGATACAAGTTCTCTATGAACCTGGCATTTTACCTTTCAGTGAACATGAGTAACAAATTAGAAGTTTTCATATGGTCATGAATAAAAATGTTTTATCTTGGCTCATAAATATACTGTAATATAGGACAGAGCAATAAAAAGTATCATAATAGAAATAGCCACATTGCTATGAAAGGAACCCCAAGTGAAAAGAAAGCAATGCTTTCATGCTAACAATTGACTTTAAAGGGTCATAATGGGGAAATTATAGCTCAAACAAAAATGTGTTAGCTTTACTAGTAACATGCTGAAGGTTTTAGCTATTTTCAGATGTAGCCAAAGTGTTTTATAACCTTCTAAGGTCTAGATAAAATCTATTAAACTAGCCTCTTCATTGGATTTAGAGTAGAAAAAAGGTACTGAGATTAACTTTAAAGAAGGACATATCTAAGCCAGGGGAATGACAGTATCTGGATTCAAATACTGCTTCTAAAAGTGTGTCTTGTGTGACCTTGGTAAATCCTATCTCCTTTCTGAACTTTGGTCTCTTCATCTGTAAAATGAAGGGGTCAGACTAAACCCCTGGGATTCCTTCTAGCTCTGGATCTATGATCCCATGGTAATGCTCTGAAGTAACTTTTACCAAAGAATCTAAGGACTGGACCAGATGACTTCCAAGGCCCCTTAAAATTCCCATATTCTATGATTCTATGACTATTTTCATCATGTTCTGACACTGGTGCCACGAAAGTATTTTTAAATGAACTTTGACAGAAAAATCCTTTACCTTTTTCCAAACATTAGATTATTCTCCCAAATATTTTCTCCAAAGTTACATGTTGTCAATAGGAAAATTCAAAACAGATCCTTAGGAATTTTAGTTTTTCTTTTTCATAGTATAGTATCACAGACTGGTTTAAACACACACACACACACACACACACTCTGTGATCCACAAAATATTGTACCAGCTCTTCCCATCCAATGGCATAAGTGTCCTGAAACAGTCACCAATTCAGTTTGTTTATTTTATTTTATTTTTTGGCTTTTTAGAGGGCAGTTGGGGTTAAGTAACTTGCCCAAGGTCACAAGCTAGTTTTTGTGTTGTGTCTGAGGCCAGATTTGAACTTGGGTCCTCCTGACTCCAGGGCTGGTGCTCTATTCACTGCACCACCTAGCTGCCCACTAATTCAGTTTAACCTTTATTAAGTGTCTACCATGTATAAGACATTGCATTGGGAAGACAAGTCTAGCAGCAGTGATTGAGTAGGTGCTATTGTGCTGATAATTGTTGGTCAGTCATGACCAACCCTTCATGACCCCGTTTAGGGTTTTCTTGGTGAAGATACTGTAATGGTTTGCCATTTCCTTTTCCAGCTCATTCTACAGATGAGGAAACTGAGACAAACAGGGCTAAGTGATTTGCCCAGGGTCACACAGCTAATAAGTGTCTGAAGCTGGATTTGAAATCAGTTCTTCCTGACCCCAGGCCTCATGCTTTATCTACTTTGCCACCTAGCTGCCCCATTGTGCTGGTAAGGGGAGGGCTAATTACTCCTTTTTGACACCTGCCCTAGTGGAAGATGTATCTCTCTTTTTCATCTCCTCTCTATGGGTGTGACTTTTTCTTTAGTTAAATAGCTCAGTTCTGCTCATTGGGGATGGCTTTGTTTTCCTTTCAAACCTACTTCAGGGAAAGGAACAATGGAAAGGGAAATTGGAAAATGGAAGATGAGACTACCACTCATAATGATCACAACCTACCCCAACCAAAGCTATTAAATATGTTTGTCTAGGAAGCAATATGGATCCTTATTTTTCTCTCCCTGCTTTGGGATCCTACAAAGATACAAATCACTGAAGTCTCTCTTTCTTCAGCTCCAGGTCCCCATTTTGCCAGGAAAGATCCCAACAATAATAAAATCTGTCTCTCATCTGTGTATGTTTTCACCTATTGCCTATCCCTCTGCTGCCATACAGCAATCAATGGTGAACGCTTCATTCTGGAGAAACCTATTCCTTTTAAAACAAAAATAAAACAGCAAAACAAATTCTTAAGATCCATGGACTGGGAATACAGTCTCAGTGTTCTAAAGAAAGTATAAGAATGAGAATGAAGCAAAGGACCAGAACATATGTAAGTCATCATCCTTTTCTTAGCAGCAAGAATGGCTCCAAATCCTCTACAGATGTCCCATTTGCATCACCTGGATACCCAGTCCTCCATTTATCCCCTTTCCAGTTCACTTCCTGGGACGGAAGCAATGGTGATAGTGCTAGCTGGCAGCAGTCTTTGTTTCTGCTTTTGTTTGTGCTTGTAGAAGCAGCAGCAACAGTAGTGCCCTTCTTCTAGACTTTAGTGTGCTTGCAGCCCAAGCTCATCCCACCTCTAAATTCTCTTCTCTCAAGGCTTCTCCTCCATTCTCTCTATGGCAGGGGTCCGGTTTCCTAGGGGCTCAAGCAGAAGAACACCAGAGAATTTCCCCCTGCTAGCAGGTCTCCAACTCCTGTTATAAAAAAACGAAAAAATACCAGTCCCTGACCTCAAGGGCACCACTACCATCACCACTATTTGCAATGCCAACAACCCAAATCTATAACTAAAAATGTTATATGACTGCTTAGTTTAAAATACAATAAATTATTTGTAACAATAATTTAAAACTTCCTATATAAAAACAAAGCAAGACTACTAAAGAACTATAAGCAGTACCAAGTTTCCAGTTAGGATTAGGAAATAGATTGTCTTTCAAAACTTTGCCCAACACAGTTAAAGTCTCTGATGACTGAGTTTGTCATCTTTTTTTTTTTTTTTAACAGTGAACCATCATGAATTTAACTTTTTTTTAAACTAGGTTAGGTTAGAACAAACCATCTCAATTAAATGTGAACAAAGGTCAGACAATCTCTGTAATCTAGGACATTTAGAAGTCACCATGTGTAAGCTGCCAGAGTAAAGTTGGAAGCAATATTCCAGAAATAACCATGTTGAGTACTCAAGGCCCTTTCCAACCCAATAAACTTTCTTTCCCTAAGCTCCTTTTTCCAACAGGCAACCTCTTCTCTCCTCCCAATCCTCCCACATACTTCTAATGCATTCTTCTTGGCAGTATTAGTTCATTCATCTCATAAACTCGAGGCCTCTCTTCCCATTTAACTTTGGAATCAATCCACTTTTAAGATAATGATTCTAGACTCTAGAAGAGCATAGTTCTACTCTTATTTACTGCTTGGTACAAAGAGCCCAAGATTTTGGAAGTAACAAATCCCTAGTTAATTAAAGTTGCATATTTTAATGTAACTTATTATAGAACCATAGTAACTGCAGTTCATCACAAGTATTCCTTTTTCTGTGTTCTGATTTTGATTTTGGGGGATACTTAACAAAGATCTTAAGACTATTAGATATTTTGTACAGTATTGCAAGACTTATTCATTATCAACTACAATAGTCAGGTCTGGCAGCCCACTAGGATGCCTGACATACATAAAGATTGAGAGGAATGCCTTCAGTCTGTTGGGTGGATCTTCTATGGAGGATTCATGGAAAGGCACAGACAAGAATTGTACAAAACAACAGTGTGGAGGGGTGGAGGTCTGCATTGGTGAAGCACCCACAAAATCATTAGACCACTCACATACCCCAAATTTCCCCTAATTCAAAGCATGAAAAAAGTCTTTCACTTGAAAAATGCTTAAGTAAAAATCCTAAAGAACACTAAGTTAAATATGGATGAGATATTATAGGATGGCACTGAGCATTAAAGCAAAAAGGACATTTTTTTCAACACAACATTTATTAAGCACCTGCCATACTTACTGAAGGAAGAAGATGCTGCTAAAAATTACTTGTTTTTTTTAATATTATTGATGCTTTTTGCAGGTTTTTTTTTTACACCACATTGAACCTTCTTCCCTTATAACAAAGGAAGGAAAACTGAAAAAGAAAATGATGGCATCTGACAGTAACTGTGATATTCTGCTCTTGTCATTTCCCACCTGACTAATAAGATTAAGAAGTATGTTTTATTATCTGTTCTCTTGGACAAATAGCCAAACAATAAACATTTATTAAGCATCTACTTGGTGCCAAGTACTGTGCTAAGAAATGGGGATATAAAGAAAGGGAAGAGGGGTGGCTAGGTGGCACAGTGATGAGCACTGGCCCTGGAGTCAGGAGGATCTGAGTTCAAATCTGACCTCTGACACTTAATACTTACTAGCAGTGTGACCTTGGGCAAGTCACTTAACTCCAATTGCCCTGCATTCCCCTCTCCAAAAAAACAAACAAACGAAAAAAAGAAAGGTAAGAGAGATTCCTTGCTCTCAAGGAGATCACAATCTAACAGAGGAGACAACCTGACTATGTACAAACAAGATTATAAGGGATAAACTGGAAACAATTAACCTCAAGAATTCATTAGAATTAAGGAGGATTGGGACAATAAGGTTTAAGCTGAGACTGGAAGGAAGCCAAGGAGTCAAGTGGATGTATATAAGGGAGGACATTCCAAACATAGAGGCAACCAATGAAAAATGCTTGGACTTGGTAGCTAGAGTATACTTGTTCAAGGACAAGGAGGTGAGAGTATTGAGGAGCAGAGGAGTATAAAGGAGGGAGGGTATAAAATGTAGGAAGACTGGAAAGGGGGGTGGTAAGTTATAAAGGCTTTGAATGATAGAGGATTTTGTATTTTGTTCTTGAGATGATAGGACCTCAATTAGTCATTGAAATTAATCTGAATTTAGTTGCTTTTTCATTTACATTCTAATAGTCACTGTACATTAGTCTTCCCAGACTAATGAATTTCAGACTTCTGAATTCCTCACATTTATCATTTCTTATGACTCGTTAGTATTCCATTATATTCATAAGACAATTTGTCCAGTAATTCCCTGATTGATGGGTAGCTACCTCCTTTCCAGTATTTTGTTACCACAAAAGCACTGCTACAAACATTCTGGTATATATGAGTTCTTTCTTTTTGCCTTTGATCTGTTTGGGGTATATGCCTAGCAATGAGTAAAACCCAAAAGGATTCTACTGGTTCCATTTTAGAAGGACCTATTTTTAAAGAAGCACCCAAGAACACCACCAAAACCCAAACCTCAATACAGCTGGCAGTTTCACAAGAGCCTAATTACCCTCTTTTTTTTTTAAACATCCATATAAACCAATCCAGTGACTACCATAGTACTTATTACCTGCTGTGAGCAGTCAAATGGCTTCCCTACTGTTAAATTCAGAAAATAAACCAAGACAGGGAGAGCAAGAAGGAAAAAGAAAGGAATAGGCATGCTAGGGGGATTGGGAATATAACAAAATATGGCAAGTTGGGTGGAGATAGTGCTATCATTCTATGATCTTGTGATATATATGCACTATCTATGTGATATGTGTATTTATGTTTATAATACACATGTGTATGTGAAAATATCAGTCAGCAAATATTTACTAAGCACTTATGTGCTGGGCACTGTGTTCAGCTCTGGGGATAAAAAATACAAAAGGGAAAGAATGCATTAATGGACTTACATTCTAGTGAGGGAACATAGCATGCTCATAGTAAAATAAATACAATATATAAAATAAATGCAAAGTGATTTAGGGGTGGGAGGCCCTAATAACTGAGGGCATCAGGAAAGGCCTCTTAAAGGAGGTAGCTCTTAAACTGAGTCTTGAAAGTGATGGGGTCCCTGGGAAACCACTCGAACTCTGTTTGACTCTTCCCACTGGATGAAGCATTTGCCAGAGGCCATAAACCTTTCATTATTGCTAGGCCCAGATCTGTTACTCAACCTAGCCTAGCCCTCCATTGTTCAGCTACTTCCCACCCTTGATCCTATCAAAATATCTATACCCAAATCTGTTACCCTTAATCTAGCCTACAGATAACTTCCCACTATTTCCCACCCTTAATCCCATTCCTGGAGTCTGACTTCAATCCCGGCAAGCTTCCTCAAAACTTTCCCAAACCCCTCCTCTAGACCACCCCTAGATCCCTCCACAATCTTTCTGTATGTAAGGTCCATCTTGCCTCCATGAAGGTCTTGAGATTAGTCTAGTGCAGACTCATTCTGTGTCAGATTATTCTGGCCCGCTTGTCCAAAAAAGAGGCACAAATACTTAGACTCCTTAAGAGTCTACCCATTATGGTAAAACTTTAATAAACTTTATTTTACTTTGTCTGGGAGAAGACGGGTTGAATTCATTCATCAGAACCTGGTGTGTTGGTATTTTGGGGTCTTGAGCACTCCTTAACCCCCAAACCTCAACAAATGGAGAGTTTCCAAGAGTCAGAGGTGAAAAGGAAGATCATTCTAGTGATGTGAAGTGTCTTATGAAATGTACAGAGGGAGGCAGATAACACAAGATTGTGTAGAGGGAAAAGGAAATAGGTTAGTTTGTCAGGAATATACATATCTGTGGATACAAATATACACATACACATACGCTTAAGTGCTGAATGGACAAATGTTATTGTCTTTAGACTGGATTAGGGAAGAAAATCTAGGCATCACTAGAAAAAAAAAAATCCTTATGATTTCTTTTAGTTTTAGACCAGTAGGGGTGGCTAGGTGGCATAGTGAATAGAGCACCGGCCCCAGAGTCAGGTGGACCCACGTTGAAATCCAGCCTCAGACACAACACAAAAAACTAGTGTGACCTTGGGCAAGTCACTTAACTACAATTGCCCTACCTTCCCCCCTCCAAAAAAGCAAAAATCAAAATCAAAACAATACATATAGCCCAGTTTCTGGAACTACTATACCAACTTTCTGTAACCACCCCCCCCCCAGCCACTGGTAAACTGGGTCCCCAAAGAATTTTTTCATATGATTCTTGATAACTTGGATTTCTTCCCTTGAGAATAGCCAATTTCCCCCAAAGGATTCTTCTAGGGATTCTGAGACTTTGGTGGTTTGGTGGAGTGTCTTTCTTTTTCCTTTTTTTTTTAAAAATACATTTTAATGGAGTGTCTTTTTTTTTTTTTGGCTTTTTGGAGGGCAATTGGGGTTAAGTGACTTGCCCAAGGTCATGGAGTGTCTTTCTAAAGCTACAAGCTAAAAAGTCCCACTGGTATGTTTCTCTCATTGAAGAGTATCAGTTGACATCAATGAGTCAGTCAAATTTAGTTAGCTTTTAGAAATGGGTATTTACTAAAGTAGTAAAAGTGGTTGCTACAAAAAATTTCCCTTCCCACCCCTCCCCTTCAGGGGAAATTGGACTCAAGCTTAGAGCACATATATGCCCTAAAGAGGGTAACTCATAGCTTTTGGAAGACTTTTTCTTGGAGTTGTCAAGATGTTCACCTTAGGCATGTTATAGCTTTTTGGTGGGGGGAAGGGAGGAAGGATAATTTTGCTCATATAAAATCCAAACGCTTTTAAACAAATAAAACCAATGCAATTAAAATCAGAAGAACAAAAGGTACATGGGGAAAAAAATCTTTGTAGCAAGATTCTTTAACAGTAGTCTCACGGCTAGTGTGAGTGAGAGAAGGAGGAGCTTTGTGTAGGGGAGCTTGTTTGTGGGGATGCCTAATGGAAGGAAGGGTTGGGGATACTGATTCTCCCTGGATTGTTGATGTGTATAAACTTCTTTGTTACCATGGTGAAATTGGATTTCTGGTACCTGAATAAATATTTTGGTTTCATCTTTGAGGAAGAGAGTTATTATATTTTGCATTTCAACCCTGGAAATAAGGTCTGCATATTCAGGACAGCTGCTATGGGTATCACATTGGTGATATACTATACCCTAAAAATAACTAAACTGCATATACTTTTTGGCCCAGTGATACCACTATTAGGGCTACAATCCAGAAAGATTAAAGAGGAAAAAGATCCATATAGGCAATATTTATAGCAACCCCAAACTGGAAATTAAGGGGTGCTGATCTATTTGGGAATGGCTAAACAAATTATAGTATGTGAATGTATGGAATATTACTGTACTACAAGAATAACAAAATATACAGTTTTACAAAATATATAGAGAATCCTGAGAAGACTTGAATAGAGTGATGCAGAGCGAAGTCAGAATGAGAACAACATATTCTAAGAACATTATAAAGAAAAACAACTTTGAAAGACTTTAGAACTCTGATCTATACAATGCAAACCATGATTCCAGAAGACCAAAGATGAAACATGTTGTCCACCTCCTGTCAGAGAAGGAGTGAACTCAAAATGAAGAACGAGGCATATATTTTGGGACGTTGCCAATAAGAGAATTTGATTTGTTTGACCATACATGTTGATTGGGCGGGTTTTTTTGTTTGTTTGTTTGTTTGTTTGAGGTGAAGGGAGTAAGGTAGGAAGTGAGAGGGATAGAGAATATGTTTGTTAATTAATAAAAACAACAACAAAAAATTTTCCCCTTTGGCATGGTGTATCTTCTTTATTGAGTTCCTTGTAGAATCCTAGAGCTGCCTTTCCTCAGGAAATCTAGTCTGTCCTCAACTTCTTATATAGACACTGCCATGAGTCACTGCTGTTCCAGGAACACTGTGAAGTCCAAATACTCTGACCCTCAGAAGTTTATGAGGTCATATGCTGGCCAAGGTAAGGAGAAGGAAAAAAAGATTCTCTTCCTCCCATCCCCAAGTGATTTCTTCTCTGAGGTTTAGCTGTAACTGCTTGGTTCAGAAATGGTCTTCCGTTTTATAGAAAACCCACAGGTTTTCCACCCATAGGGCTTCCATTAAACTTAATCTCTTTTATTAATTGATTCAACAGAGGCCTCATCTGCCAAAGTATGAGGGCTAGAGTATCTTGTTAGTTCCAGTAAGTGGGGCAGGAGATACTGATTGACTCAGTTGGACTCCCATCCTTACATACACACAGTTTGCTCTGTGTATGTGTGTGTGTGTGTGTGTGTGTGTGTGTGTGTGTGTAAATCTGTCTTCAGTTACTGAGGAAGGTATAGAAAGCTATTTTTTAGAAGCCATATGTTAAAAATCTAGGAAAACATGCTAGTTGGAGTAGTAAGCCTTCATGAAAAGTCAACTAAGGCTGCACTAATTACTACTTATGCAACCAAAAGGCAAGCATATTGGAGCTTTGATTTTAAGAAAAGCTAAAAGAGTTTGTCATTTTTATTAACTCTTCCGGCAAGAGCAAAAGGGCAAGGCATCTACTACAAAATTAAATCAGAAAAAAAAAGGCAAGAAGGCCTTCCTGGTTCATATATTTAAGACCTAAGTGTCAACTAATTTTGTGAGATAAGGAAGTACCAGTGGCATTACAGAGGATGCATTATTCTCAATGAAAGAAGAAAAAGCAGTTGGCACTAGAAACTGAAAAAAAATAAATGCATTTTTTCAGCCATGGCAGTATCTTTATTCTTTCTCGATCTATATTAAAGTTGGTTTTATTATGCTTAACTAATCAAGTTAAATAAAGAATGTTGGCACCCACCAGAAAAGCTATTCCCAGAGCAAGCTTTTCTCTGCTCTAACACAGTTTTTGGGACAATGCCTCTGTAGTGGAAATGCCAAACTATAACTTTAGCCACAGCAGTCCCCCAGGGCATTGCTCTAGGGAAAAACTCTCACAAAAGCAAGTAGAACAAAAGGAATAAGAGAATGTATAACCAATAGAAAAAAAGCTATAGTCTTAAAGGGTAGAGGTGATAAAAGGGATGAGATCTAGGTAAAAATGGGGTTGGGGGAAAGAACTGAAAGTACTGTAGTTCTGGTGAATTACACAAGTTCTTTTAAAGTTATTGGGTGGGATTCACATGAAACTAATTGCTCTATTAACTGTTGGAGCAGAAACAATACACAGATATTCCTTGAAGATGTTGCAGGTTAGGTTTCAGATCACCCAGAATAAAGTAAATATCACAATAAAGCAAGTCACATGACTTTTTTTTTTTGCTTCACAGTGCCTATAAAAGTTATGTTTATACTATACTGTAGTCTATTAACTTTGCAATAGCATTATATCTAAAATAATAATGTACATACCTTAATTAAAATATTTTATTGCTAAAAAATGCTAACCATCATCTGAGCCTTCAGTAAGTTTTAATCTTTTTACTGGTGGAGGGTCTTGCCTCAGTGGTGATGGCTGCTGACTGATCAGAGAGGTAGTTGCTGAAAGTTGGGGTAACTGTGGCAGCTTCTTAATTAATTTAACTCTTCCTTTCACTTGAATACTTAGAGGCCATTGCAAGGTTATTAATTGTCCTAATCTCAATATTGTTGTGTCTCAGGGAATGGGGAGGGAAGGAGATGGGGAATGGCCAGAAGATGGTGAAGCAGTTAGAACATACACAACATTCTTCAATTAAGTTTTACATCTTATGGTACAATAAAAAATTACAATGGTAAGTTCCACAATCACTGATTACAGATTGCCATAACAGATATAATAATAATGATGAAAAAAATCTGAACTACTGTAAGAATTACCAAAATGGGGGCGGCTAGGTGGCACAGTGAATAGAACACTGGCCCTGGAGTCAGGAGGACCTGAGTTCAAATCCAGCCTCAGACACTTAACACAAAAAATAGCCGTGTGACCTTGGGCAAGTTGCTTAACACCAACTGCCCTCCAAAAAGCAAAAAAGAAAAAAAAAAGAATTACCAAAATGTAACACTGACACATGATGTGAGCACATGCTTTTAGAAAAACAGCACAGACTTCCTTGAAACAGGATTGCCATAAACTTTCCATTTGTAAGAAATGCAATATCTATGAAATGCAACTAAAGTGAAGCACAATAAAACAAGTCATGCCTGAACAGCATTTTGTAAGACAAGAAATTGTACGAATTAAATATAACAAATAATTGGGGGCTAAAATAACTAACAATGCTAAATGTTAACAAGGCTAAAATGCATATGACAGCAACAATAATAATAGAATAAAAATGAAGAGAAAGAAAATGGGAGAATATGGAAATTTCAAGTAAAAATGATCATGTCAGTTAGAAACCAAAGGAGACCCTTTGCCTGCAAGTGGAATGCAAAGGATTATTTGTTACATAACAGCACTTTCAACCACATGCATGCGTAGCCATTAGTGATAGTGTCATCTTCAAAAGCAAAAGCCTTGTGTTCCTACACGTACTTATTTCTCACACTTGGTGGCAGCATTTGCTATTCTGGCATTATTGTTGAAAAAAAGACATCATGTTTCAGCCTCCAATGCTGAAGATCAGTAGGTACGACTTCTATTTCCTTCTAAGGGTCACACACACTGAAATCCACCTATCTGTAATGAATGTCATCATGTATGGTTTCTGGGGTGTTCTCTCAGCTGCACCTACAGCCAAATGTCATAGATTCAAAGTGTCCTTGCGTCAGCAAACCAGCTGCTCCCAATGTATCACATTCTCACTCTGCCAAACTGTTTATGCATCACTCATAGCAGCTAAAAATGAACCAAAGAGTTCTTAGGAGTGTAAAAAGTATTTTGTGACAATTAGGAAGGGCCCAAGACAAAACTGTGATTAACTCAAAGGCACTAAGATGACTAGAATTACAACGGAAGTTTCATTAGTTCAGAGGAACAAAGCTGAGGACCAGTATTTTCACAATTTCTCACTAATTTGGGTACTCAAATGAAATGACTGGATTAAGGCTTCAAAAATCATCTCACTACTCCTTATTACTGGCCGACTAGAAGAAACCCACCCAATGCCATATGTTTAAATTCAGAGTCTTCAAGGGGATAAATACATACACACACACATATATATGTATATATATATGTACAGATACACACCATACACAAATGTATGCAGATATCCACATGTGTATGTATGCATATATGTATCTATACATATCTATGTATATATTTGTGAAATATGTAGCTTTCAGGTCCCCTGCTGTCACCTCCCTCTTTTCATATGAAAACTCTTTGGTAATGTTTGTGCCTGGAATTCTACTTATAGAATTACAGACATCAAAAATTTTTTAAAAGCTTTATTGATGTTCCCCACTCCACTAGTGATCTCTCTCTCTCTTTTTTTTTTTTTGCTTTTTGGAGGGCAACTGGGGTTAAGTGACTTGCCCAAGGTCACATAGCTAGTAAGTGTTAAATGTCTGAGGCCCGATTTGAACTCAGGTCCTCCTGACTCCAGGGCCAGTGCTCTATTCACTGCACCACCTAGCCACCCCCAGTGATCTCTTTATAACAACAACAACAAAAACGAAAACCTAAACAGTTAAGCAAAACCAACCTAAACAGTAAATGAATCTGAGAGTGTATGCCACATTCTGCACTCATAGTTCCCTGCCTCTCCAAGAGTACCAAACTGTATTTAATCACCTATTGTCTGCAACGACATTGATTATTATATTTAATCCTGTACTCAGATGCCTTTTAGTATTATTTTCATTTTCTTTTTTTACTTTTGTTTTAAATCCAGTTTGCTACTTATGTCTAATACAATGAAATCTCCTAGATCACCCCTCTTTATAGAATAAATTTTAATAAAGGTTAAATTTTATTAGCAAGAATTTTAAAACACAGACCATTAAAATCTGTTTTTGAGTAGTATCTACCAAAAGAACAATTTTCTGTGAAGTAGCCAGCTCTCTTCTTATTATTTAATTCCATTGCTTTATTTTTCTGTAAAAGTCCTCTTTTATTCTAAAGCATATCCTAACAGGGAAACAAAGAGATACACAATTTTTTTTTAAAAAAAAATCCCAGGCTGAATGGAATAGAAACGGGTGAAGAAAAAGTAAGAATTTTATTTTCCTGAGTATTTCATTACAGTGTCATTGTTTCCATAAGGGAGTTTATCACAGCAAAACATAGAAGACAGAATCTGCAGAAATAATGATAGGCCTTTGAAACTAGACTTCTATCAATTACAGGAAATCCCATGTGCTCACTGGTTGATGGTATTTCATGTTATTTTATCTCTTCTTTTGTCCCAACTGCATTTTTCTGATTATTAATTCAAATGAATACCCACTTGGGTTTGCACCATGGAAAAAGAAATAGCAACAAAAGGAATTACAAGTGCTATGTTGGAATCAAATGTATATTACCCCCAAACTGACTAGCAACCTCTCCTTAGAAGGAGTAGCACTCATGGGCTCACACAACTCTCCTATAATTGTTTTTGGAAAGAGAATCAGAGCTCTGCTTACTATGTAACCCTTCCCCTCTATGTTCTTGATGCCTCAGTGTTACTTACAATGTAAAAAGGTAACGAACATTATAAAAGAAAAGTTCTATCTATAAATTACCAGCAATTCCAGTTGCAAGCTAACACAAAGAGAAGCTATAACTCACAAAACAATAAAGGAAAAAAAGAACTGACGCTATTAGAAAATGAAATCCCTAACATGTAACAAAATCTCAATTTAGTGGGGTCTTCTTTGCAAAGGTTGAATTGAGATAGAGATTATAAATAGCCATTCTGACAAATGTACAACTCCAACACAAAGAGGGTTATTATGGTTGCTAAGTGTATAAAGATTAAGTTGGATTTGTAAGGATGTAAACAGGTGCTTCTAAATTACTGTCCTCTTGTATAATAAACACTAATTTGGAATTTTACTTACATTATTAATTTGCTTAGCCAACCCTCTCTTAATAGATCAATCAATCAATAAGCATTAATTAAATGCTTACCATGTACCAGACACTATTAAGTTAGAGATACAAACAAAGGGGAAAAAGCATTCAGACAATACCTCAATGAGAGACAACATGTAAATAAATAGCTGCAGAGATGATAACATGGAGTAAAAGGAAGGTAACCTTTGGTAAAGAAGTTTCACCAAGCTGGAGTGGGGGATAAAGAACAGTGTTAAATATTGGCTAAAGTAGTAAATATTTACCAGTCAGATAGCTAAAAAAAAAAGTATGCATGGCACACTTTTAAGTTTAATCCATATTATTAATTTCTCCATAACTTTTTAAAGTCTAGACAATAAACAAAAGAATAAATCAAGCCTGATTTGTGGTGTCTATTGATTTATGAGGCGCAAATGCTCAGACTGGAAATGTAACAACTGACTTGGCAGGTTCAACTGGGCTCCAGCACAACCCTGGGTGAGGAGGAAGGCAAGAAATCCTCTTGGAGAAGTTGGTGCTTGATTTGAGTCTTGAAAGAAGCCAGAGATGGCAAGAGGCTGCAGTGACAAGGAATAGCTTTCCAGGTATGGGCAACAACCAAGTGCAAAGATAGGAGATGGAGGAGGGTGTTCTAGGAACAGCAACTAGACCAGTTCTGTACCTTTGTGGAGGGGAACAAAGTGTGAGAAGACTGAAAAGTTAGGGAGTAGTTTGTCAAATGTCAAACTGAGCACTTTCTATTTAATCCTTGAGGTAATGGGAAGCCACTGGATTTTATGGAACTGAAGAGTGCCATAGTTAAAATGACCTTTTAGGAAAATCACTTTGGTAACTGAAGAGGCTGGATTGGAGTAGGGAGAGGCTTGAGGCATGGACATCAACTGGAAGGCTGTTGTGATGATCTAGATGAGAAGTGATAAAGACTGGAAATCATGAGCCCAAAGAAAAAGGGAGAGATTATGAAAGTAGAAATGTCTTTCCAATTTCCAATCCCAAAGAAGATTTTCCAATTGATTGTATTTTAGAGGCAAATGATGCTCTGATACCTGGGTCTGATATCTAGCTAATTAATTTGCTATGCAGCAGCCCAAGATATGTGATTACTACTATCCTGGAGATCAAAACACACTATATACTACTACCATTTGCTAAAAGGCTTATTTCAATGAAGTTTTTTGGATATCACCATTAAATTTGCTTTAAATGCATTAACCAAGTTTGGCTGATTCTTTGCTGACCTGTACTCACAGAACTGAAAGATTGTTCTTCATCACTAAATCCCTCAGGCTGAAAATCTAGAAGTCATCCTGGATTCCTCACAATCTCTCATCCATCATCCCCACCCCCATATCCAAACTCACACTCTTCTCTTTTCCCTCTAGGACTTCATTTGGTGATCTCATTGGCTCCCGTGGACTTAATTACCATCTCCATGCTGATGATTTTCAAATCTACCTTTTGTAATAAGAATGTAAATTTTAAAGATCTTCCCTGCCCCTAGGCTAATGTGCACCTGAAGCCTGGGGTGGGGGAGGCTTGTTTTTCAGTAGATACTTCTTGATTGGCCAGTGAGTCAATAATTCTCTGAGCCAGGAGAAGGCTATATAAGCCCTGATGTGTAGCTTTGTTTTTGGGACTCACTTTGAGAAGTGTTCTGTGATTTGATCTGAATTCTGGGAAGCCGTTGTTGAGAGTCCCCCGGCTTTGAAAAACCCAGATGTGGAAACCCAGATGTTGACTGGGTATGGATGTAATGGTTGGACAGTTTGGAAATCTGTCTACTTGATGTTTCTGTCTTGATAATTATTCCTGTATACTTTGAGGTTCAGGGTGCTGACCTTTTCTCCTGAACAAGGTAAACGATATATGTCTGACTGATTAAAATAAGCTTGTTAACCCATTTTGAGTTGCTTTCCTTTAACAAAGCAGATCCAAGAACCTGTGGTAGCAGCAAACCCTGAGGACGCGCTTGGGGTGCTTGCCGCTACAAAATGGCGTCACGAACAGGATCTGCAGAGTAAAAGGAAAGTATGGGGACTGGGATAATTGTTTGTTTCCCAGTTGTGGTAGCCGTGATTCTGTGGAGCTGTGGAGCAGGAGAGAAGAATGGCCTGCATGCGGACTTCACTGAGCTGAGAGCGGGAATGGTGAGCTGCCTGCATCGGGACCTGGGCAGAAGCCAGGAGCGGCTGCCGCCTGCGGGAGGAGAAGGAGCCCAGGAGTTCAGAATTCAGCCACAGGAAAAGATAAGAACTGAGCAGCAAAGCAGGGGCACTGAGTGTGTTTCCTGGCTGCATCCCACAGTTTGGGACCCAGGGGGAGGATGGACTTGTGACTATGGTGGGTGGGATGAAGTGCCTTGGATCCCCAGGGACCCCACCTTGTTGGTTTTGTTGCCCAGCCCCCTCTCTGTACTCAAGCGCTTGCCGCTACACCTTTCTTGCCCCAAACTCTCTGCTGACCTCCAAACTCACATCTCCAATTAATTTTGAGATATCTCAAACTAGATGTCCAGGAGACATCTTAAAATCAATATGTCCAAAGCAGAATTCATTATCATTCTCCCTAAATCCTCCCTGCCACACTTTCCCTCTTACTATTGAGCCCAACACCAGCCTTCTGGCCTCCTAGGCTTATAACAACCTAGGAGTCATCCTGGCCTCCTCACTATCTCTCACCCCTCATAATCAATCTTTTACCAAGGCCTATTGATTTCACCTTTGCAACATGTCTCCTAGAGGCCTCCCTCTTCTCTCCTTTGACACTGCCACCACTTTAGTATGGACCCTCATCACCTCACACCTGGATTACTGCAATCACCTGCTGTTGGGTCTGCCTACCTTGAGTCTCTCCCCACTCCAATTAAAGTGATTTTCATAAAATGCATGTCTGATGGTCCCATTACATCTCCCTCCAGAGGCCCCACCTCTACCCCTCTACCTACTGCCTACAGGAGCAAATACAAAATGCTTTGTCATTCAAAGTCATTCATAACTTAGCCCCTTTCTACCTTCTCAGTCTTTTAATAACTTACTCCTCAACATATACTCTTTAGTCCAGTGATACTGATCTAGCTGTTCCATGAACAGGACACTATAGCTCTTGGTTCTGGGCATTTTCTCTAGCTCTCCCTCCTCTCCTCTGACTACTGATCTCCCTGACTTCCAACTAAAATCCTGCCTTCTACAACCCCTTTTAATTCCACTGCCTTCCTTCTCTTAATTATCTCCTATTTATCATATATACCTTGCTTCATATATATTTGTTTACATGTTTCCCCCATTAGATTGCAAGCTCCTTGAGGGCAGGGATTTTCTTTTGGTATCCTTAGCACATAGCACAGATCATGACACATAGTAAGAGCTTTTAATAAATTTTTCTTAATTGATTGAAGTAGTTATAGAAATATTACAGGAAACTTTTAAAACATTTTGAACTTGTAATTTGATAAAATATTTAATTCTTTTCAGGCTGGATTACACACTCTGAAATGTTAGCCATCATCTACTGGTAAAATGTGGTATTGTGGTCCAACTTTATTAAAGATTAACACAAAGATAGCTGAGGCCCTTCGATATACAAGGTAAATCAGTGGCAAGGATACTTGGGTTCAAGTCTTGCCTTTGACCCTTAAGCTCTAAGATCAAGGGCAAAATGCTTATTTTCTTAATTTCAGTGCCTCAGGCAGCTGTCAAACAAATAATAATCAAAGTTGGGGTCAGGGTAGGGGGAGAGGGGGCTTTGGTTAGAGTGTATGATTAACCAATTAGAGATTGAAAAGATAAATCCCAGGTCACATATCCAGGGCTTATCTTCAATATAACCACATCTATCTTCATCCCCTAATTATTTCCCCAATTTTTTTACTTTACCTTTCACTTCTGCAGTATAAGCTCCCAACTTCTCCCTATCTACTTCTGAGCTAAGTGTTGGTTGGACCCTCAAAGCAAATAACCTAAATGGTAGTAGTTTCCTAAAGATGCACTTGGAGTAAATTCCTCTTCCCTGTTCCCCACATCACTTCTGGCTAAGGCAAGAGCTCCCCAGCTAGTGACTCTTTGCTGGGGACAGTGATTGGTGAATAAAAGTTCTTTCCTCTTTTTCATTTTGAGTGGAACAGAGTCACACAGGATAAGAAGGCATGGTAGGGGGCATCACTACATTATCTATCCCCCTTAAAGCACTATTTTAATAAATTTATCACCCTTCCAATCACACAGATTGCCACAACCTTGGTCTCATCATGGCTCACCTTTTCTCGCCCCACACATTCAACCACTAAATCTTCTTGGTTCTCTATTCATATCATTCACAGTTGTCCCCTTCTTTCCACTCACCCAATCTCCACCATACTTCAGGACCTTAGCATCTCTTGCTTAGATTATTGCAATAAACGCCCGGTTGGTTTTCTGTCTCAAGTTTTTTTTTTTTCTGATCCATACTCCACACAACTGCCAACATGATTTTCCCAACCTATAAGTCTGGCCAAATCACTCCATAAACTCCAGTGGCTCCTTGTTGGGAATATAGTTATCCCTTCCACATTGTGGAGCTATGGACATGGTCCCCTCAGGAACTGGAAAATCTGTGTAAAATTTTTGTCCTTTCCTTCATACCAGATAAGAAGTTTGAATTTTTTCTTTACTGAAGTGTTTACAGTACCATATTGTAAAATTTGGGTTGACATTATATATTAATATATGTATTTTATGTATTTCTGAGTTCCTAAACTTTTTCTGTGTCATCTGATGGCCTTTGTATGTAGCCTACAGCTTCCACAAAACTCCCCCCAAATTCCCATTTAATATCTTATGCTTACTTTTGATATATTGAAATCATGATGGGGAAAGTCTTGATGTGGAAGGGAGAACTATAAATAAGTATTTATGAAGTGTGTAATACATGCGAGGCACTATGCTAAACACTTTTACAAATATTTGATCCTTACAACAACCCTGTGAGGTTGGCGCTGTTATTATTATTCTCATTTTACAATTGAGAAAATTGAGGCATATGAAGGTTAAATTACCTGCCTGGGTTCATAGAGTTAATAAGTTATCTGCGACTAGATTTGAATTCAAGACTCCAGATTCAGCACTCTATCCACTGTACCACCTAGTTGCTTCTTGGTTCAAATATTATTTCATCTTTCCCTATTTCATTTCCCTTTTAAAGTTTTACAATGTACCTAATAATTAGTATGATAGAATACGCATATAATTTAGTAAATACACTTCGGGAGGTGGGGGGGGAAATGTGTTAAAAAAAATGTTTATTAATAGGGTACATGATCAAAGAAGTTTAAAGAAATACAGTATAAGTTACAAACAAGAAACAGATTGTATCAATGGAAAGAGATTCCACACACTGAACTCTTCTCACCAATGCAAACATCTCCTGACCCTCTTGCCCCCACTCCCCAAATCACAAACAACAGAAAGAATAGAGAGAAATTTCAGGTACTACTGGTGTGAATTCAGGAACTTCCGCCTCCCCATCCTCCAGTCATGGCAAGGTCCAGAAAAGAGTCAGATGTGGGAGGGAAGAATTTGGAAAGTGTTAAGAAAATACTACAAAGTGTGTCAAAATTCTGAAAATTCAACAAAGCATCCACCCACTCCAAGGCCCAATCTTAAGCCTCCTTTGCCAAAAGTTTCCAGCCTGGTATATTAAGGATTTTTCCCCAAAAAAACATTTCTGTAGTTTTGTAATGATAGTGAATAGGAAATTGAAATCTGCTTGCAGAAAATCACTATGCATTTGTTAAAACGTTTCATTTAAATAAAGGAAGGCCTAAGGAGCACAGATATAGTTAGTGCTAGAAGAGACATTTGGGGGAGTTAGGTGGTGCATTGGGTACAGCACAGGGCCTGGAGTCAGGAACACCTGAGTTCAAATCCAACCTCAGATACTTACTAGCTGTGGATGGCTCCAGGCCAATCATTTAACCCTGTTTGCCTTAGTTTACTCATCTGTAAAATGAACTATAGAAGGAAATCACAAAACACTCCAGTATCTTTGCCAAGAAAACCACAAATAGGGTCACAGTTTGAAACAACTGGGCAACAACAACAAAGAGTGGACATATAATTTAGAAACTAAGGTCCAGAGAGGTCAAGTGACTTGGCCAAGGTTACACAGGTACTAATGACCATGTCAGGTTCAGTGTTCTGCCCATCAAGTACCTTGACTCTCACTTTAAGAGTTCTATAGCTAGGCATGGTAGTACATATCTATAATCCCTATAGGTGGGGAGGTTGAAGCTGGTGGATCAATTGAGGTCCAAAATCCTGAGCTGCAGTGAGCTAAGTCATTTGGGTGTCTGCACTAAATACATCATCAATATGGTAAGATCCAAGGAGTGGGTGGCCACCATGTTGCCTTGAATAGGAGCAAACTCGCTCAGGCTGTTAACAGAGTGAGTTGAAGCTTCCATGCCAATCACTGGTGGCATTGAGCTGTAAGTGGCCACTGAACTTCCAGATGGGGTAAAATAGAGAGACTCAGTCTGAAAAAAAAATCAACAATCTACTTTATTCTTTATAGTATATTATGAGGAATGTGGTTTTGTAGAATGCTTTGAGATCTTCAGCATAAAGATATATAGTGATCATAACTGTGTATGATGCTTCATGAGGTTCTGCTTATGAATTTGAGGTCATTTTTCCTGATTACAAATGTAATAAAGAACTTAAAGTCAAGTAAGAACCAGAATTCTGTCCTAATCAGCCTAATACAGATGTAACAAGACAAACTTGAGGTACATGGATTGAATTAAATCTTGGCGGGGGGGGGGGGTGCTACTAACATACCAAAATACTCTTTGTGACCCAACCCAAGATTTGGTAATATCAGAATTTTCTTCATTTATGTCTCCAACCAAGGTCTCCTGTGGGATCCCAAGGCAGTCCCAGCATTTATGCCTCTTCAGCATAGGAGGGAAAATGGGGAGGACTATCCATTGTATACAGGGCAAGCTTTATTTTTTATTCAACAGATGATGCAGAATGTGAAGAAACTATCCCCAAAATTAGGAAGAGTCAAAAATAAATGATCTTCCCTCGTTGGTGATCCTCTCCTCCCCAGACATCATCATCTTCCATGCTCATACTGATTGCCCTGTAAATAATTCTTACTCCTGAAAAGGGGGAAAGATCTTGGACAGACTCTCACCCAAAGAGGTGCCTTTCTAACTCAGTAGTAATGGAGGACTAGGCCCTGTGTGGCCCTCCTCCTCATGACTCTATCCTTCACCATTTCTTGGTTCCAGCTCTTTTTTGCCCTCTTTACAGCCACTTTCTTCTTTCTCCTGTGGCCACTTGATATCCTGGAGGGACCTGAAAGATGCACAGCTTTTCTTTACAGGGAGCCAAATCTAAGTCTCTAGAGCTCCTTTCCTACCTATATCTCTCAGCTCCAGTTCTCTCCTTTTTATTATTCCCCTTTAAAGGCCAAATCTAATGGTGTAGCTCAGATGTAAACTAACCATGACTCATTCGATCATTCTCAAATGCCATGGCTTAGTCATCCTTAATATGGTATCCCAGTACTAAGCTCTTAGAATGAGGGTACATGTTCACACCCTATCAAAGAGATAGCAATGTTCCAAATGTGGTATCTTCTTCCCCACCCATTACATTCTTTTGAGATCATCCAAACACAATAGAATCACTCTCAGGCCCTCTATCTAATTAGACTCCCTCTATGATCCCTGGTGATGGAAAAGTTCTTAGGGGTTATGTGTATCATCTCCATTATAAGAATGTAAACAGTTTAACCTTGTTTAATCCCTTATGGTTTCTCATTTATGTTTATCTTTTTTTATGCCTCTCTTGATTCCCATGTTTGTGTGTCAAATTTTTTACTAAGCTCTGGTCTTTTCATCAGCAACACTTGCAAGTCCTTTATTTTGTTAAAGATCCATCATTTTCTCCTGTAGGATTATACTCAATTTTTCCTGGCAGGTTATTCTCAGTTGTAAGCCGAAATCACCTGCCTTATGGAGTACCATATTACAACCCTCAACTCTGTAAAAATAGTAACTGCTAAACCCTGTGTGGTCCTGATTGTGTTTCCTCAATATTTTAATTCTTTCTTTCTGGATCTTTACAGTAGTTTTTCCCTTGACTTAGAAGCACTAGTTTTTGTCTATAAAATTCCTGGGAACTGGGGCGGCTAGTTGGCACAGTGAATAGAGCACTGGCCCTGGAGTCAGGAGGACCTGAGTTCAAATCCAGCCTCAGACACTTAACACTCACTAGCCCTGTGACTTTGGGCAAGTCACTTAACCCCAATTGCCCTGCCCTTCCCCTTCAAAAAGCAAAAAAAAAAAAAGTTCCTGGGAATTTTCATTGTGAGGTTTCCTTTAGGAGATAACCAGTGGATTTTTCTATCTTTGTCCTTGGGTATCTAAGGTAGTTTTCTTTTATGATTTCTTGAAATATGATGTCCAGGTTCTTTTTTTGTTCATGGCTCTTAGGTAGTCCAATGATTTTTTAAATTATTTCTCATCAATCTGATTTCCTGTTCAGTTCTTTTTCCTATAAGATATTTCACATACTTGTCAATCTTGATCATACTCCTCTTGGTCATACTCGTTCTACATAACAGGCAGCTGTGGAGTATGCCCTGGGGAAGAGTGATGGAAGGGTCCTTCCCTCTACTCCCATTTCAGATATCTCCAGATGGCTTCCTGTGGCCAAAGATCATCATTTGGCTACTGAATCTGAACTCTGGGGATACGGTAAAGGGGTCATCTCCACGTCTCTTAAATCTCTTTCTCATGCCAGCCTTGACAATTCTCTGAGTTCTGGGTTTTAGGCTATGAGCTCATGGCCTCCTTAGCAATTCTGCATCTGCGATGGGGTTACCTCCTACTTGTGTCTGCTTTCCTTTGGCAAGGGCTTCATGCTCAAGAGGCAGCTGGCATCTTCCCCCCTTCCTGGGCACCTGAGCAGAGGAGCACTGACAACCAGAGTAACCTCAGTGGCAGCAGCAGCAGGAGCAGAGGCAGTGGGAGACGGGCTGAGAGAGGGAGAGAAACCATTCAAGCAAAGAGTTCATTGGCCACAGACCAGGCTGCATGCAGTGTAGGTATAATATAAAATAGCTAATAAGCAGCTCTCACAAGGAAGCTACTTGCAAATGTACCAACAAGATTTAAATATTAGCCTCTCACCTAATACTTTATTGTTAAGCATTTTCTTTTCTGTGTGTAAGAATAAAACTGCCTGTTCCATATCCAATTTATGTTTGTACTTTGGGTACTTTCTTACTTCCTTCATAGCCTCGCCCCACCCCCTGACAGCTGGGGAGGACCACTAGGGCAAAAATAGAATTGTTCCTCAGGAGTGAGTGAAGGTGGGAGCGGAACTGAAGTGCTCTGAGCCTAGTTCCCTCATTTAGGAGTCAACCTCTGACCAATGAACTCAAAGCAGAAAATAGGTAAAGGAAAGGGAATGTTTAGGGTTACCAGCCCTGGAGACCTCAATCTACTAGGGCTTGGCTAGTTGTTTTCCTAGACACTCAAAATATACTGAATGAAGGGAGGAATTCTAGACTCCAGAGATGAAATTTGCTCTTGAAAGGGGTAAATTATTATCATACTAAGTACTTTCCTGCTTCATATAATTACCTTACCTACCTAAATTTATGACAAATGAACAAAAACTGATGTGATTAGATGAATACTCAGCCTGAGCACATTGAAAAATCTAATAGATAGTAATACTGAATAATAATTACTTGTCATCTGTTTCCTTACTAGATGAAGCTTACTAAGTAATGGTTTTCTTGTACAAATATGGTGTAAGAAATAGAAATATAAATCTACCTTGATAAAAACTCCTTATTTAATTGAACTGCTTCCATTTGAATTTTTTAGGAAAATTCTGAAGATCACCTGGCAAAATAAGGTACCAGATACTAAGGTATCTGGAACTGAAATAAATAAATAAATAAACAAACAAACAAATAAATAAGAATTGAACTGCCAAGCATTTGTATATACTCTGCTGCAGAGAGCACAATTCTGATGGGCTGAACACGTAGCCCAAATACCAAACATACATAGACTATTTTACAGAGAACCAGCACAAGGCAAGTGCTCACACAGAGGTCAGAAGAAGTGGTATAAGGACACTCTCAAGGTCTCTCTGAAGAACTTTAATATAGATTTCAAAACACGGAGCACACTAGCACAGAATCACCCAGTATGTCTGGCCTGCATCAAAGAAGACACTGAACTCGGTAAGAAAAGCAGAATCACAATAGAACAAAGGAAATGTGAGATGTGCAAATCTAGGGATATCTCCATCCCAAGTATTCAAATGGACTATTTATACCCAACCTGTGTTAAAGCCTTCTGAACTCATACTGGACCGATCAGTCACAGTTCACTCATCATGAGGTCATTGGTTCTCTTTGATTATGAAGGATGAACAACAACAAGAACATTTTGGTTTAGGAGAAAACCTGGGGGCTTTTGAATGGGAAAGCAAGAGAAATAGGTTATAGGGAAGGAGAGGAAGTGAGAATGACAAATAAGGAGAAGCATTAAATGAACATTAATTGTTTAGGAATGATCATGATGTAGAGTGACATTTTTAAACACTGCTTGTAAAATAAATGGTATAGTCATCAGGAAGCTGCAGAAGAGAAGGATCAGATTTGATCTGGTTCCTAAAGACATTGAAAGTTTGTCAGCTATTCTAGGGAAGAGACTCAAGTCATTCATTGTTCCTTCTGAAGTTTTTAAAAATGTGAGTCAGGTGACCATGCCCTGTTAAGTAACAAACCATGAAAGTCTAAGCTTTCATGAACATATGTGCATTTAAGTAATGCAAAGTTAATGTGAGATATATTTAATATGTGCATAATCGTGCTTGTGCTATAAGGTAATTAGTTACAATTGATAAAACAGGTCAGGAAAGAATTAAGTAGTTTCATTTTTACAAAGCCAAACTAAGTATTTCTAGGTTTAGATGACAGAACAGGAGAAGGAAATTGGGTATTCTTATTTCAGGTCCTCTTCAGGTCCTCACTGAAGATTTATCCCCACTCCCAGTCCCCAACTGTTAGATAAGTGGAGAGCAGCTAAATGAACAAAGTGGTTGACAAACCGATGCCTAAATTCCTTTCCCACCACACTCTTCATCATGTTGAGAAGTTCTCACTTCCCTCTCGCCCCAGATCTACACCCTGAACCTATTTAAAAATTCCTCCATTCACCAGTTGTCCCCTTACTATGCACTAATTGATCTATAAGCCACCTTCTAAGATGGAGGAAGAAGAGCTACTTAGAAAAACAGGCACTCTTCTGAGCAAAGAAGGCATTTCCATAGAGAAACCAATAGTAACAATGTACTAGTAGTTTATGCCTCTTTTCCCCACTGATGCCATATATATATTTGTAGGAGCGTATACCTAGGTTTATAAGGAAATACTATTGTGCTATAAGAAATGATGAAGGGGATAGGGTTCAGAAAAACCTGGGAAAATGTATATGAACTGATATAAAAGTGAGTAGAAGTAGAACATTACACTGAGTAAGAGCAATATTGTAACGATATTCAATTGTGAAAGACAGCTACTCTGATCAATACAATGATACATGACAATTGCAAAAAAACTCATGATTTAAAAAATGCTATACATCCCTAGAGAGAGTACTGATGGGATCTGAGTGCAGATTAAAGCATATTTATTCATTCATTTATTTATTTATTCATTTATTCACTTATTTATCTATTTTTCTTGCTCCCTTCCTGCCCCCCCACAAAATAGTTAATATGGAAATGTTTTGTATGACTTCATACGTATAATGGATATTATATTTCTTGCCTTGTTAATGGATGGAGAAGGGGTGAGGGGAAGAAGAGAATTTGAAATTCAAAAATAAAAAAATTTGGGGCAGCTAGGAGGTGCGGTGAATAGAGAACTGGCCCTGGAGTCAGGAGGACCTGAGTTCAAACCCAGCTTCAGACACTTAACACAAAAACTAGCCGTGTGATCTTGGGCAAGTTAACCCCAATTGTCCTCCAAAAAGCAAAAAAAAAAAAATTCAAGTGATAAATATAGCATAGTAATATTCTATTACATTCATATGGTATAATTTGTTGAGCCATTCCTCAATTAGCAGATTCTAATATGTTTCCATGGTTTTTGCTATTAATAATAATGGTAGAGGGGCAGCTAGGTGGCAAAGTTGATAGAACAACAGCCTTGGAGTTAGGAGGATCTGCGTACAGACTTGACCTCAGACACTTACTAACTGCATAACCCTAGGCAAGTCACTCAACCCTGATTGTTCCCCCCCTTTTTTGTGGGGGGGGGGTGCAAAACAACAGAGCTACTAGAAGCACTTTTTGTAGTAGTAAAGAACTGGAAACAAAGGAGATGCCTTTCTATAGTGGGGTGGCTAAACAAATCATGGTACATGAATTCAATGGAATATTACCATACCATAAGAAATGAACATAAAGAATTCAGACAAGTATAAGATAATTTAAATGAAATGAGGCAGAGTGAAGTAGAAAGAACCAAGAAGACAATATACACAATAAATACAACAATGTAAATGGAAAACAACAAAACCCATGAAATTGTATATTATATACTGTATTTATAATAACCAAATGTGATCCCAAAGAATATGAAAAAATGAACTTTTTTTCTTTGTAGAAATGGATTTCTACAAAGATTTCCTTTATATTTGACTCTAGTAGAGTTATTTTATTTGTAAGGAAAATCACATAGTCATCTGAGACTTTCCTTATAGTATGGAATTTAGCTAAGACTTCAAATAATTTAACCCAGATTATTAAATGGCTAGGGGTAAAAGAATTTCTAACTCAGCTTTATGAAAACTATTACCTAGTTATAAATTCCAGAATAACTCATTGTTTGCTGATCAATTTACAACTTGATCTGATTAATTTTTCCCCTTCTGCTGCTATCTTTGATGTGTAAACCTCCTTTTTTATTAGCCAGCTATAAATTTTACAAGCTAATTTTTCAAATGCAAATCTTTATCTTTTACTTTTGGTAGCTATAAATTCCAATTATATTTTCCCCCCTCTGGAAACTATGTAAGTCATAAGAAAGACTCTTATCTGGCATTCAGTGGCCATTTTGGGATTTCCTTAGTTTGTGTTCTGAGCACTGGTTCTTAAAATATCTCTGCATGCTGACAAGTATGATTGGCAGCAGTCTCTATCAATGAATCCTTGGATATTTTCATATCATATTATCACACTCAATGTGTTGTTAAGCTTTTCCATATAATTATATCAATAGATTCAGAAGAACTTTTGATAAGAACATCACTTACTTATGTTACAAAGACCAAAAAGTATAAGAATGGAAGATTTTCTCAATACAACAGGAATCATTAATGTGAAGCCAACAGCCAGCATTATATGTTATGGAGAAACCACAGAACCTGCATAACAAGAAGCCTAGTCAATGGAGCTTCATCCACAGAACATCCTCAGTATGTTCTGCCTGCTGCCATCTCTCATGAAAGAGATGGGATGGGGGGCGGGGGGAGAGAGAAGTTCTAGTTCCAGAACAGGCATGATGGAAAGGCCCTGCTAATCTCTGCTCTGGCTGTTTTTGCCTTGCTGTTTGTTTCTGTGAAGAAGGAATACCATAAGCCCCTGAGTGGACAGGCTGTAGGCTTTTAACTCTACACCCAGACTGTCATGTGGCCAATGGGTGCATGGTTCTGCTGTTGCTTCTGTCTCTTTTCTGTTTATTCTTTCCTTCTTTTAAGTGATATGTCTATGACCTTGTGGACTTTGAAAGGTGAGGAGAGCATACCATCAGCCACCATGTTGGATTTTATGGCCAAGTATATGCCAGATTTTGTGGCCAGTCTGGACAAGTGAGGAACAAAATCCTGAGCAAATTGTTTTGATTCATTACAAATTGAAGGCAGACAAGAGAGAGTTACAGAGATTAATCTATTAACTATGCTGAAATTCAGAAGGGTACTTGGTAGGGTGAATGCTATGTAGAAATTGCTTTCAGTTTGAGCCAACTCTCCCCAGGGACTGAGGTTGTACAGGGGTACATCCCCACATCTTAGGAAGAAGCATTTATACTTCTGTTTTTGCTACAGCTTCTTAGGAATATCTCTTTGCAAAAGCTAATTAAAAGTTATTGGTTTTTGGGCAAGTCACTTAACCCAAATTGCCCTGCCTTCCCCCCACCAAAAAGATGAAAAAAAAAGTTATTGGTTAAATGGAACTCAGTGGTTAATCACTGGTTGTTATCAACATTTAAGAGAACACACCAGAATGGGGTGGGGGGAGGTTCAAACTGATGAAATTAGAAAAAGACACTCCTAGCCCTTCAGGGGTACCCCTTAAACCTAGAAAGGTGGATGTCACCTTGTACTGATTCCAGAGTTTTATAAGGGGTATGAAAAAAAGGCTGCTCACTTTCAACATTATTATTCAAGAGAGTCTTATAAATAATAGCTATAGTAATAAGACCAAAAAAATCAAAGAATAAGAATTGGTAATAAGAACTTTAAATATCTCTATTTGCAGATAATGGCATTTCTTATTAGAAAATCCAAGAGGATCAACAAAAACATTAATTAAAATACTAGACGACTTCACCAAAATAGTAGAAATAAGGCAACCCCATCAAATCACCAGAATATCTATAGAACAACAATAAAATCAGGAAAAATAGTCAAAGAAAGAGAAAATACAATTTAATATGACATAATATATGGAATACCTGGTAATTAAACTAATGGCACATAAAGGACTCATATAAAGTCAATTATAAAACAATTTTTTTTTTTTACAAAATAAAGGAACATCTAAATAATTGGAGAATTCTCCAGTGTTCATGGTTAGGCTGAACCATGGTAAAGATGACAATTCTTCTCAAATTAATCTATAGATGAAATGCTATGCTAATCAAAATACCAACTGCATACTTTAATTTTAATTAGACAAAATATTAGCAATTCAAATTGAAGAACAAAATATCAAGAATATAAAGGGAAATTACAAAAAAAAACAGCAAAAGGAGAAAGGGGACTTGCATTCTCAGATTGCAAATCATACTATAAAACAGTAATTATTAAACCATCTGGTCTTGGATAAAAATAGAAAAATAGATCAGTAGAAAAGGTCAGGCAATAATGAACTAGTACCAGATGTATAAAGTATTTTAGTGTTTGATGAACCTAGGATTACAAAATGCTAGGGAGTTTGTTATACCAAAAGATTTTTTTAATACACAATTTGACATTAACTATTATAACTAGAGGAAAAATGATGCTGAACTTGACATTTTCCTCACAGAACCTCTAGTGTTCCACAGAATAAAGTAAATAGCAATGCCGGACAATTGCAGTGGTCTTAATGTGAGTCAGTAAGGCTTGAAATGAGGATAGTGGCAAAGGAAACAGAGAATGAATGATTGGAGAAAGGTTATAAAGGAAGAATGAACGGTACATGGCATTGGATGGATATTGGGAATAATGTGATGAAAAGTTAGCCAAAGCTTACTCCTAGGCTTTAAGAGGGGATGATTGGGAATGATGGTACTATTAACAGAAATAGGGAAGTCAGGAGATAGAATTGGAGTATTTGGGGTACAAGGAGTTTTAGATGCGTTGAGTTTCAAGTCAGCAGTGGAACATCCAAGTAGAAATACCTAGGAGCTAGCTGACAGTGTGGGCTGGTAGGTGATGTAGTAGACAGTGCCAGACCTGGAGTCAGGAAGACTTCCTGAGTTCAAATTTGACCTTAGACACAAACTGTGTGACTCTGGGCAAGTCACTTAACCCTGTTTACCTTGGTTTTCTCATCTATAAAATGAGTTAGAGAAGGAAATGGCAAACCACTCCAGTATCTTGGCCAAGAAAACCCCAAATGGGGTCACAAAGAGTCAGCCATGACTGAAAAACAACTGGACAACAAAGCTGACAGTGGGGGATAAAGTCTCAGAGGGAATAGTGACTTTGAGTTCCTCTTTCTAAATAAAAGCAGTAAAAAGTCAATAAAAATTTAAGTAAGGTAATTTAAGTAATTTAAGATTTATTAGCAAACAGAGTGACAAGAGTGGCAAGGCCATTGGATGACTAACCTGGTAAGGACGAATCAAAAGGTGTGGCTTTGCTGTTACCCAGTTGTGTGGCCTTCTGTGGGTTTCAATGCCCTCATTCATAAAATTAGGATGTTTGATTTGATGTAAGGTCCCTTCTGGCTCCCAAATTCTGTGGGTCTATGACATTAACTTTTTAAGGGCTGGTTTGACAGCTTCAGTTCTTGGCTTTGTTGTAGATATTATGATGCAAGGCCCACCTTCTAGTTAAATTGTCTGACCAGGAATATTCCCAACTTGATGAACTTCATTGGTTCCCTCTTACCTCCAGGATAAAACATAAAAGCGACTCTTTGGCTTTTAAAGCCATTTTTCTTACATTTTATTCTCCTTGTACACCAGATGATCTAGGGATACTGGCCTTCTTGCTGCCCTTGGCTCCCTATCTTGTCTCCATGCCTCTGCACTGCTGTCCCCTGGTTGCCTGGAATACTCTCCCCATCTCAATTTGGTCTCATTTCCCCTGATTTCTTTCAAGACTCTGCTCAGATGTCACTTACTACAAGAGACCTCTCCTGATTCCCTCAGCTGATAGTGTCTTCCCTTTGAGACTCTGTAGAATCTTGTAGATACTTAGTTATTTACATGCTGGTCCTTTTGGAGAATGAAGGATGAACAACATCATGTTGTCTCCCCCACTGGAATGTTGAGCACCTTGAGAACAAGGGTTACTTTTGTTTTTCTTTGTAGCCCTAGTACTTAGCACATTGCCTGGCACATAGTATGTGCTTAATAAATGGTTACTGACTATTTAAACAGAGTCACTATAGCTACCTGCATGTAGCGATAGATTTAATATACAGGATAATATCATGGAAATTAAATCTAAGTAGCATGTCCCTAGCTCTCCTAACTGGTGCTTTGTTTCAACTTGCCCCTAAATGACCATATGTATATAGTTCTTAACCCCAACTTATTGCTGATAATAAAAAGAATCACTTTATTTCAAATCCCTCTTTACTGGGTTTTATGCAACTTGTACATTAAAAGCATCCCACAAGTGAATTTCAAGTCACTTTTGAGTAAGAATTTAAAATTAAATATAATTCTATTACTTCTGCTATCACATTTTCAAAAAATATAATTATTCTTATTATAAATGTGAAATGATAATCAGTAAGTTTCTCTTGATTATCCCCCTTAAATCCTGTGCCACTGTCCAGCTGATCTGGTGACTTCTTCCTAACCCATGTCAAGAGGTTCAACTCAGTCCTTATCCTGTTCACCAAGAACTTAAGTAATTTTACTCTGTCTCAGATGTTCCCTAATTTCTTTCATTTGAGGCAATACAATCCTGCTCATTCTTTTGCTTTCCCACTGGTTAGAACAGAAAACTGGGCCTTCCCATTTGAAAATACTAATGAACAAAAGCATGCAACCCACTTGCTTTGGACTGGGATATCTTCTACCATTTAAAGGCCTAAGGCTGGTTAGAGTGAATCTTATATTACCCAGTTACTTAAATTTCTAGTGGGTTTTCTAAGAATTGAGATTTAAAATGCCTCCTAGCTCTAATCAGCTTTTATCTCTTGACAATTGACTGTTTTCTATACTCAAGTTACACCAGATGTCTTTAGCAAGCAGCCAACCCTGCGGAGGAATGAAATATACTTAGGGAGAACAAAAACAGAACAGAACTGAAAAGCACAAAACAGAATATTACAGCCAAGAGGGACTTTAGAGATTGTCTAGTACAAATCATTTATTTTTCAGAAGGCCATCCTCCTCGTCCACCTGCCATTAAAAATGTTTATGGGACCTTGGGCCCTGATAGATGAAAATGTCCTTTATCTTACTCCAAACCAGACTATTGCCTTGCTTCTTGGCCATTTCCAAGCCATTCTGCCTATGCTTACATTCTGGTTATCTTTTTCATCCTCCTCCTGCCCTGAGCTCTGGTAGGTAAACTTATTATGCCCCCCAGCAGGCCACTACACCACTTCTTAGATCCTTCTAAACCATGCCACATGCTACCAAGAATATATTCCCCACCCCCTTGCCTGGCTCCCCTTTACATATTGTCTTCTACTGTGTTTCCCCGATAATAAGACCTATCCCGAAAATAAGCCCTCCCCTTACTGTGTAAGATTCCTCTAAAATAAGCCCTCCCCCCAAAATAAGCCCTATTGAGATTGCTACTGTAGTGAAGGTGATCCCCTGCGCTACACACTACATTATGGTACCCTCTGTATGCACCGTCCCCCCCCCAGGTGAAACGCACGCCGCACTCCGAGCTGCATCCAATCAGAGCTGCAGCAGTGAATGCGTCATCCTGTTCTTCCCCAGTGATTTGCTTGCTGGCGCCATTGAGGGCAGTGCCTCGGAGGAGAGCTGAGGCAGGACAACATAAAAACCCGGTATGTAAGCGGGAGTGAGGGGGCATGATGGAGGATAAAAAGGGCATGATGGAGGAAAAAAGAAGAACTCAGGGGGCATGATGGAGTAAAAAGAAGGACTGATGGTCATAATTTTATTATTCTGTCTGTTTTGACCCCCAGACATGAGTACAAAAAGGAAGAGCTATACTGTTGAGTATAAGAAAGCAATTGTAGAGGAGTCACATGGCAAGAATCTTACAGTTTTCTGTAAAGAAAAACTTTTGGATCTTTGAATGGTCAGAAAATGGAGAGCAGATTATAATAACCTCAATCAACAGGTGGATGAGGGAAAAGGGAAAAAGCACAGGTCTGGATCAGGTCGGCAGCCCTTATATCCTGACTTGGAGATCCTCATTGGTGAATGGATTGCTGACAGGAGAGCAAAGGCCTTGGTTGTGCGCAGGGCTGATATTCAAGCATTTGCCCTTTCAATGGCACCAGAGTTTGAAATGGTCTCAGAAGGATTCAAAGCATTACAACACTGGTTGGACAGTTTCCTTCAACGGTATGAACTGTCCCTAAGAAGATCAACAACACTGTTTAAGCTGGAAGATGCTGAAGTTATTAAACATGCACTTGCATTCAAGTCCTTTATTGATAGGATCGACATTTCCAAGTACCAAACCTGCAATATGATTGCTATGGATGAAACTGCAGTGTTTATGGGACAAGGATCTCAAACAACAATTCATCACAGGGGTGCAACGTCAATCTACATTCCCACCACTGGCTATGAAAGTGCACGGGTCACCTGTGTTTTGGCAATTCATTGGGATGGAAAGAAAGCCACACCTCTAATCATCAGTAAGGGCAAGAAAGAGAAGATTGAACGTGTATCTGGCATTTACGTTCTTGAAACCGAAAAAGCCTGGTGTACACAAGCCATTATAAGAAAGTGGGTCGATTTAATGCTGCCACTTGTTATGCGAGGTAACCAAAGAGGTCTGATAGTCTGGGATTCAGCCAGCACTCACCGCGATAAAGAAATGAAGAACTTCCTTGCAGAGAGAAGAATAGATCAAGTAATGATTCCTGAAGGAATGACTGCCTATCTCCAGACCCTTGATATTGCAATAAAGAAGCCATTCAAGGACCATTTGCACATGGAAGTCAATGATTACATTGAAAATAGAATGGAAAGAAATCAGCGTGGAAACTTTGTGAAGCCCTGTCTGCAAGAAGTCGTTACTTGGGTAAAGAAGTCATGGGATAAAATTACTGACAGCTGTGTCGCCAAGGCACTACGAGCAGGTTACCTGGACAAGACATATTCATTTAAAGAGAGCTATATTGCTGGATATGACAGATTGGGTCCACTTCTTCTGAAGGAAATGGAGGTGTAAGACATCCAGGACGGAATTCAGGGTATGGACACTTATGATGATGTTGTTGAAGAAGATGACATGATCATTATTGAATAAAGGTACATTTTTTTGTTCACATTTACCTGTTTATTAAAATTGCTGTTAATGTTCATTAAAATAAGCCCTCCCCTGAAAATAAGCCCTCTGGTGTTTTTCTGTCCAAAAAAAAATAATAAGACAGTGTCTTATTATCGGGGAAACACAGTATCATTAAAATATAAGCTCCTTGAGGGCAGGGACTGTCTTGTTTGCTTGTATTTGTATTTCCAGTGCTAAGCACAGTGACTGGTACATTGTAAACAACTGCTCATAGTTCTTGTGGATAATCAAAGGAAATTGTTATTAAGTATTATTTTATACTTGTGGGTAAGAATCCTTATGGATTTTTAAAAAATGTAAAATAATAACAGAATATTTACTTTTTCATTCATTCAGAAGGAGAAACTGAGTCAGAGAAATCACATAGCCAGTGGTAGAACCAGGTCTCAGTCTCTCTTATGCCCTTTCCACAATGCTAAACTACCCGCTTATTTAAAGATAAAGAAACCTGAAGCCTAGAAAAGAAAACAAAATCAGAGAAACAAAATGGAGGCAGGGTGGGGGTGGGGGTGGCAAAGAGGGGAAGAAAGAGATGATGATTAGAAAAGCAATAGACTTGGTAAGGTAGGGCTAGAGATGAATTTGCCCCAGCAACTGTGATATTCAAAAATTAATATGTAGAATCTTACACTTTGGGAGATTATTATAGTGCCATTATTCCCTTCCATAGATAAAAGTGTGTCATAATGTTCTCCTAAGTTTCCTTTATTGACTAAATGATATTTAAAGGCTTTCTGGGAGGGTGAGGAATACAGTATTGATTTCTGTTTGATATTCGGGTAATTTGAAAGCCAGTCTGATTTGATACTTAATGGTACCATGAGTGAAGAAAGGAATCCTTTTCTTAGTTTCAATTGTGATTTATCCTCCACTGAAACTAATTGGGGGGCAGGAAAGAATCTAATTTAAATTTATAATAGGAGGGCAGCAAAGTATAGTTGTTAAATGTTCCTTAGTCATATAATAGAAATGGTTTTACTTAGAAATCCTTGCCTTTAGATAATTTGACATTTCCCTGAACATAAGAAAACTCATCATTTTGTATGTTTTCTCCTCAACATATTTTGCTGATTCTAGGCTACACTGCCATAATTTATTTAGCTGAAGGATGCTGTAAGTTTCTAAAATAGTGAGTTGTTTAGTGTAATTATATTTACTAACAATTTTGGATTTGGTTGTTACAAATGAATAGGGCAAAGTTGAGGGTGGCTTATTTATCAGAGTAACTCCAAGTAATCACAACATGGTATGAGGAAAGAAAAATGGGCTAGGCATGCAAAGATTTGGGTCCAAGTACTAGTTGAACCACTAATGTACTAACTCTGCGGCCTTGGAAATATCACATGACCTGTCTGGTTTTTATTTTCCTACTCTTGATGACCTATCAGGCATCTTCCAGCTCTAACATTTTTGTGATTCATTTGTGGTAAAAGAAAATAGAAAAGTAGGTAGTGTCTGTGAGATCTTAAGAGTTATCCTCATCTAGAAGTCATAATATGGTTAAAGGGTATTGTCTATGTATGGGTAGCTACTCTAAGTATTCATGTCAAATTCACAACATAGAGCCTAAAGTTGGCAGAAGTATAAAGAGGAAAGCTATAAGAAATGATGATATCTTATTTTCTCTAACTTCATGTCCTATAGCTAACCCTAAAGGTTACTGGGGCCAGGGAATGAGGCAAAGGGTGAGGGGGCGACTTCACACACATTCTAATAAAGGGCAGCAATATCATATCTTACTATCTGCCATTCACTGGGTCCTAAGGACTGCTGGGCCTTATCATCTTCCCTTCAACTCTAATTTCTAGATCCTTAAGCATTGCCTCTGCTCTGGACCTTTCCATCTGGTATGTGTTATCTTCCCCAATTAGAATATAAGTCCTTTGAGAGGACAGGCTTTTTTGGTCTTTTCTTTCTCTTCTCAATCCTTGAATAAAGCAAGTAATTAATAAATGCTTTTCATTCCATTCCATTTCACACTTAGTTTTGATTGAGAATCATAGATTTGATTGAATTATAATAGTAAGTAATACTTTGTGATTTCTCATCTTCCATTAAAAGCTTTTAATTATAATTATAGTATCAGGGTAATATTGTGTTATTATTCAGAAAAATGGAAAATTGAATCAACTGGGTGATGAGACCATTTGCTTTAGATTTCACAGTCAGTAGAAAATATAAACCCAGCTTCAAAGTTGCTCTTTTAATTTAATTCGACAAATATTTATTAAGTGTGTACTATATGCTAAGTGCTATAGGTGATATAAAAATAAATAGATATAGTCTCTACTTTCATGAAGTTTACTGGGGGCAATGTATGAGAGGGGAAATGTCATATACACACAAAGCTCATATAAAATAGTATGTGATCAGTACCTGAGGGAGGTGTAACAACTAGTAGATATCCAATAATTCACAAATGCAACAGCCCATAGTAACCCATAGTTTCCTAACCCACTGCCCTAAGCCATGTCCAACAGCAGAGTTAAGCAATGGAGAAGCCAAGATTGGGAGCATAAAGACATTGCTTGCTGTGGAATTCTGACTCCTGAAGCGGAGCAAAGTCTCAGATCTTGATCCAAACTGATTCTGAAGCCTACAGTGGAATAATCAGGGCAGGGAACTCAGACCAAGGGGCAGCCTGCTGCAAACCTGCAGAACGTTCTTGTTAGCTGATGGTGATGGGGCCAGAGGAAGTCTACTGGAACTCCTAACAGGAGAGCAGGGCCAGAGTTGTGTTGCTCAAGCCCAAACCCTCATCAAGAACTTGCAAAATTTCAGACCAAGAGAGTAGAAATCCTACATCATCCTGGATCAGACCACTGTAGTCACACTAAAACTTACAGGTCTTCAAGAGAATACAGAATAGGCCAAGCACAGCCCAAACATCCACTCCAGAAGTACACAGAACCTGGTTCTAATGCAAAGCACCAGAGTTTGAATTGGAGAAGGCTGAAAAAATGAATAAGGAAACAAACAAAAAAGAATACTACCATGAACTATTATGGTGACAGATACCCAAGATACAAACATGGAGGAAGAGAATTATCTCAAAACTTCTGCAAGCCATGCTTGAAAGAAAATCAACTTGGACAGAAGAATTCCTAGAAGAAATTAAGGAAGAATTATTTCTTTTAAATAATAAAAAAGACCTTATAAATGAGAGCTTTATAGCCAAGGTGTCAAATACATGGCCCACAACACTTCTGAGTGCCACCTGAACCAGATTAAAATGTAGTTTCTATCTAAAAAAAAAAAAAGACATTCCTTTGTCAGGATATGATATTGTGTTATCTATTATGTGTCTCTAAAATGTATTAAAAACAAGTATAAAGGATATGGGGATTATTCATTATCTGATACTGTTCTCTAGTGCTCTTTTCCACTCACATGATTAATGAAGAGAACAAAGTCTCTGTTCAAGGGGCTCACATTCTAATTGGGGAAGAAAATACACATCAGAGGTTCAGATGCAGGGCAGATAGAAAGGTCTGGGGTAAAGGCACTGCTCAAGGGTCTAGAGAGCACTGTGGCAGGGAAGATGATAAGCCCTAACATGATTAATGAATCACTTGTGACTTTCTAGAAGGATACAATGTCACAGTCTGAAATTTCCATTGGATTTTCATAGAATCACAGATTTAGAGTCAGAGGGCACCTGAGAAATCAAGTCCTTATGTTATGGAAGAGGAAAATAAGGCCCAACAAGGCAAGGAGAATGACCTGCTCAGGGAAGAACCAGTATATCGAGCCAGGCTAGGATTCTAATTAAAATCCACTGCTCTTCCTATCCTGCTAGGCTACTTCCTAGAAACAAGGCAGATAAATACTTGATGGGTTCAACTGACCATGCTAAGCAGCTTAAAAGTTCACTATAATAAGAGAAGTTCAACATCAGGATGTCTCTCTGTGTTAAATTTATGTTTGGATTCATGAACTAACAAACATGACATTTATGAGAATGAGAGAGAAAAAAAGCTCACTCTGTTCTCCAAAAAAGGCCTACCTAGAGGCAGAGAAATGATTACTTTGGAAAAAAGCTAAATATCTGGTGTGTTCAACTAAATGAATGATACCTAGATGATGCATATTATAACAGAGCAACACTGAAGCATTTGTAGGATCCTTAAATATTCTCATAAAAATACAGGAACCTAATAAAGAAAAAAGCCCCTCCAAATCACTACATATTTATTTTCTTTCACTCTATCTTCTTTTTCACAGTGATCTGCTGCGTATTATTTTAATTAGGTTTATAATTTGACATTGAGTAAATCTGCAAATCTCATATCCCCACAATTAAGTATGAAATTTCCACCCAACCCACCACTAGACCATGAACAAAAATGAGAAGCTACTTGGTCTAAACAGATGTGGCTCTCGTTTCTTTCCTCACTTTCCCCATCTTTTCTATGGTTCAGCAAATTATCTTGATTTGTGTCCTTGCAAATGTTTGGAAATGGAAACTAGAAAGAAAAGCAATTTGATGTACTATCTAAAAATTACTTTTGGTTCTAATTTGAGATTTTTTTTTATCAGTATGGGGAACCCCTGGTGTTGAAGCTCCCCCACTGTTGTAGACATATCTTCCATTCCTCTGTATCTCTTCCAAAACAAAGGGCTGCTGCCACCACCATCACTACCACCAACAGTATCCTTATTGAGAGAACCTATGAGGGCCCCTGAGAGGTTCAGGTAGTTGCCCATGAGCACATAGCTAGTATATGTGTCAGAGGCAGGCCTGGAAACTGGTTCTTGCTGCCTCTAAGGCCATCCCCTCTACAACCACTAGTCAGAAGTATAAAACTGAAAAAGAAATAAAAATGCAATAAAACAGGTAACATTACATTTCAAAATTAAGTTATACGAAGCACATAAGGATCCTTATGTACAGATTAGTGACCCTGGTTTCTATTTGAGGTTGACACCAGGTCAGCATGCTCCTTGTTTAAAAAAAGTAAAAAAAAAAAACTCAAAGGACACAGCTTGCCTTTAATGCCCATCTATATACATTTGTATATCTATACAATGAACATCTATGTTTGGATTTCAGCCAAAATCTCTCGACTGTTTTGTACACACCATGACACCTCCAAAATTCTACCCCCCCTATCTACCTTTTTAAAAAATGGATATGGGCGGAGTAAAGATGGCAAAGTAGAAACAGGACCTCTGCTCTGCTCCAGCTTCCACCTTCCCCAATTCATATAAAAGGGGACTCTGAACAAACTTTGGAGCTATAGAACCCACAAAATGATACAGAGAAGCTAATCTCCTGCTGAGGACAGCCTGTCAGGTCAGCAGGAATTGGAAAGCACAGCACTCTGGGAGCTGAGCCCAGGCCCATGTGGGCCGGAGGTTTTAGCCATTGGGCGGGCCTGACCAACCACTGGCTGGAGGGACTCCAGATCACCAGCAGCTGTGGCCGTTTCCAGAATTATCAACACATAGATGTGAAGGACAAAGTGAGAGGTCAGTGTAGTGTGGACTTTGGGACCAGTAGTTGGGAGAGCGTGGGTTTTGCCCCCAGGGCAAGAAGCTGCAGAGACACCCCCTCGGAGCCATGTTGCAGCTTCAGCTCCTGGCCTGCAGACTGTAGGGGGACCAAGCAACCAGTCTGAGGGGTAATTGCTCTTGCTTTAACCTGCTTGGATCTAGATTGCGGTCTAGGGTGGAGGTCCTGGCATGTGTGTCCAGCTTGGCAGAGCATGTGGAGGCTTCAGAGAGGGCACCCAACTAATATCTCCAGCAGCTGAGAAAACCCAAGCATTTGGGACAGAAGCTCATCTGTCTAGTGGCAGAGTCCTACTGTGGCAAAAAGCCCAGGGGTCAAGTGACTGAGGGGCGACATGACCAGGCAAAGGAAGCAAAACAAACAGAAGAATCCAATATTAGACTCCTATTTTGGAGACAAAAAGGATCAAAGCATGGAATAGGAGGAAGACAGTGTAATAAGAATGTAAATTTTAAAGATCTTCCCTGCCCCTAGGCTAATGTGCACCTGAAGCCTGGGGTGGGGGAGGCTTGTTTTTCAGTAGAATACTTCTTGATTGGCCAGTGAGTCAATAAGGTTGTTACATTCTCTGAGCCAGGAGAAGGCTATATAAGCCCTGATGTGTAGCTTTGTTTTGGGGACTCACTTTGAGAAGTATTCTGTGATTTGATCTGAATTCTGGGAAGCCGTTGTTGAGAGTCCCCCGGCTTTGAAAAACCCAGAATGTGGAAACCCAGATGTTGACTGGGTATGGATGTAATGGTTGGACAGTTTGGAAATCTGTCTACTTGATGTTTCTGTCTTGATAATTATGCCTGTATACTTTGAGGTTCAGGGTGCTGACCTTTTCTCCTGAACAAGGTAAACGATATATGTCTGACTGATTAAAGTAAGCTTGTTAACCCATTTTGAGTTGCTTTCCTTTAACAAAGCAGATCCAAGAACCTGTGGTAGCTGCAAACCCTGAGGACGCTTGGGGTGCTTGCTGCTACAGACAGTGAAGTCAGAACTCCTGCACCAAAAACCTCAAAGGAAAATACAAGCTGGTTACAGGCCACAGAAGACCTTAAGAAGCAGATAAGAGAAGTAGAGGAAAAATTAGGAAGAGAAATGAGAATGATGCAAGAAAATTATGAAATGAGAGTCAACAGCCTGACAGGAAAATAACACCTTAAAAAACAGACTAACTCAAATGGCAAAAGAGGCTCAAAAAGGCAATGAGGAGAAGAATGCCTTAAAAAGTCGAATTTGCCAGATGGAAAAAGAATCTCAAAAGCTCACTGAGGAAAATCATTCCTTCAGATTTAGAATCAAATAAAGGGAAGCTAGTGACTTGAGGAGAAATCAAGATGCTGTTAGATCCAAACAAATGAAAGAATAGAAGGCAATGTGAAATATCTCATGGGAAAAACCACTGACCTAGAAAATAGATCCAGGAGAGATAATTTAAAAATTATTGGACTACCTGAAAGCCATATTCAAAGAAAGAACCGAGAAATCATCCTCCAAGAAATTCTCAAGGAAAATTGCCCTGATGTTTTAGAACCACAAGGCAAAATAGAGGTTGAAAGAATCCACCGATCACCTTCTGAAAAAGATCCCAAAAAGAAAACTCCTAGGAATATTATAGATTCCAGAATTCCCAGATCAAGGAGAGAATATTACAAGCAGTCAGGAAGAAACAATTTGAATATTGTGGAAACACAATCAGGATAACCCAGGATCTGGCACCTTCTACACTGAGGGATTGAAGGGCCTGGAATATGATATTCCAGAGGGCAAAGGAGCTGGGATTAAAACCAAGAATTACTTACCCAGCAAAACTGAGTATCATGTTTCAGGGGAAAATATGGTTATTCAGTGGAATAGAGGACTTTCAAGCATTCTTGATGAAAAAAACCAGAGTTGAATAGAAAAGCATGAGAAGGTAAACAGGGAAAAGAAATCATGAGGAACTTATCAAAGTTGAACTATTTACATTCCTACATGGAAAAATGATAATTGTAACTGATGAAACTTTTCTCAGTATGAAAATAGCTGAAGGGAATAGAAATATAGATAGATAGTCTTTTATCGGAGGGTATATAGGTATATGATTACATAAGTGAATGTGTATATATATGCTTATACATAGATAGAGGGCACAGGACCAATTTAATAGGAAGGGATGATACTTAGAAGGTGAAATTAAGAGGTGAGAGAGGAATATAATGAGAGGAGATGGGGAGAGACAGAACGGGGCAAACTATCTCATATAGAAGAGACAAGGGAAAATGGGTACAATGGAGGGGAAGAAGAGGAAGGTATAAGGGAATGGGTCAACCTTACTCTCATTGAATTTGGCTCAGGGAGGGAATGACATACACACTAAATAGAGTATCTCACCCTACAGGAGAGTAGGGGGGGAAGGGGATGAGAGGGGGGATGATGGAAGGGAGGGCAGGCTAGGGGGGAGGGAAGTTGGAAGCACACACTTTTGAAAAGGGACAGGACCAAAGTAGAGAACAGATCAAGTGGGAGATGGGATGGGAGGGAGGGAAATATAATCAGTCTTCTACAATATATCTACTATGGTAATGTTTTGCATTAGCCACACATGTACAACCTATATTGAATTGCTTATCTTCCCAGTAAGGGTGGGTGACAAGGGAGGAAGGGAATGAATCTGGAATTCAAAGTTTTAAAACCAGATGTTTAAAAATATATTTATACTATTAATAATACTATTTTACATGTAAGTGGGAAATAAGAGGAGGAGATATACTGGGGGACTGCTGTTTTGGGGAGGTGGGTAGGGGAAAAAATGGGGAGAAAATTTGTAACCCCAAATCTTGTGGAAATGAATGAAGTAAACCAGAAGTTAATAAAGCGTTTAAAAAAATATAAATAAAAAATGAATATGGTCTGAGCTATACTCAAAGGAACCTTATGAAAAAGTTTCTTTTCTCCTCTTACACTTTTCCTTATCACATACCTTACTATAAAACATGAGCAGTCCTACACAGCGAGAGTACATCATATTTTTTTTTTCAATTTGTGTGGTTTCTTTTCAATTTAATTTCATGTGCAGTAGATCAATCAAATAATGTCTGTTAACTACAGTGAAATATTTACTGGAATTAGAGCATCTGCAACATCTACAATCTTTTATTTTGGTCTTAAACTAGATAAAAACTACAGTAGTAGCTGGCATTTTTTTGCGATCAGATAATACAAATATAGTCGATTGAAAATTAATTTTTTTCTTAAACAAAACGGAATTTGCTTATTGTCATAGGAACTGAAATAAATAAAATATCACCAGGATCTGAGTCACTGAAAGTGACAAATAAGCACAAGACTTAGTATATAATAGAACAGTGTCACAATTATAATCAGCAAGTAAGAGGTAATTACAAGTCATGTTTACCAGATAATACAATGGATAATCCAGCTGTAAGTAGCAATCAAGGTTTGAACTTGGCATAATCTCCCAGTATTATAGATCAAGGCTTCTTTTGATAACAACTTCTATTTGTACAATGCTTTCTACCTTTCATATACAGCTTTCTACTTATACTGGTATGAATGAAATTTCTTTAGAATAAATTTTCTTTCATTCACTATCTAAGCCAAATTAACTCAGCATACACACCTAGGAATTGAACAAATTAGTTTGAAATGCTGAGGCAACACCCAGTGAAGACAATTCTCACATGCATACCTCTGTTGAAACCAGAAAATACTGGAACATTTTGCTATATGAGGACATTTCATACCTCTTTTCAAGAAATTGGATATAGTAAAAACAAATTGATTAAAATAAGAAGGGGAAGAACCCTTTCTTAAAGTTCTTGAAAAATACAAATGATATAATTTTCCCCAAAGAGATAATTACTAAATATTATACATATTATAAATATATAAATGTGCCCTAAGTAAAATGAAATTATCATTCATGATAAACCTACACATCCAATATAAATCCTGAATCTTATCACTTATTTCTCACATTTTTACTTAATAAATATCACCTGAAAAGTGCTGTGGCACAGTGGGTAGAGAGTTGGCCTTGAAAGAAGGCAAATTGGTACTTCAGTCTAGCCACTGATACATATTGATTGTGTGGCCCTGGGCAAGTCTCTTATCATCCTGTATTCCCCTCATTCTCCCCTCCCCAGGTAACTGTCTAACACTGTAAGTTGCAAATCAGATGCTAAACAATATTGGAGGGAATTTTCTCACCAAGAGTATCTTATATGGATAAAATAATACATCTGGTCCAAAAAAAAAATCACATATACCATGTTCAAATTATATATAGAATACTAGTCCTCCATTATATGTATTACCTTGGACAAATCATTGAATTCTTTGAGCATTTACTTTACTCATCTGTAGACTGAGAAAGCTGGACTAGAATACCTCTATTCCAGAATAAGTAATCCTATGATCAGAGGCTTTGATAATGAAATGAACATCCACACACCTAAGTACCAAATTCCAAATACAAAAGAGATGCAAACATAACAATAGTTACTTCCAACATGTTTTTACTTTTAGTCATCCTGATTCACAGTGCGTGTGCTACCAATTTTTTTTTAAATCAAAGTTTTGGCAAAATTACAAAAGGAATTTATGAACAAAACATAAAAAAATTAAACCCTTAAATTTTGCAAGTGAAAATGTGATGAATTAAAACAACCCTAATCCCCCTTTTGGTTTTATGAGTAAAAAGTAAAAGTGGCTGTAAAGCAATTTACCAGGTAAGTCCTCCCATCTAATGGCACTCCAATTTATACCACTTAAATTGATAACATTAAAGTCCTACACTGATGTTTTATTCTGAGATGGTAGTTATACTGGATCCTAGAAGACAGTGCCAAAGGAGCATACATTTTTGACAGCTCCTAACAAGTCAGAGAGGCTTTGAGTAAAGACCTGTAACACACTGTGTGTCTATCATTTGAAGAACAGATTCACTAACTTTGAAGGGGGTCATCACCAGATAATTTGCTGCACTGATGTATTTTTCGGCCACAGCCATTTATGATAATAATTTGATTGGACACAGACAGACTGCACTCTGTATCCATGCCAACAAAACATTTTAAAAAGAAAGTGAAATATTGGTAGCAAACAATTATATCTTTTTCATTAAAACTATTTAAAGTATTGCTAAGTTTGTAGATTTTTGTCTGGAAGGAACCACAAAGGTTATCCAGTTAAGAAGAGTTAAGTGAGTTGCCCAGTTCATATGGATAGTAAATAAGAGAGGCAGAATTTGAACACGAGCCTTTTAATCCCAAATCAATTAATCAAGAAATACTTTTTAAGTGGCTGCTATGTGCCAAGCTAAACACTGGGAATATACAAAAGAGGAAAAAGATTAGTCCTTGCTCTAAGGGAGCTTACAATCTAATGGGGACAACAATCTGCAAACAAATATACATAAGGCAAGCTTACACAGGACAAATAGGAACGATGAACAGAGGGAAGACACTAGAATTAAAAGGGGTTGGGAAGGACTTCCTGTAGAAGGCTACATTTTAGTTGGGTTTTAAAGGAAGCCACAGAGGTCAATAGAGTGGAAGAGGGAGTGCACTAAAGGCATGGGGAATAGCCAGAGAGAATGCCCAGGACTGAGAGGGAGAGTGTATGTCTTATTAGTGGAATAGTCAAAAGGATCCCTGATCCTTTGATCAAAGAATAAGTGTCACAGGAGGGGACTAGGTTACGAAAGTCTTTGAATGACAAAGCATTTTGTATTTACTCCCAGAGGCAATAGGGAGCCACTAGAGTTTATTGAGTAGGGGGCTGACATGATCAGACCTACACTTCAGGAAAATCACTTTAATGCCTGAATGGAGGATAGACTGGAGCAGGGAGAGACAAGGCAAGCAGACACCCCCTCCCTCCCAAGCAGATTATGGCAATAATCCAGGTGTGAGGTGATGAGGGTCTACACTATGGGAAAAGACTGGATATAAATAATAATGTTCCTTTAAAACTTAAACTTCTCAAAAAAGCAGAACATGTCAAATGTCACTATTTAATATTTAAAGACATTTTAAGCATAATTTTAATTTTTATGACAAATAGTCATTTAGAACTATGAAAGAGATCTACATCCATAGAACTATATATGGGGTGAACCAAAAAGGACAAGATGAGGCCACATATACTAAGATCAGACATTGAATGATGTAATAAGGCACCAAGCTCCAAAATGCTGTGTTTTAAATAGGATCATGTAATGGTATTAAGGGCAAGTAGGTGACACCATAGTAAGCAAGGCCTAGAGTCAGGAAGACTCTGAGTTCAAATCCAGCCTCAGATGTTTACTAGTTATATGACCCTGGGCAGGTTTGCCTCAGCTCCTCATCTGTAAAATGAGAAGGAAAATGGAAAACGACTCCAGTATCTTTGCCAAGAAAACCCCCAAATGGGGTCATAAAGAATCAAATGCAACTAAAACAACTGAACAACAATAAATGGTATTAGCCACTACTTTAACCTTTGCTGGCTGCCTTGTACCTCTTAGGTGACATCCAATTATCTAATAGCCAAGAATAATGTAATTTTATCTGACCTAATAATGCAAACTGAAATTTTTAAATGTTTGTATATAGCAAATGCCATGTTCAGATGTTGATGTAATGGATGATTCCAGTAGATTAAAAATCCATGCTAGGGGCGGCTAGATGGCGCAGTGTATAGAGCACTGGCTCTGGAGTCAGGAGGACCTGAGTTCAAATCTGGCTTCAGACACTTGATGTGCTTACTAGCTGTGTGACTTTGGGCAAGTCACTTGACCCCAATTACCCTCCAGAAAGCAAAAACAAAAAATAATACACGCAAATTTTTGGCTTATTTGAAGCTCATAAGAATCAATGAAAAGAGACAAAGATAAGGCCACAGATGTGATATTCCATTACTATCTATATGACCTTGGGCAACTCGTGTACTTTCTTTTTTTGTTTGTTTTGCTCTATTTTTTTGGAGGGGGGAAGGTAGGGCAATTGGGATTAAGTGACTTGCCCAAGGTCACACAGTTAGTTTTTGTGTTAAGTATCTGAGGCCGGATTTGAACTCAGGTCCTCCTGACTCCAGGGCTGGTGCTCTATTCACTGTGCCACCTGTACTTTCTCTAGGCCACCATTTTCTATGCTATAAAATGAAGGGGTTAGACCAGATGACCTCTCAGTCCCTTCCAACTCTCAATCTTTGATCATGCATTCTCCTATCTTCCTGCACAGGGTACTCAGCTGATGAGAACTCCATATGGACCTTGGATTATGCATGGACATTTTGTGACGTGTTCCCATGAGTTAACCATATGGTGAATAGGAGTCACTTTGATTGGCTGCCCAGGTATAACGAGAATACAATTAAAAGGCACTGCTAGACTAGAATCTTTTCCTTCTTCCTTCCTGATAGTGTTCTAGTAAAAGAAGAGAGATAGATAATGATGTAAGGGGAGTGGTCTTAGGCCCTCTTCATCTGAGGTCCACATATAGCCTATGAATATAAACCTTGATCCTTTGTGTAAGTATGTGTTCTCTCACTCTGGATGAGGCTATGACCTTGTGAGTTTTGAAAGGTCAAGAGAGCAAGGTGGTCTGGGATTTGAGCCCATGCTAGGTTTCATAGTAAGTCCAGTATTGAGGTCCCCGAGAACAGGGAGCCACCTTTGGGATTCAGTCCAGATGTAGCCTAGACAAGGGTTCTTTCAGTCTCAATGCTGCATTTGGACATAATCTTAGTGGGACAATACCATGTAGAAACTGTGTTAAGTCTGAACCTACTCTAAAGAGACCAAAGTAGTATAGGAGATAGTATACACCCCCCCCACACACACAAGGTGTTGGGTAAAATGTTTGTACTTCTGTTCTTGCTATATTTTTGAAGTAAATATGCCTTTGTAAAAGTTAATTGATGGTAATTGGTTCAATGGCACTGAGGTATTAGTCACTGACAGGTAACAGTCAATGGAATCACTTTGGAATGGGTACTCAAGCAGATAGAATTGGAGATGACACACCTCAACCTTTCAAGATTACCACCAGAATCCCTTAGAGGGAGAGATGTAGGTGGCCCAGTTCTGGAAAAGGGAGGCCAGAGAACAAACACTTATAAAGCCAGTAAACAAAAATATCTTAACAGGAAACCCTTTCTCTATCCAAGACAATGGACATGTGGTTCCATCTTCTTGGAAAGGGGGAAAGGGAAGGATGTGGTTGAAAGGCTTTGTCTCTTGCTTCAGGAGAGTGAGACTGTTCATACGCAATTTTCCCTTGTTCACCCTCAGGTCCATGATTAGGATCTGTTGTCTTCTAGTCTGTGCTGTGCTCTCTATCTCAAAGAGCCATCTGAAAAAGGGGCAACTTTAGAATAAAGACTACCCAGTCCAACCCAGTCCAAAGAGGGGGGCCCTAACCAAAAACAGTCTGAGTCAACTAACTCATCCCCAATTCCTGAGACTTTTTCATTCACATTCATCAAAATATGAATGTATAGCTAAGTATTCCAGACTATCCTTAATACTTTCGACCCAGTGCAAAGGGTGTATCTATTCTTTCCCCAAGGAGATGTACCTCCCTACGACCTCATTAACTGGCTCATAAAACTTCTCTGATCAATCCTTTACATAAGGAATAGTGAGAACAGAACAAGATTTAGAAGTCAGAAGACCTAGATTTGAATTCCAACATGACACTTATTTTCTTTGTGATCTATGAGAAGACATTTTATTTCTCAGGGTCTCAGTTTCCTCTCTGTACAATGAAGGCATTGGAGAGATGATTTCTGATTCTATGACTCTATTCTTTCCTAACATTTTACATTGTCATTTTTCACAGAAACAATTAACAACAATTGGTGGGAATAAGTACGCTACTTTAATTCTCATTTGCAAGTCTATCTTCAGAATTTCCTGTAACATTATTTTGGATCAGGAATCTCTGGAATATATCTTGCCTTTTAGTAACAAATAACATCTAAGTCAGTAGAACATTTTTTAAAACCTAATATTTTCTTTCATAACTTTCCTTCTTCCTTTAGTTTTGTGGAAATGAGTTTTCCCTTTTATATTGACTAAATGTCTCAGGTTATCATCCCTCAATATATTCCTTAAATTCTTTGGTCAGATAAGGATTGCCAAAGACAGATTTGTTTAGGGGAAAGCCAATGTTATAACACTCTTTAGCAGTTATAAAATTTTAGAATAAATCTTTAAAAAGTGAACCATTACTTACTTGATTATATAAAGCAGGATCAGTAGTCCCAATTTCTCCAAAAACATAAGATTTTATCATCTGCCTATCCTTTACCTTATAACAGATTTTAAAATGTTACATTTTAATTAAATTTTGTCTGATCACTGAATAATAACAACCCATCTTTCAATCCTATTTGCTTTTCTTATGTTTTGAATAGCTACATCAGTTCTTTTTTAAATTCTTTTTTGTAATAGGAAGACCAGAATCAATCACCAAATTGGAACTTTGTTTATCATTATCTGAAGACCAACTTTCTATTTCTTGGTATTTTCATATTCTCTTATAATAGTTGCCTTTCAAAGGTGGTATGTTAAGGTGTTGTCTCCTGTTGTTTTAGTATTCTAGGGGAGTTAAGGGTTTAAGTTTACTGCATGATTTGCTATTTAGCTGTTTCAGTCATGTCCCAATCTTCAAGACCTCATCTGGGGTTTTCTTGGCAAAGATACTAGAGTGATTTGTATTTCCCTTCTCTAGATCATTTTACAGATGAGGAACTGAGGCAAACAGAGTTAAATAACTTGCTCAAGGTCACACAGCTAGTAAGTGTCTGAGGCAGGATTTGAACTGAGGTCCTCCTGACTCCAGGACTGGTGCTCTATCCAATGTGCCACTTAACTGCTCATATTGAATTACTCTTCCCTAATAAAGGAATGTTGAAGCATGATGGCTTTCAAGAAGGAGGGAGCATTTGGTAGGCACTTTCTTCCACAAGTTGTAGGGAGAAGAGGATGGCCTTCTAAAAATTGGCCCTTGCGCTTACCTTTGGCCCATATACTGTAAGTTTCTTGTCCCTGCCTTATTCTCTCTACATTTTATGTGACTCTTTTTGCTATATGATTCTGTTATCTCCACAATTTGAGCAACTATATTAATCCTCTCACTTTGGGTTTAGATTTTTCTATTTCAAGATAAAAGAAGGCATTTACTGTTCAGTGAAGAAGTACAGAAAAAGTACATTGTCCAGAAGAGTAGGAGTGCTGCACTTTGAATCATGATCAAAAGTTCAGAGAAGATTTAAAAGGACTTTGAGGACCTCAGCATTGCTACTTGCAAAAAAAAATACTGAAAAAAATAATGCATTTTTTGAATCTACAAAGATTTTTGTCAACTTGATACGTTTTAATAATACCAATGGAATTTCATAATTGTGATATATCTTTAATAAGCACATAATTTTTCAATAGCTAACTTTGGCAGGCATTTAAAATTTTTATGAATAAACAATGAGTAATATTCACTGCAGCTCTTTTTGTGGTGGCAAAGAATTGGAATCTGAATGAGTATCCATCAATTGGAGAATGATTGAACAGTTATGGTATATGAATGTGATGGAATGCTATGTGCTATAAAAATGATGAGCAGGATTTTTTTTTAAACCTGGGAAGACTTATATGAACTGATGCAAAGTAAAGCAAAATGAATCAGGAGAACAATTTATATATTAAACAACATAACTGTCAAGACAAACCACTTTGAAAGGCTTAAGAACTCTGATCAATACATTGATCAACCATAATTCCAGAGGATTCATGATGAAACATGTTACCTATCTCCTTAGAAGTGATAGACTTGGGGAAGCTAGGTAGCACAGTAAATAGAGCACCAGCCCTAGAGTCAGGAGGACCTGCATTCAAATCCGGCCTCAGACACTTGACACTTACTAGCTGTGTGACCTTGGGCAAGTCACTTAACCTAATTGCCCTGCCTTCTCCCCATAAGAAAAAAAAACCAAAAACAAGCAAAAAAAAAAAGAAGTGATGGACTCTAAAGTGCAAATTAAGCCTTTTTTGGAGGACAGGGTCAATGTGAGAATTTTTTTCACTTCATTCTAGGTACATAACAGAAATTCTGATTTTCTCACTGTGGGAGTTGGGGGAAGTAGAGAAGGTAGGAGAGAATGAGGATCTGAAAATAAAATTGAGTTTTAAAAAAAATTTGTTATGAAAAAATAAACAACAAATAACTGATAGTTGTTATACTGAAAGGGAGAAAGCAGAAGTAGAAAGATATTAATGTTAAATTAAGAAATAGTTTAAAATTTCATATTTCATTCAGGTTTCTTATCCATTAGTAAGCAGTCTATATTATTTGCAACAGCAATCTCAATGGTTCCTTATTTTTATTATTAACTTGGATTGTCTGGAGCATTTACAGATATCATTTACTTGCTTTCTATTGACCATGAAGGAACTTCAGTGACCAGCTTCCAGCCAAATATAATTCATCTCTGAGGGCACCCTAATTGGTTATTGAGACAGAAGAACTGAAGACTCAAGGGACCATTTAAAAGAAGATCGCTTCCCACTGGTGTTTTCTTGGCTACAGCTTTCCAGGTGACAAGATGTGATTCTAGTGGGTCTTTCTCTGACTCAATATAATAGTAACCCATAACCACCTCCCTATATGGGGTGGAGACTCAACAGAATGGGCTTATGCCCCTGGCTCCTAAATGCCTTTGCTTCTCTTTTGTGTTTCCTTTCCTTTAGGTGACCTTGTGAGTTTTGAAAAATCTAGCTGTCTACAAGTGACAGTGGCAGTTAACAGAGAAGTTGGGGCTACAGGAACAAGATGACAAGTGAAGCATCTTCTACAGAGGGTGGACATCATCAGAAAGGATATCAAGTATGGTCTATTTTTGTCTGCAGACCTATACTGGGAATTGATGAGACAATGCCCAGTGGAGATGAAATATAAATGGCTAATTAGTGCCTTGCAAAAAAGCTGTTTTATATCCCAATGAGGCTTATCCAACAGTTTCCCAACAGACTGTAACAGCAGTTATAAGTTACTGAATTCTGTTCTAATAATTCTGTAATATGCACCATGATTCTTTTTTAAAGGTTATGATTGCTTTCCATGTAGGAATAAATTTTCTGTCCTTAACCCGAGTCATGTTTGTACTTTGGGTACTTTTGTTATTTCCTCCCCCTGTCCCTTTTTGGGGGAAACACAGACAAAACTCTAACTTTTACTATAATTCACATCATCCCAGGGTGGGGGGATGTTAATGAGACTAAAGAGTATGAGAGTGAAAAGCATAATTTCTCAAGTAGAAATCAAGCTTTCCCAGAGATGAACCCTGGTAATCTGCAATAGCTGTAAAAGGTGAGTAGTACAGGTGACCAGTACTTAGGGCTTAATTTGAGCAGTGCAGTACTCTGGGCTTTACACTAGATTTTCTTTCTTTTCTTTACTTAATGATTGGTTAATGTTTTTAATGATTTTTTTTACAGCAAGGTCCCTTCCCATCAACTCTTTTCTATCGCCAGAACCCTCTTTTGTAAGAATGAAGTAAAATCAAGAAAAACAAATCAATATATTTCCCATGATGAAATGTATGCCTCTGTCTATACCACTAATTCATTCTTCTTTGCTGAAAGGCAAGTGATGTGCTTCATTATCAGTATTTTGTAGCCATGATTGTAGGAGCAACTAGGCAGTGGAATGGATAGAATGCTGGGCTTGTAGTCAAGGGTTTAAATCTAGCCTTGGACACTTAGCTGTGTGACTCTGGGTAAGTTATTTGACCTCCATCTGCATCATTTGTAAACTGTTTCTTCATCTATAAATTAGGGGTGGTAATAATAGAACCTGTCTCTCAGGGTTGTTGTAGAGATCAATGAGATCATAATTTAAAAGCACTTAATACAGTGCCTGGCACACAGTAAGTACTATGTTACTAACACATGTTAGCTGCTATTATTATTTTGATTGGTTGCTACAGCAGAATTCTGGAGTTTTTCAGTACCATTTTGTTTTACATACTGTGGTCACTGTGTAAATTATTCTTCTGGTTCTATTAACCTTGTTCTGTATCAATTCATACATATCTTCCCAATTTTCCCTGAATTTTTCATGTTTATAATTTCTTACAGCAAATTATGTACCGTTACATTCACATACCAAAATTTGTGCATAGCTTATTTTTTCCCTACTGTTTAATCTTTTAAAATGCCACCTACATAAACTAAGAATCTGAAGATGGATGACTCATTTCAGAAAGCAACAGACTATGGAAGATCGTCAAGGGAGACCTTTAAATCTTTGTTTATTAGGTAGGTGGACTGTTACATGAGAAAGCTGGAGTCCATAAAACATAAATAGCAAATATAGAGATATATGACGACCTCCAGTTTTCATTTAGTAAAAGAGCTTTAAAAAAAGATTTCCTTTTAGTTATTCATACTACTACATTTGGCACAATTTCTTAAGTGGTAGACTTTAAAGAAAAACACATTTTTATTTGTTAAAGAGATAAATTGATGCAAACCGATAAAGCACAAAGAAGTACATTAAAGCTCAAATTCTTATGTAATCAAGTTCAAAATTTGAACTTGTGAAGAAAATCTATGTGACTAAGTAGACGAGAAAAGACATTTTAAAATGAATTTAGGTAGAAGCAATATCAATGTTACAGTGAGAAAGAAATCTCTTTTCTTCTGGTGTAGGTCTTGCCTTTGGGGTGGGGGTGTGGATAGGAAGAATTGACTTATAGAGTATTAGAAAACTGATGGACAGGGCTCTGGGGTGGGCCACATAAGCTGAATAACTGATGGCCATAACACTTAATTCTAGAGAGCTAAAAGAGGACAAATCCATAGTACTTCGTGACTGACTGGATATACAGAAGTGAAATTGAGAGAAGTCAAAGGTAAATTCCAAGTTAACAAGCCTAAATTAATGGGAAAATGATGCATTAAAAAAAGAAAGTTGTTTTGGAAGTAAAATGATACTAAGGGCATAAAAAAGGAAACTTGTTTCAGAAGTAAAATGAAACATAAAAGATCTCCCAATCCCATGATAACATGGGCAACTGAGGGAAAAAAAGAAACATATAAATTTTGAGTTTTGATTAACTAGGAAATCAATGTACAGAAATTCTATTTGCTCACTGCCAGGATTCTGACTCATTAAAGTATGATGTGCAAAAGATGGAGTAAAAAGAGAAGAAGAGCACTTAAGGTTTACAATAATTTTAAGAACCACTGAGCACTCTGAGAAATTAAGACTCATGTCCTAAAGATGAAACCATGGGCTGCTTCAGATACTTACTAGATGTGTGATGCTTAACCTCTGAGTGCCTCCATTCCTTCATTCTAAAATGAAAGTATTGGCTCTAATGGCTTCTAAAGGTACCTATAAACTCTAAATCTATGACTATATTATTTGTATATGAGCAAATTTTCAGAAGAAAAGGAAAATTGTCTCATTACTTCAATGAATCTATAACCCCAATGTTATAAACCCCATCTGCAATGATGCAGATCCCAACATTCCTATCCATCCTGATCAATTCTTATTCAGTTCCTCCCCTGGGTTCACCACAGGTGGTCCCCTCAATATGCTGGAACACTTCTTTCAAGTCTATAGACCTCACAAGGATATCAGTGTAGCACAAAAGATGTTCACCAGTAAACATGATTATCCCTCAATCTGACTATGTGACCAGTCCATCTTCTTTTTCTGGTTATAACCAGAATTTCTTGGATGACACTTTTTATGATGCTTCTCCTTCATAATTCCTTGTTTGTAATGGGTCATACCTGGTTCACACCCCATGTGCCTTTTGTTGTTCTTTGGATGACTCTTTCCTTCAGTTCTTCAGAGGTTGTACTATTCTATGACTTATAGCCAAATAACATCACTAGAAGAATAATGGTGCTAAAAAAAAAAGATGGGTCCTTGTTTTAAGGAGAAGCTTATGGTCATGAAAAGAACTATGCAGTTTTACCAAACTATCCAACTTGCTGTCTTGTATTATTCAATTTTAAACCTAGCTCATTGCCTTTAACCTGTATGTATATTTTTCATTGAACAATTTATGCAGGTATGAATGTAAACATATGGATTAGTAATTATTAATGTTCTCTTCACCTTTAAAATATAAATATAATATTAAGGTCTGAGATTCCCCCCCACACACACACACACACAACTGTGGTAACTTTTCTTCCTTTAGATACCTTGAGAATAGATCACTCAATATTCTCAAAGTCTGGCTGCTCCATATACCTTCTCTGTATGTATTTAGTTTAGTCCAATAGCTTTCCCCATCTATCTGGCCTATACTATTGCAATAGTTTCCTAATTGGTCTCCTTATCTCAAGCCTCTCTCCACTCCATTCTATCCTTCAAGCAGCTGCTAAGGTGATTTTCCTAAAATTCAGTTCTGACCCTCTGAGTCACCTGTTGACGCTTATCATCTCTACCTCCACAACATAGAGACCTGACTATGTCACTCCCTCTACCCAATAAACTCTAATGATTCCATTTTCTTTAGGATCAAAAATAAGCTACTCTGCATTTAAAGCTCTTCATAAACTGGCTCCTCCCTACATTTCCAGGCTTCTTACACAGCACTCCCTTCATATGGTCATACTTGTCCACTTTTTTTTTTTGGTTCCTTATGCATGATACCATCTCTATGCCATTAGCTATCTCTAATACCTGGAACGTCCTCTCTCCTTACCAGTTCTTCTTGAAATTGCTAACTTCCTTCAACACTGTTTGAGTACCACCTTCTATATGACATCTTTCCTAGTCCCCCATCTATAAATTCCTTTTCCTCCAACAGAGCCTTTGGAGTTTATTGAGTAGGGGAGTTAGTGATGTGAAGAGTCATTCCTAAATCAGTTATCTTCATAGTAAGTCCTCTTATTTGTTAAAGACAAAAATTTAGAAAATTTATGGTGTTCAATTAAAACACCTATATTTATTACCTATTTAAGTAAATTATTAATGCCAATTAAAAAAATGAATAAAGAATACTTTCTCAGAAATTTTCCTCTTATAAATAAATTGCCCTAACAAAGCAATTAAAAGAGTCTAGAAAGTGCCTCAGACAGCAAAACTTTATCTATTTGGCAAAAGGACAGAGACAACAATGTTACTTAATGGCAATGGCAACAGTCTATCAGTCCACAAACATTTATAAAGTACTTCTTATGTGTCTGGCACACACAGTCCTAGGTGGTGATAATATAAAGAGAAACACAAAAGTCAAGTAGTCCCTGCTCTGAAGGAGCTTACATTACAACAGAGTCATGTACATATATAGGCATATGTAAACTACATACAAAGAAGATACCAAAGGCTCCCTACTGTCTTTAGGATCAGAGATAAACTCCTTTTTTTTTTCTTTTTAAGTCCTTCACAATCTGGTTTGAATTTACCTTTCTAATCTTGCTAAACATTGGTACCCTTCCTATACTCTGCTGCCTAGACTCCTCCTTGCCTTACATATGCCCACTTTTCACTGGCTATGTTGTTCAGTCTTTTCAGCTGTGTTCGACTCTTTATGACCCCATTTGGGGTTTTCTTGGCAAAGATACTGAAGTGGTTTGTCACTTCCTTCTCCAGATCATTTTTACAGATGAGGAAACAGAGGCAAATAAGGTTAAATGACTTTTCCAGGGTCATACAACTAGTATCTGAGGTCAGATTTGAACTCCCAGGAGTCTTCCTGATTCCAAGACCAGAGCTCTATCCACAGTGCCAACTAGTTGTCCCCTTTCACTGGCTATACCCCATATCTGCAACACCCTACCTCCTCACCTATAAGTGTACATGTTGTCTCCTATACTCCTCTTAGTCCATCACCTCAAGTAACAGTTCCTTGTGGATAGTGCTGGTTTTGTTATCTTTGTATACTCAGCATCTAGGATAGCACCTGGCAGCTAGTAGCTAATTATAATAATAGCTAGCATTTATAGAGAGCTTTAAGGTTTACAAGGTAATTTTATATATATTATTACCCATGAGTAATAAGTAATAAAAAGTTATTACCTATGAGTTAGGTGGTATTATTATCCCTATTTTACAGATGAGGAAACAAGTTGTAACCTCAGGTCAGGGACTACCTTTCTGTTTGCATCCCCAACCATTAGCAAAGTGCCTAGCAATTAGTAAGCACTTAATAAATAACTGTTGACTTGCTCATGGTCACACAGGTAGAAAATTTTTGAGGCAGGATTCAAAACACAGGTCTTTTTGAGTTCAGGTTCAACATTCTACCCATTACTACACATAGGCTTTTTATGTTTAATAAACATTTATTAAATAAAATCTTAAATATTAACTTTAAAAGTATTTAATTTTATTAAATAAAATTGTATGTTTAATAAAAGAGTGCTATAAGGAGGGACTAGCTAAGGAGTCTATTCTTGCACAGAGTTCCTCTGATACAATCCCATGTGGATGTTAGAGCATGTGCAAATACTATGTAACTATGGTAGGCTAACCAATGATTGTGGTGGTGTAGCCAGCACCCTTGCTATATTCAGCATCATTCTTTCTCTTGATTTGTTTTCTTTTAATCTAGCAGCATTCTGATAAGAGGCAATGTTATAAAAGGAGAGGCTCCAGGTCTTCCCCATCCAAGGCACAGAGGTTGCCTGTAATACAGTTGCTTTCCCTGATCGTATTTACTTTTGATTTATGTGAAGTAGATGACTAGTGAGCTTGAGAGGTCAGGAAAACAGCTGTCTGAGTTCCAGGAGTGTAGTCTATGTGAGGGGTTGTATCTAGCCAGTTAGCTTTAAGGTCCAGAAGAATAAAGAGCAGCCTTTGAGACCCAGACCAGTGGTAGGTGAGATAAGGATTCGTCCAGCAGTAATGCTGCATTTGAATATGAACTTGATGGGACCAACGTTATGTATAAACTGAATTCAGTTTCATCCTACTTACTCTTTCTAGACACTATGATGGTATAGGGAAGAGAATTTCCCCAAGGGGGTGAAGGGAAATGTTTTAATTTCCGGTCTTATTGTATCTTCAAAATGACTATCTCTTTGTAAAAGCTAATTAATGGTAACTAGTTAAATGGAACTGGAGTGCTAATCTCTAGCAACAGCTAACAGAGGGGGGACCACACCAGAATGGAGGCTCAAGACAATAGCATTTGCTAGACACCCCAATTCCTCAGGACCATTCCAGAACCCTGTGGCAGCAATGTATCTAACCATACTCTGGGAGGGTGAGGCCAAGGTGCTTGCTACAAAAATATTCACATGTGGGCATGAGATCTTTTTGAATAATCTGTCTACAAGTCTTTAGTCTCATTTCTTTTTCCAATGTATTTCTCTCCATCCTCACCTATTCCTAGCTTTGTTCTACAGTAGACAAGTATCAAAGTATGCTGATTTAATTCAGGGGGTCTTATGTGATTTTTCATAGAATTTCTCTACCTCTTAATTCCCTGCAACAAAAGCAAGTACAAAAATCACAATAATTTTCATGGTGGCCTTTTTGTAAATACTTCTTAAGAGTACGGCAATACCAGATGACCAAATGTCCCATAAAATGCTGTTTATTGTTGCCTTTGGGCACACAATAAGATAAATTCTGCCAATTCCTTTGTTTGCCTCTCTAAGGAAAGCCTCTGAGTCACCCTTCCATTAGCTGCAACTTTCTAGTTTTGCTTATAAAAAGAATGTCAAGATTGTCAGAGTTGAGTTCCTTTGGTAGTATGTCTACTTGTTGGTCATAGGATAAGAAACTAATTTTTAGTGTTCTGACAGCCATATTAAAGTTTGTAAGGAGTCTAAAGCCTGTGGAATTATTGGCACCCTCTGCCTTTTTCAACCACTCTGACATCATCAAAAAAAGGTACTCATATGGCTGTGGGCCATTTCATGGATTGACATGGCCAAAGTGTTCATCATTAAATGCCCATTCTATTGGTGATGAGCCATCTTCCTATCTAGCTACACTAATCCTTGGAAAGCAAATTGGGTATATTGCTGGAATTATCCTCAAAGCATTTCCAGGATGGTAAAGCCTTCTTCAACTTGTACTCAATTGGCATAGTTTTTGAGAACCCAGGCTCACCTTCATATTAGAGGGAGGCACTGGAGGAGGGCTTGTGGTTGTTGTTGTTCAGTTGTGTCTGACTTTGTGATGCCATTTGGGATTTTCTTGGCAAAGGTACTGCAGTAGTTTGCTATTTCCTTCTCCAGCTCCTTTTACAGATAAGGAAACTGAGGCAAACAGGGTTAAGTGACTTGTCCAGAATCACATAACTAGTGTCTGAGGTCATATTTGAACTTAAGACGATTCTTCTTCCTGGCTCCTGGCCCAGCACTGTATCCACTGAGCTGCCTAGCTGCCCAGTAAGACTTTTTGGAGAAACTCATACATAAAATTCACTTTCAAAACTGCTGAAAGATGGAACTCTCATCTCAAAATGTATGTTTCCTGTAGTTAAAAGCAAGTGTTTTTATCACACTTTTCAACATTAACAAGAACAAGCAATTAAAGCCCCCTCCCCCAACTCTTCTTCATGCAATCATTAAGTTTAGCAGTCTGAAGGAATCCTAGTTCTTTACTGCCAAAATCCAGCAATGCTAATGATTAAAAGAGCATCTGTCTGGATTATTGCTGGGACAACCTTCTGTCTTCTTTAGCTGGAGTCTCTGGTGAAGAAGAGAATATGTGGCAAGATGATGCAGCAAATAAGATCATTAAATACTGGCAGCACTTTGGGATAATTCATTAGTTCAAAATGTCATTTCCTAATTGTCTAGTAAAAACTGAACTTAAATTATGTTGTTGAATAGGAAAAAATATGCAAATTCCATTCCTTGTTCCATTTCCCCAAATTAAATTAACTGCAGTTACTTTACACTGCACACAGTGGGCGTTTAATAAAATGTCTGTTTCATTGGACTGAAGAATCATTTTCTTCTAGACAAAGAGGACCCCAAAGATTCAAGACTAGCATTAAGGGAATAGGGACAAAAATTTTTTTAAAAGAAACTCAGCCTGGAATTAAAATGAAGCATGGTTATAAAAAGCTCTATAGTCTAAATGATTCTTCTAATTTAGCAGAAGATATTCTCAGCCTTCAAAAGATCTCCCATTCTATATCTTGCCATCTGTTTTTCCACTTGCTGACAGATTTAAGGTCTTCTTGTGATATTTCAGTAAGCTCAACAAGGGTTTCCCTGACCTATTTATTATGACCAAACACTGGCAGTTCCTGGGATACATATACCTAACTTGTGAACATTCCTTTCATATAATCTCATACCACCTCTCCTGCCAAATCCTATCACTGTCATCCCACTTCCTCCCTTCTCCCTCCCCCAAATAACCAAACTATCCCAAGGCCACCTCTTCCCTACTGACTTATTTTCTTCTTTAGGCAGTGGAAAAACATAATGCTTCCATCTTTTTTTCTATCTTTTGCCATTTTGGCTCAGATAATTCTACCTCAATCCTCTTTTTCACATGTACTATCCCACCTCCACCCCATAAAGTCTTTTTCTCTTTTGTCTCTTTCTTCCAACTCTTGGCCAACTTCCCAAGGAAAGTCCCTTTTTTCCCTTGGTTCCATTTTCGAGATAAAAATCACCCTAATCACAGCTAAGAAACTTAAGTGTACCCAGAGAGATACATTCATATCAAAGTAAAGATGGGATTTTTGAAAAGAAATTAGATTTTTAAAATACTCCAATGTTAAAGAAACACATTCCTTATTCAATTTGTTTTTCTATTTCAGAGAGGCAGTATTGTCAGTGGAAAGAGTTCTATATTTGGAATTAGATGATGTGCACTTGAATCTGCTGCTTCTTAGCTGTGTGACCCTGGGCAAATCATTTAACCTCTCTGTGCTTTGGCTACATCATCTCTTTTATGAAAGGGGATGAAAATATTTCTAAACCTACCTCACAAGGTCAATGAGAAGAAAGAGCCTTCTAAACTCTTAAAGGGTTGTCATTTTTGTCACAGTATTTTTTCATTTTTCATAACATTGTACAGTATTTCTACTTATGTTATAGGTTTAAAAGGTTCTTATACTAGCCCAGGGACCTAACCATTCTTTATAAAAATGCAATATAATAAATGCCATTAAATATAGTAATTTCTATAGAAAATGCATTTCACTTTCCAAACAACCAACTTATGAATGAACTTTTGGACTTTTTCTAGGTGGCAGCACACTATAATGAGGAGGAAAAGGGTTCTGATGTCAAAAGACCTGGATGCAATCATTCCTCTGCAGTTAACCCCTGTGTGACCCTCAGCAAGTTATTTACCATATCTAGGCATTGGTTTTCTATAAAAAGAGAGGGCTGGATTAGGAGGCTTTTAAGGTCCCTTCCAGCCTTAAATCTATGATGCTAATGTGTACCAGAACACTCCAAATTGTATATATACATACATACATATACACACACATTTGTCTATTCAATGAGGAATTAGTACAAGAATTTGTCTAGATTCAAATATGGGTCAGCAATCTACTCTTTGAAAATTAGAAAAGAATTTAGAGAACATTACACTATTTTATATTTGCATTTTTTAGTAAAAATCTCATTAAACCACAATGCAAATAAAGTTTTATTGTCATGTTGATATTTTAAATATTTTTTAGCCATTTGGTGTGGGATTTTTGTAAAATGTTATGTCATGTTTAGATTTTTCATATTTGAACTGCACATTTTAGGAACAGTAAATAATCATCCACTTCAATACATTTTTCACCTGTTATAAGAAAAGTTCTTTGCACTCAATAGGTGCTTAATAAATACTTGCTGAATTTCACTTTTTGCTTCTAGGATCTTTTTAATAGATACACTGGGTTCATTGTCTTCAACAGAAAAATCTTATGCGGTTTTTAGATTTATTCTTAATTCCCAACTTAGTTTCTTGGTAGAAGTGTTTTCCATATGATCATACCCATTAAATGTATATCCAGAATGCTTTGTACTGATTGCAAAGATGCTGTCTTTATTCCATCATGAGGAATTTCTGAGAAAGAGGTCTAGAATAGGTAGCCCGATTATGAGTGATTGGTTTCAGATTGCTGATTACCCAATTTTTCCATGGGAAGACCAAAGAGAGAGTAACATTTTATGATTACAGGGGATTTAAAAATTCATCCCCAGGTTATGGAATTCCCTGTGGATTGGTGTTTTAGAAGTCTGTAGGAAAGCCCAGGACTGAAAAGCCACCATGGAGATTGAATGTGGGGAAATATTTTTTGATCTATATAAAAACAATTCTACCATCCCTAGATGCACCAAGAAAAGGCACTTAAAATTATAAGTGAAGTACAATACTAATGGTACTATCATTACAAGATCCTTCAAAAGTTCATCAAGAGCCTAGATTTATGAACAGTAGACATTTCAATATGTAGATGAATCAAATACTCCTTATAGAACATGAGATCAAACAAGTAAACACATTGACTATTAACTTATTAATATTTGAGATGTTTGCCTAAAATACAAAATATAATCTCAAGGAAAAATAAGAATTCATGTTCATGACACATGAAAACCACAAACCATACCTTTCATCCTATAGTCAACGTAACAGAAAGTTGTAATATCCAGGCAACATAAAAAAAAAAACACAGATCCCTTTTTATCCTTAGAAGGGGAGGTAAGTCAAAATTTGTACTTCATGAAACCTGTATCAATAAATCAGTGAAATCTTTGTACCATCTCTTTTATTAATTCCAAAGCAGGCTTTCCTGGGATATTTCATCAAGTCTGAAACTTAACTGCAACCCCATCCCATAGGTTACCTCTTTAATGAATTGTATTTTCCTGCCTTTATCCACAGAGCTAGTAATGATTAGGACTAAAACAGAGTTAATTACAGTACCTTTCAAGCAAGGTCCTAAATTTAGTTCTTTGTTCAGCCTACTGTGACTGTGGATGAATCACAGGGGTCCTTAAAAGAAGATACACAGAATTCCATTTAATTATGCTCTTGGGGTAGAAGCTTGAGCCTATGGAAATTTTTATCATTAAAGAAAAAGTGAGACTATAGGGTGGGGGAGCAAGGAAGCATTGGTTATTTATGACTGTAGCAAACTGAACTTTCCAGTGTTGTCAAGGACTCAAAAATGGCAGTAATTGAGACAAATGGGCTTTCTGTGCACAGAGGAGATTTCAGCAACTGTGATGTTAATTTAGAAAAAGAAGAGAGAGAAAGCATTAGCAAAAATGTAGTACTTCTTTAAAAGCCGAGAAAAGAAAGGCTAAAGTAAACATATGAGAAGAGGCTTCAGTTTGAGTCATCTGGCCCTGCAGGAGAGCAAGAGGGAACCCCACCCCCCGACTCACCTCTCCGCACTACTCTCTCAGCTCAGTCCCTGCTAATTTCTCTCATTCTCCCTCCCCCTCTCTCCACTCCCACCCCAGGGATCCAGGTGTCTGCTGCTAATCAGACTAATTAACATTGATGCAAGGAACATATGTTACCCTCTATCCTTCAGTAAAGTGTAAGGCTAGTTAGATATTTAAGAAGGGATTGTAATTTTTTGAGGGGAGGGGGGCGTTCCATCCCAATGTGCTCATTTGAGTGGAGAACTTCCCAATATGGAAGTCCCTCTAACATTGCAGATGGGATACTTATAACAAAGTTTTAGACTTACAGATTTATAATCCACTTCTATTAAAATATGCAAAATGTTCTTCCTCTTAAGCCCATCAAGAGCCACAGAATGAATTTTCACCTATTATATTTTCTTGATCCATAACTGACTAAATAGTAGGTATTTCATTTGTTTTGAGGGATTACAATTTTGTTTCCAAAAATTCAAGATTAGCAAAGAATGTTCTTTATCCAAGTTAGACATCCTCTATAAAAAACTATGAAAATTCCTATTATGCTCAGCTTATGAGACAATGCTGCTAAGAGTGATGGGCCACAACTGTTCCCTTCCTCTCCTTAAAGGTGCACATTATTTCACAGACCACTGAGTAAATGCCTAATGGTTCTCTGAGGTATAGAATCCTGTTTTGACAATTTTTCACAAACTATTCAAGGAACCAGCATTAAAAAAAAAAGGATTGGCAAATTGAGATTCCAATATTTGGATAAAGATTATAAATGACAAAATATGAGGCCAGGTGTCAGAACAGTGACTATAGTAGGACTATGTATGTCTCGGGCACCAAAAATGAACACTTGAGGTTAGTACCTAGTTAGTAAGGATTTTTTAAATTGGAAGCTATCTGATGGTTGATGATTCCCAAAAGGGAATGGACAGATGTATGGTGGAGCCTTGCCCAGGCAGCCATAAATTAAGAAGGAAAAAATGTGCAGAAGAAGTTGTGTAAAAGATATCAGCAAGATGAATGATGAAGAAAAGGTGGGTAATTCATGGAGCAATATTAAGGAATAATTGAAAGAAAGCCTATATGTTGCACTGGCATCCATGTCTTGAAATACAGATGCAAAATTATAGAAAAAGGAAATGTGTATTAGGAACATCAAGAAAGCCATTTTTGCCTGTAAAGTGTGCAAAGAAGAATAATATGTAATTAGGTTGGAAACAATGCTAAAGAAATGTGTATTTAATAATAGTATAGGGATTCACTTGGTCAGATCAGTGCTTTAGGAATATCATTTTGGCATGGAGAGAGACTGGAGGGAGAGAGATCAATTAGGAGATTGTTTCAATAGTTATGGCAAGAAGTAATGAGGGCTTGAGTAAATGGTCACTATTTAAGAGAAGAGAATCATAGGCTGTCTGGCATGCCTGGAATACACTCCCTTCTCACTTCTGCCTCTTAGAATCCCAGGTTTTCTTCAAAGTTTAGCTAACATACCACTTACGATATAAGACCTCTCCTACCTCTCCCCCATCCCTGCCATATATTTGGGCTCCACTTACAAAAATAAATCTCCCGTATATTTTTTGAAATATATTTATACAGACAAGTTCTGCTATAACATGACATATATGTTCTGCCAAAGCATTGTACTTAGCAAAAGCAAGCAATAAAAACCAGACATCTTATGGGGAAAATGAGAATAGAGGTACAACATTCAAAAACTTCATCAGAGGCATATAAAAAAAGATAGGAACCTGGTAAAAACTCACTATGTTATACATGTGTAACTTAGGTATGTCTGGGCACGCCTAGTTCATATGTATATGGAAGTGCCCTTGAGGAAACCTTGGAGCACGTCTGGATTGCCTAAAACGGAGATCCTTTCAAGCATTTAAGCATGGTTCCTGGCACATAGGAAGCCCTGTATAGATGTTAACTATTATTATTATTATTATCATTAGATAGAGTTGATCACTCTTTCTACCCCAGTTTCTGCTGTTCCCTTATCTACTGCATCCAGAGGCTAAAGATCCCAGTTCACCCGCAGCAAGGATGCTATGAATTGAACCTGAGAGAGAGAAAACTTTCCTTCCCTTGAGCCCTCTCTTTTACCCTTGCTCCGAGAAATGGGCTTGGGGGGTGGGGGTTGGAAAGGGTTGTTTCTGTGCTGTGTTGTTTATTTTCATCAGTTTTAAGGGCCAAAGGTGATTCCCATAGGACAAGGAATTTGAGTCATGGTGACCCTGAAGCCAGGATTTCAGGAAGGATAGTATCAGTCCAGCATGAGAAGCCAAGGTGGCTGAAACTCTAGCCTGAGGAGGGTTTTGGTCTTGGAAATGGGACTATGTTCTACAAAATCAGAACTAAACTATGAATTTAATCCATTTCCCTTCCCCAGAGATTGAAGTTGTGCAGGGGGGAAGAAGGATTATGCCTCACCTGATTTAGAGGTGGGGCAGCACTAAATTTGGTCTGCCGCTTGCTTCTATATGGTCTGGATATATGATTTAATTTTATGTTAAAAATGGAAAAAAAACATTCAAAGCTAGTGAGGCTCTATAAAGATAGGCAGTGACAAGATCTGGCCCATGGGTTGTAGTTTGCTGATCCCTGGTCTATATAATCAATAAAACATTAAATCAAGCCCCAATTTGTGGCGTTTGAGAATTTCCGAGGTGCAAATGCTCACACTGAAACTTTAACAATTGGCTCTCATGAACCAGTTCTAGTTGGTTCTAGCACACCCCTGTTTATATGTGGACATGTTATCTTTTCCAACAAAATGCAAGTTCTTTGAGGGGAAGGACTATTTAATTTTTGTCTCTGTACCCCCAGAACTTTGCACAGTGCCTGGCAAATAGCAATTACTTAAAATATCCTTGTTGAATTATTTTCTGACTTGCTTGGAATACATACCTAATAGTGGAATAATTGAGTCCAAAAGTATAAATAATGATTTTCCTCATAAATTGTTTTTCAGAAGTCATTAGTCACAGCTCTACCAAAAGCAAATTTAGAGTTCTTGTCCTTCCACAGGCTTGCCAATATGAACTATTTCTATATTTTATCCTACTTTGTAATTTTGATGGGTGAGGTAAGGCTTAACATTGTTTTAATATACCCTTCTCTTACTATTCATCATTTAGAGTAATTCTTTCCACTGTTGTTGGTAGCTTCCAAGTTTTCTTTTAAAAACCATTTGTTCATATCAGTTGACCACTAAGCTACTGGGAAATTGGCTCTTGGTCTTATATAGTTGTCTCAATTCTTTATATTTTTTGGATATTAGACTTTAATGAATGGCATTAGATGCTGTGATAGTAATGGCAATTAAAGATTCTCCTGTATTGGCTTGGTTTTCAAACTGATTGTGTTAAAACCCAGAGCTTTGTTAATCCCACCTGTGGGATGGACTTGTTGATGTGAAAAGAAAGTCCTGAACTGGGAGGAGCTGGTGACGTAGATTTGGAGAGACAAGAGAGAGGCAGAAGAACTTTTTGGAAGCAGCACCTCATGGAGGCTGAGAGAGAGACTGAGAGAATTGCTGTTTTGCCACTTTGAATCGCCCTGGACTTTTGAGACCTGCCCCCCAGAGCTGCCAAGGACTGAGGAGACATGGCTGTTTTGCTGGTACTTTGTCTGTCTATTTTGATGTTGTTTTGCCAGATTTGTCCACTGGTGAAAGACAGTCCTGTTGTTGAAGAAGTCCTGCAACCTGGCTTTTGGTTAAGAAGCCCTGAGACTGTCCTGCAGACAGAGAGTGAATACTATCCACTGGTGAAGGACAGTGCTGTTGTTGCAGGGGTCTGGAGACTGTCCTGCAGACAGAATGAATACTGTCCACCGGTGAAGGACAGTGCTGTTGTTGCAGGGGTCTGGGAACCTTTCTGTTGGTTCAGAAGCCCTGAAGAAGGATTTTCTTGTTGTATGTTTACAGAAATCCTGGGAGAGGGTTTTGCTAATGTTTTCAGGGTTCTAGGACTGTTCTGCAGACAGAGGATGAATCAATGAAGAGACTGGCAGTGTATCTTATGGCCTTGCTAAGCCTTGTCTCCCCAGGAACTAAGATTGCTGAGAACTTGCCTCTCGTCAAGATGAAGAAAAGACCTCCATTTGGGTATTAAGTGCTGTGCTTAAACTTGATGTAACTATGGGGTAGATTCAATTGTGATCCAGGGGTGGGGAACTTTTGACCTTTTTGTGTTCTATGGTTGAACAGGTGAATGTACTTTACTTATGTTTGGAAACTAATCTCCATTTGAGAAGAGGGGCTTTGTGGTGGACTAAATGAAGGTGTAGCCTAGGGGTGGAGAAGTATTTAGAACAGGGACTTCGTAATAGATTGAATGATTGGAAGGTCCTGGGGTGGGGTAGTACTTGGAGATTATTTAATCACACTTAGTAAATGCTGTGTTTTGAATGATGTCATGTTTTGATCTTCTCTGTTCTTGGTTTGTCACTGAATAAAATGGAGAGCACCTATGCTGGTATTTTGAACCTTGGGAAGTTGCCTTTCCTTGGCATTATATTACAGATGCAAAACTTTTTTCCCCTTGAAAGTGTGAAAAATGATTATTAATAACCAATATCTTGGAGATTCAGAGCTTCCCCCAGCTCCCTTTTTCCAAAGTCCTGGCTTTAACTTATTTTTCTTCAGAAGGACTTTACTGATAATGAGACTGCATTGACTCTCCTTGTTCTGGTCAGCCCCCACCCAAGTTTACAAGTAATTTAATCTAAGGTAGGAAAGCTCAGGCTCGGTTGGAGATAGATTCTTTTGTCCAGATAGCCCAAATGGGGGTGGGGGGAAAGGGGTGATCTGTTAAAGGAGGTATTTCCTCTGTACAGGGGTGAAATGATGATGGAGTGATATCAGCCCCAGTTGAAAGTGTACATAAACTGTGCATCCTAACCTCAAAGTGAATTCAGTTCCAAATAGCAGCTCCCACGCATGGACACATGCATTGCCCACTTCGAGAGATATAAACATGGATACAACCTAATTCTGAAGGTTTGTCTTTCTTAGACCAACCTCTATAGGTTGACAGTTTCTCCTATTCTAGTCACAATGGTTTTATTTGTACAAAAATGTTTAAAATTTATAAAATCTAATTATATAATACATTAGGATAATATAATAATGTGATATGATATGACATAATATAGTAAATATAATATAATACTTTTCTCTCTTTATGAATTACCCCATTCTTCGTTTGGCTATGAATTTTCCTCCAATCACCATTGTGATAGATACTTCCCTTTGTAATTTTTTAAAAAACATGATATGACCTTTTACGTTTAGATCACTTACCCTTTTGAAGCTCATTCTGACAGACGGTGAAAGAGGGTGAGCTAAACCTCCTCTACCATACTTATTTACAGTTTTCTCTGAAGTTCTTATTGAATAAATAATTCTCCCCCTTGTATTTCATGTCTTTGTATTTATTAAACAAAAATGGGGTCTGTTTCTGGATGTTGTCTGTTCTCTTCTTGTTTTATTTGTACATATTTTGTGCTGCCTGACTTGAGCACCAATTTTTCCTAATTATGACTCTTCCAACTGATCACACAAACATCCCACTATCAGACTTATCACAGATCTCTCTCACAGAGGCTTTATCTGCCTTAGTGTCTTGGGCTGGTTAATTTCTTCAACAGGCAAGAAATACTTCACCCACATTTTTAAGGCCCTCGTTAAATAGCCTCTGATAGGTTTTTTAAATAGGTAGGTCACCTCAGGTGCTCATGAATGAAATTAGTTGATTTTCACACATCATTTAGGATTTTCTCTAGAATTTTAAATATTTTTACTATCATACTTTATGAAGGACCTTAAATTTCAAAGTCCCAAAAGAAAAAAAAAATAACATTAGCATTAAAAAGAAGACAATACATCAATAAGAAGAAAGTTCCCATATACTCCAAAATATTTATAGCAGCAATTTTTGTGATAGCTAAGAATTAGAAACAAAGTAAATACCCATTAATTGGGGAGGGGGCTAAACAAATTGTAGTACATGAATCTGATGAAGTATTATTGTGATGTAAGAAATGATGTCTGTAATGAATACAGAGAAAAAGGGAAAGATCTATATAACCAGATGAAGAGTAAGGTAAGCAGAGCCAAGAAAACAATATAGTAACTACAACAATAAATGGCAAGGGAAAATGACACACCAAAAGAAAAAAAAGTAAATGTAGCAAAATTATAAGGATCAAGTGAGATTCAAATGAAGACATATGAGAAGACATCCCCAACCCACTCTTCTGTAAAAGTGGGAGGCCCACAGGTGTTACACATTGCACATATTTTGAACTTTTTTTTTCTCTCTAAAAAATACTGTGTCATAGGGGATAGCTCTCTGGGAGGGCAGGCAGAGGTATAGCAGGGATAATTATGATGATCTAAGAAACAGAAAATAGGAATAAAATTTTTGCTTTAAAAAAGAGGGAAATAACAGAAGATTAAGAAAATTAGAAAAGTATATTCAGCTCTACCTGCCAATTGCTAGTGAAGGGCTTAATAAAGCGTGAGTACTTTTTTAAAAACTATGCTATCACAATGTTTGTGGAATAACATCTTCCTCTTCACAAAATTTTCTTTGAGTGTGTTTAAAATAAAGTAGAATTATAGGATCATTCTGACAGTTCTGAATCATAGTTTTTAGCATTTTTCTAACTCTACTTCTATTTAATATAATGAAAAGTTTAATTTCTCTAGGCTGCATTTTCAGAGACAGATCAGCACCGCCTACCACCATTTCCTGACTAAGAAATGCAAAGGAACATTTAGACTGTTTCAACACTGATAAGGGAAGACAAAATTTGGGATGAAATCCTTCCTAGAGTATTTAAAAAGTTAGAAATATCTGGCAGATTCACATGGAATCACATAATTATTCCAAAAACTGTCCACACTGCTATGACAGATTCCTTTTTGTGAACTGTGTGATGTTTAAAAAGTGTGAGAGACTTGGTTTCTGGGTAATTAGTCATTTTACTAATAATGCTAGTATTTTATTAATTTTTATTAATAAAATGATCACTAATACTTAAATAATTAATTAAGAATTAATGTGTTAAATAATAAAATAAAACAGAGTGACACTCTCAAATATCAAAGATTCCTCATGGAACCCACCAAACACTTATATATGGCCTTGGAAGGATGGGTGTTCCTGAGGGTGGCAATTGACCTCAGTTGGTTACAAGTAATAAGAATGAATACTATAATGAGAGGTTCTCCAATGAGGGTCTTGAGGTACATGACACTGAGCACCTAAATCTTGGTCAGAGAGACTTTTCAATTTCCATATCACCTGTCTGACAAAAGGGAGAATCCACATTATCTCAGATCTGTCGGAGTAAACACACTGAGCAGGAATCTACCCATTCACCTAAACTTAGAATTTATTTACTATCTTTGATTAGATCTTAACTTTCATCACTGGATGAGTCTTGGAGCAAGATTTCCCACACTGGTTGATTTCTGAATGAGCAGAAAAACCTTGGTCCTAATTATCTGTCATGTAGAAGTCATAGAATGCAGATAATATTTATCAAGTACCTTGCTACAAGGTACTATTTTAGGGGCTGATACAAAGACAAACATGAAACAGACCACTCATCAGAGAGATTTCATTCTTTTGGGGAATACAACATATATCAGTAAAAACAAAGTAAGAATAGAAGAAATTTATTTTTATTGGGCCAAGGGGGTAAAACTTGGTTGAAACAGTGAGCAGAAGTTGCAAAGAGGTGCATTTGGGGTAAGTGGAAGGAAAAAATTCCTAACAGAGCTCTCCAAAAGTGAAATGAACTTTCTTTTTTTTTTTTAAAGCAATTGAGGTTAAGTAACTTGCTCAAGGTTACATGGCCAGTTATTTTGTGTGGGTGCTAAGTATCTGAGACCAGAACCAATCCTGAGTCTCCAGATTCTGGGGCCGGTGCTCTTACTCACTGCACCACCTGGCTGCCCCAAGGAATGAACTTTCCAGGAGGTAGTGTGTCCCCTATCATTAATTGTCTTCCTTTAAAGGCTGAATGACTACTTTTGGGATATGTTCATTCTAGAGGGTATTTTTATTTTTTCTTGTCCCTTACAACTCAGACTCTTTGGTGAGATATAGAAGGAGTATTGGCTTAGGAATCAACTAATCCAAGTCTGAATCCTGACTGCAATGTAACTGTATAATACAAGCAAGTCACTTTATCTCTAAAGGCTACAGTTTCTTCATCTGTAAAATGAGGAAATTGACCTAGATATGGTCCTTTCCAATGCTAAAGTGATGATTCTGTGATACCCTATGTTATGGAAACAGAATAACATTGCATATTACAGGACACAAAGGTTATTAATTTAAAATGTATAGTAATAATGCCAGATCATCTCATTCTCAATGGTCTCTTCCCAGATGGTACTAATCAATAATTGTACATAAGCAATGCTCTCTCTCTCTCTCTCTCTTTCTCTCTCTTCTTTTATATGACCTATGATATCATCAGTTCCTTTCATCAAAAGAAGGAACTTCTTCTACCAATGGACATTAGCACTGTTTGTTCAACTTACAGTCTTAAAGAGCTGGCTGGCATACTGAGAAGTTAAGTGACTTACTCAGGATAACACAACCAATATATAGCTGAGGTGGGATATGAATCCAGATTTTTCTGACTTTAACATCAGATATCTATCTGCTATGCCTCCTCTGTTTTACCCTCTAATAGGGTCAATCAATCTGAATATTGTTATTTTTTAATTTGATTATGGATATTACATATTTTTAAAAACATAATTTTAAATGGCATTAGTGGTCTACTTTCCATTCAATTAGCATAGAAACATTGCTTCTAGGACAAATTTTATGGGTAGAAATAAGATTCAATAGTGAAATCAACTGTATTATCCTATTTTCATCGAAATGAAAACTTTACTGACAGTTCTCTAAAACTGCACACTCAAATTAAGTAAACTGCCCATTTAAACTAAAATCAGCTAACACTAGTTGTCCATGAGGATCCTTAGCACTTTTCAAACGCTGAAGAAAACACTGGAGGATATGTTATACAGAAAAGTTCAGCATTTATACATTAATAAACAACCTGGAACTATAGAAGATTGACCTTTCATGTTTATAAATATATTCCTGTTATTTCCTTATTACTACCTAGATGAGTTGAATATTATTGAAGAACTTTTCTCCCTATTTTGACGTTGCTCTGAACATCATTATATTTCTTTCCTCTTGTTCAGTAGTTTTTGCAATTGTGTCCCATTCTTCATGACCCCATTTGGGGTTTCTTGGCAAAGATACTGGAATGGTTTGCCATGTCCTTCTCCAGCTCATTTTATATCTAACTTTATATTTTTCATTTATTATCTCTAAGCTACTATTTTTTTATTCATCTCAAATGTGCATTGCAAATGGCTACCTGTATTATATTCTTAACTGATCTTTTAAACACAAAAGCCTTCAGTAGTTGGGTTTTTAAAAAGTCTTTTCACTAGGCCTGAAAATCTATATATATAATATATATATATATATATTAGTATATATATATATACTAATTTAAGTGAATTATCCATTTATATCCATTGCTTTTTGCAATGGCAGTTTTCTCTTGGGTCGCACATAGGATAAAACGATGACAAACAATTCTTCTCCAAAAGTTATTACTACACAGAAACTCTCATCTTCAACATTCAAATCCAGTAATGTTCATGAACTAAATCCGAGACAGCATGTCCCCATATTTAACTGTGTATGACACCCTGGAAAGTGATCAAAATTTGTTACAAAAACTATCATTTTATAATTCTTGACTAAAAACTGTTAAAAAAAAAAAAAAAGCCAGCCCTTTCTCCCCTTTCCTTGAAGGACAGTTTCATTTAAATCATGTGCCTGAATCTTTTAGGTACCTACGATTAATTACTTATTAATGATCTTCCCCACTGTCTCCTAATAGTATTGTCTTAGTTGGATGATCACAAAGATTGATAACAGTGGCTTCAGCTGGAATTTTCTTTTCTGAGAATGCCTGTGAAAAACCATTGTATTGCTTTACAGCATCAGACTGCATTACTTATTGTGGTATTTAAGGATCTTAAATATTTTAAGATACAATACAATCTTTTCTAATTTTAAAGAATATTAATAGAAGCTATTTATTTTCCTAAATAGTACTGCCCTCAGAAAAGATTATAATTGTCAATATAAAACAATAATTCTTCACTTGTGGTTGATATAACCTTATTTTAAATTCCCTGATCAGACAAAGTTGCATCCACCTGAATCAATAAATTATCTCTCAAGTTTTAGCTGGAAGATGAGGCAAAGTAAGAACCAAGTTCTGTTGCCCTTTCTATAAAAAGCACTGTACTTCGGTTCATTTTGCTGTTGTTGTTCAGTCATTTCAGTCATGTTTCACTCTCTGTGATTCCTGAAGCCAGGCCCAGCACTCTACCTACTACCTAGCTGCACCCCCTTGGTTCATTTAGAAACATATGCAAAACATTTCTTTTGATTTATGTAAACTAACATGATTATTTGCTTAGCCAAGGCATGCACTTGGGGAAATGAGAGTGGCCATTGAAATTCTCTCTGAGCACTCCCAAGACAAACAAAAATAACATCGCTGCATATTCATCTAAGACTTCATAGTTTACCATCACTTAAAAGACAATGGAGGAGGTGCAAGCAGAGTGTGAACAGACTATTAAAAATACTCATTATTACAATACTTATTACAAATAAGTGTAGACTTCACAAGTTTGGAAAGTCTTCATGAGTCCGGTCCCCAGAGGCTGTGGAAATTACCCTTTGAGGTTCTAGGGATATCTCTGATGGGCAATGGAGTGATTTTCTAATGCTATGGGCTTGACCCTCCCTTTCCCCCAGGTTATCAGTTGAGAATCAATTCAGTCTGCCAGCTTTAAGTAGCTTTTAAGAGAAAGACATATTTACTAAAGTGGTATAATAAGAATCGTTGTTACAAAGCATCCTCCCCCTCAAACATCTTTGACTTACTTTCCCGTAAGTACATACAGAACCCAGGGAAAAGTAGGCTTGAGCTTGAAGAACAATATGGAAAAGAACATCTCCTACTTGCTGGAGTCCTTTTCTTCTTTTTATGGAGTACAAGAAGTTTCCCTGAGGCATGGTGTAGTTTGTTTGCTGGGCCTCTTCTAGAACTGTTAAGTCTAGTCTGTCCTTGGCTCCTGATGGTGCAAAACACCACCACCAGTCACTCTGGAGATGAGGCTAGCACTGAGAAGGGAAAATTGAAGGTCCAATATCCTCTAGATCCTTTGAAGCTTGCAAGGTTCTTTTTTTGATCAAAGTGGGGTGGAGCAATTAGAGTCCTGGTCAAGTTTGGAGCCAAACTGTCTCTTTCCTCCCCTCAAGGCAGCTATTTCTTAAAGATGTCCTGGAGAACCACACTTGTTCCAGCTTCTAGAATCCTCCTGTTCTAGCTCACTGAATGCTTTTATATAGGATCCATATGGCCAACTGAAACAAGCTTGTGTGGTAACGTTTCACTTCAAATGGGTTTTAAAAGACTTTTTGTGCTTCATCCAAGGTCCATGATTGTAACAGATTAAACATTATATCAATCTTTAAGTGGAGATAGGGTTGAGTTAATCAATCACCTGATCTTTACAAAAGAAATTATGAAGCCACATAAAGATATCAAATAAATGTATTACTGAAAAAGAAGATGGGCTGGTCATGTTGCAGGGATGAGAGTGAGAGATTATTGATGTGGAGCCCACATACTCCAGAGTACTGTGGCTTATCAGGAAAGAGATCACTTCAGGTCATCCAGAACCATTAAAATGACACTTTGGTAGTCTTCAACAAGCTAACAACTGATTTACTTGACAGGGTTCATTATATCTACAGTATTCTTTTGGTTAATCAATATAGTAACCTATAAAAAAAGAAAATTACATTCTCAGAGTGCCTATGTTGATTCTTAAAAAATCACTACTTCCCTTCATTAATGCGCATGAACTATTTGTTAGATGATCTGTTCTAGAACCAAACTAATCTGTCTAGTTTCTAGGCTCAACATTTCCCTCCCTTGTTTAAGGAGCAAGAGAACATTTATTAATTTGTAGTATTCTTATATCTCTCTTGCTTTCAAAGAATACACAAGAATAACGGGATGTGGCTGAGTTAACGTGTACAGATTCTATCAGCACCCTGGCATATAATTGACCTGCACCTTGAGACTTACACTCACTTAAAATGGTAAATGCTATAATTGCATTTTTTATCAAGGCAAAGGTTCTAGCCAAGGGAGTATCTGTTTGTATATATGTATGTATGCATATGTACTTAAATATATGTGTACATTTTATGTATACATACATATATATGCCATTTTGGCAGCATGGTAGAATATAAAAGAAAACCAGATCGAAAGTCTAAGGACCTAGGTTCAAGTTCCATACATGCTACTTACTACTTGTGTGGTATTGAAAATATCAAATGAGGGATAGGGAACCTGCAGCCTCAAGGTCACATGTGGCCCTCTAGGTCCTCAAGTACAGCCCTTTGACCTCACATTGAAATTTGAGTTCTGTCAAAGAGTTGTACTTGAGGACCTAGAGAGCCACATGTGGCCTCGAGGCTGCAGTTCCCACCCCTGTATTATAACTCTTTCTCTGGATCTCAGTTTCTTTTTTTTGTTTTTGGAGGGGGGAAGGCAGGGCAATTGGGGTTAAGTAACTTTCCCAAGGCCACACGGCTAGTGTTAAGTGTCTGAGGCAGTATTTGAACTCAGGTCCTCCTGACTCCAGGTGCTCTATTCACTGCACCACCTAGCTGCCCCTGGATCTCAGTTTCTTTACCTCTAAAATGAAGGTGTTGGTCTAAATTGGTAGTTCTCAAAATGTAAGGTAGAGTTGGAAGAAATAACTAAAGTTATATATAAATATAAAGCTATATATAAATAACTAAAACTACTTCTACTGTGGATAACAGAAAAAAGTAAAAAAAAAAAAAGAAAAAAGATAAGGGCAGGATAACATACCACTACGTTAAAGGAGTCTAAGGATGCCTGATAGTTTTACACAATTTCAAAGGTCCTCTGAGATAAGATTTCTTTTTGGTACTCACTCTCTAAGTAATTGTTTCAATGGCAAAAAACCCACAGGACATATCTATCACTATTAATCTTAAGGGAACTTCCAATCCACAGGGAAAAACCCTCCTGCTTTCCTGGGCAGTGAATGGATAGATTGCTATGCTCTGACTAGCTAGCTCTCTAAGATGGTAGTTGCGTGGATAGAGAGAAGGGGTTGATGTGACTGATGTTGTGAAGGTACAAATGGCAAAATCTGGATTGTGAATGAGGGAGAGTAAAAGGATAATGCCAAAGTTATGAACCTGAGAGACTAGAATGGTGCCTTTAACAGGACTAGGAAAGTCTGGAAGAGGGGTAGGCTCAGGAAGAAAGAGAATGATTTTGGTTTTAGTCATGTTCATTCTAAGATGTCTCTGAAACATCCACTTTGAAATGTAAGAGGTAATTGGTGACTTGGCACTGACAATCTGGGGAGAAATTGGGATTGGATATATAGATCTAGCAGTCATCTGTAAAGTTATATTGATGGGAGCTGAGGTTACCAAAAGAGCATGTTGTTGTTGTATTTATCTTTCTTGCTCGAAGAGGATCAAAATGATATCACGATGTCGGCATCAATGTACAGTGTGTCCATCTGTGGCTGATCATACCAATATGACCTTGAAAGACGTGGAAGCTTGGAAGTCTGTAGGACCATTTGGGAGAAAGATGTCTTTAAATTTGTGTATTTCATGCTTCTTTTGAGCTACAGCAATTCTGCTTTGCTCATAGAGCACAGTACCTTCTTGATGATGGCATACCACACTGGACAAAATTGTGCCAGCATCTCCCATATCTCACAATTCATAAGAAAGTATAGAGGAATAAAAGAAGAGGGCCCAGGCTAGAACCTTGGGGAATAGTCAGAGAAAAGGAACCAGCAAAGGAGAATGAGAAGGAGGGGTCAGATAAGTAGGAGAGAAAGCAAAAGAGAGTATAGTGTCACAAAAATTCTGAGGTCAGGTGCGGCTAGGTAGTACAGTGAATAGAGCACTGGCCCTGGAGTCAGAAGGACCTGAGTTCAAATCCGACCTCAGACACTCGACACACCTACTAGCCATGTGACTTTGGGCAAGTCACAACCCCAATTGCCCTCCAAAAAGCAAAAAAAAAAAAAAAATTCTGAGGTCAAAATATGAAGAGCGAAAGGAGGAAATGAAGGAAGTAATCCAAGAATTGAGGTTTGGCAAGGTGTGATTGTTGCTAGGACAAAGGAGGAAAGGATTTGAGTATGGAGGATAAGAAAGAGAATGGAATTAGTTCATGAAGATTACAAAGTAAACAGTATAGCCAGGGCAGGAATGCTGGCTTTGCATGATTCTAAAGGTTGGAGAGATTGGAGGCCACTGTGAGGACAAAGAATACATTTGGGAGAAATAGGATATAGGAGGAGATAGAATGATAGGAGATTGTGATCAGATAAAATTTATTTTGCATGTAGTTTACATTTACTTATCTGTTTGCATTTATAGTTTACATTTACTTATCAGTTATTAATTTTTTTTGTCCCAATAAAAATTAAGTTCCTTGAAGGCTAGGATTGCTTTGTTTGTGTCTTCATAATCTCTAGCAAGTAGCAAATGCCTACCTGGTACATTGTAAGTGCTTGATAAATTCTTAATGAATTGAGTATGCTCATTGGACCCTCTTTGGGGATTTTATGAGAGGACACAGATAAGAGCCACAAAAGATGAGGTTTCCTATCAGAAATATTGATGGGAATATTCTCGTTGAAAAAATATTTTAAAGGCTGAAGTCTAATTGTATATTATGGGCCCTTGGTAAATACATAATAAATATTTAGTTGCTCAAAAGAAATCAATTTATAATCAAATTAAAGGCACTTTATAGGGACACACACATTTGTTAAGAGGTTCCTTTAGCATATCAATAGAAGACAATTTTAAGTGATGTTCAATTTCACCTTGGATAAATGGCTCTAGATGAAAATAATTTCAAAGATTCCAAGTGTTCCTATTTTTAAAAAATGGAAATATGCCACAAAAGACAATAGGTTGATTTACATATATGTACACACATTGTAAATATATGCATATTTGTATAAGAAACATATAAATACAATGTTATTATTTGATCTGAGTTTTAGACTTATCAGTCCAGACTTAAGATCCATATAGCAAAATGACCTTTTAGGGGGATGGGGGAGAGGGGTAGAGCTCCTTCCTTTATTTCACAGATGTTTTGATGCATGTCTGACATTTGTACAGGGGCTAAGACATAGTGAATGAGATATTGTACTACTGAATTTAAAAAATATACATATATACATGGCATAGCCTACATAGTTATACATGTGTTATTGCTATATATTAAAGCTAAGTATTTGCATTTTAAAATACAAAACAGCCTGTCAAGATATAATCTAGTCATTATTACTTTAAAATTAAGGTGATACGTACAAAGAAAGGTCTGGCCAATGGGATACCCATAAGAATCAAGTTCTGCCTACTGCCAAACTATGTGGGGAGTTGTGGTGAACTTGATTCTTGTGGAATGAGGGGCCCCATTCTTCTCTTCAAATCATATGCCATTAATCTAAAACTGTTTCCCATCTGCTTACTGCCTAGTGAAGAAAAAGACTTTTGATTGACTGCTAAGTTGGAATTGAGTGTCCATTTGAAAGATGATGCTTATATCCTGAGAATGAGGCTCCCACTCACCAGTTCTCATTACAGTTTTAAGTCATTTTTCTCCCCAAACTCAATTCCCCAAAGGGAAAGTACTGAAGATACTTAGAAACACAGCAGAAGCATGAAATAGTACAAAGAATACCTGTCTTGGAGTCAGGAAAACCTGGTTTGGAATCCTGCCTCTGACCCAGCTATCTTAGAGGTATGACTGTGACTATATCGCTCATCCTCTCAGAGTCCTAGGCAATTCTAGAAGAACTGTAAGTTACAGACAGCTTGCTGATTAGCATTTGTGAAGAGAATTTCTATACACAGAAGAAATCACAGGTCTGGACCAAAACAAACATTCCAAACACAACTACAGAAGAACAAGAAAATTTTGGTTTAAAATGTTTTTTCTTGAAATACGTGTGTATTAGTCTTTCTTTAAACACCAAAGTCGATTATGCAAAATTTCCAGAGACTTCAGAACAAATTTAGATGAATGTCACACTAAAAAAATTTCCATGAAATGTCACTTCATAAATCTTATGTCATATTGCTATTATCTCATTGCATGAAGACTCATTTAAGACTGTCTTGTAAGGCCCTCGTAAAAACAGAAATCATAAGATGATATTTCACTATTCTCAAACCCTATCTATGCTATTAACAACAAATGCTGAGAGTCGGAGTTTTGTGTATATAACAAATATCCACATAAGCCGACAGTAATGTCTTTTCAAGTACTCGTCCAAGCCACTCATTCATTTCCATCTCTCCATAGGCTTTGTCACTTTCATCTTAGATCTAACAGAAGATTTACTTGAGCTTTTGTCATGCTATTTCCCATTCCCTGTGAAACATTTAATATGTCACCGCCTAGGTGCCACACTACCAATTCTACATAAACCACAATAGACAACTGAGGAAATATACTATTAGTGATATTTTTAGCTATTTTATAAGTATGTCACAGAGCAATTTTTTCCAACAGTGACAAATAAAATAAAAATTCCACTGAATTTTTTTTATTATTTGGAGAGACTAGATATATTTATAGTAGCAAATAAAATCTAGTATTTTCTTCAGTGTCATATAAGTATGACTGTTGGGTGGCTAGGTGGTGCACTGAGTAAAGAGCCGGCCCCGGAATCAGGAGGATCCCAGTTTGATTCTGGCCTCAGACACTTAACACCCCCACAAAAAAAAACTAGTTGTGTAACCTTTGGCAAGTTATTTAACCCCAATTGCCCTCCAAAAGGCAAAAAAAAAAAAATGACTGTTCTTAATTTTAAAAGAGTTTATGTACCTGATTGTTTAATGGCTATTTTGTATGTAGTCCATGGCAGGTTCTGAGAACCCTTAGGCAACTCCATCTCTCACAGAGAAATTAGATTCCCAGAGTTTGACTAGCTAAATCTCCCTCTTAGGGTTTGAGGAATAACCTTTAAGGCACAATACTATGGCTTTCTCTAATGCTGAGTGAAATGAGCAGAATCAGGAGAACATTGTACATGGTAATAGCAACACTGGGCAATGACCAACTTTGATAGACTTAGCTCTTCTGAGCAAAGCAATGATGTAAGGCAATTCCAAAAAACTCGTGATGGAAAATGCTATTCACATCCAGAGAAAGAATTATGGGGTCTGAATGCAGACTGAAGATTACTATTTTCTCTCTCTCTTTTTTTTGTTTTCTTTTTTCTACTTGTGGTTTTCCCCTTTTGTTCTAAGTCTTCTTTCACAACATGACTAATATGGAAATATGTTTAATATGATTGTAAATGTATAACCTATATCAGACTGCATGCCATCTTGGGGAGGTGAAAATTTAGAACTTGTAATCTTATAAAAATGAATATTGAAAACTAAAAATAAATAATTAAAAAAAAGATTTTATAAAGCTAAAAGTCATAGTGGCTATATGTGTGTTAAGCTAAATAATTTAGATCCCAAACCCTTTACAAATTCAATTAATTCCTTACCCAGATTAGGGCTATTAAAAATTTTAAATATGTTAATAAATACAAGTGCCTATTGAGTACCTAGTCTGGATTATACTCTGCTATTTGCTATGTAGAAGAGAGAAGGATTAATAATGGTAGTAGTAGTAATAGTCCTGGACCTCACAAAGCTGATAATTTCATTAAGTTAAGAGTAAAGCAAATGAAAAAATTAGATAAAGTAAATTAGTACTAATATAAATGGTGCATACTATAAAGTGCCAAGACAATTCTAAGAGAAAGAGATGAGTGAGAGTTGGAGGAGTCAGGGAAGGTTTTATGGAATAGTCACATGGCTAATGTGTCAAGTGTCTGAGGCTGAATTTGAACTCAGGTCCTCCTGACTCCAGGGCCGGTGCTCTATTCACTGCACCACCTAGCTGCCCCAGGATAAGTAAATTGTTCAAGGAAAAAGTACAAAGTCTTAAAATCCCCCAAAAATGTAAATATTAGGTAGATGCAATGACCAAAAGTTATGTTAATGTGATATTTTACAATGATAATGATAAAACTCCAAAGTGGGAGGAAAAACCATTTTCATGGTAAAAGAATTATAGGTAGTTAGCTCAGCTGACTGGAACTCTAGTCCCAGTGAGATCTAGGTTAGGGTCACTTGACTCTATTCTGTTCCATAGACACATACTATACCCATGACTTGACCAGCAGATTTAAAAATGTTTTCTATTAGACACAAAGGGGAAATTAGGCAAAAGTGACCATCTTAGAAAACAACTTAAAAGAACAAGCCCTGCTGACAATGGGAAAAATAATACATTGTAGGGCTGGCTAGGTGGTGCAGTGAACAGAGCACCGGCCCTGGAGTCAGGAGGACCTGAGTTCAAACCCGGCCTCAGACACAACACAAAAACACTAGCTGTGTTACCTTGGGCAAGTCACTTAACCCCAATTGCCCTCCAAAAAGCAAAATAATAATAATAATACATTATAGTAAGTTGTGAAATGAATTCTTTTGAGTAGAAGATGATAAACACCAAGCTTAAAAATTCTTCATAACAATTTTTTAAATGTACATTTTAACATACTTCCCTCTCCATCAATATTGCTGATCTTTGAGGCTTTGCTGAATTTCAGTTGCTATAACAACCTGAGTAAACCCTTTATTGCTGCAGATATCTGTAGCTATTTTTAAATCTAACAGCTGGATTTGTCCATCTAAATTTCTCATAAGACAAAATATTTTTTTTGTTTGTCCTGAATAAATTTAAGAAAAACAAATGTCAGATACCATTTAAATTTTTAAAAAATTATGATCTTCAATATAGAAATGTGCTATCAATTATATAAGGTAAGACAAAGAATAATAGGAATATTCTGCAATGCTTTTAAAAAAAACTGTTTTCTAAAGAAACAGCAATACCAGCACAAAGCTTTCTCAGTTGCCACTTCTCATCTGAGCAGAAATATGCTTAGATATTTTAAATGTTTTCTTTCTCCAGTTACACAATGAAAGACAAAATCACCAAGGAAGAGACACAATAGCATTTACATAAAACAAAATGCATCAGACAGTTAAGGCATCCCAAAATCATTAGAGAAGAAAGAACCAGTTGAAAATTTCACATCTGAATTCCTTCCCATTTCAAAATGGCTGCATTAGTTCTATAGCAGCTTAAAATAATTGGATTAAAGGAATGTGTATCTTTACTGAGAGAAGTGTTTCACTATACAGCAATATTAAAAAATTATAGAAGAGGCTTATAGAAGAGGTTCGTGCAAGCAGTTTTTAGCGGACGATTAGCAGATTCTTATCTGGGATCAATGCACTCTGTGGCAGGGCTATTGAGTCACAGTAAGTGACTGCAGGATCACTGAAGTTGAATATATTCTGCCTAGGGTACCTAGATTTGCTGACTGGGAAAAATAAAATGTTTAAAATTATATATATATATATATATATACTATTATTAATACTATTTTACATGTAATTGGGAAATAAGATATACAGGCACTGGGGAATAGAGATCCACCATGCCCTACTGGAAAAGTCAGAAGGGGGTGTGGGAGAAGATGTGGGAGAGAGCAGATTGGAGGAGGAGATATCCTGTGGGATTGCTATTTTGGGGTGGTGGGTAGGGGGAAAATGGGGAGAAAATTTATAACTCAAAATCTGGTGGAAATTAATGATGTAAATCAGAAGTTAATAAAGCATTTGAAAAATGAAAAAAAGGAAAACAATAAATGCTGAATTAGTATGAAAATTGATATCAATCATATCTATATTTGTCCTTTTTGATGATTTAAGACTGTTTTCTGGATAGTATTATAGTTAAGGGATTTAGGAGGAAAAACTGTTTCTTAAGAATCAATTAAGAAAAAAAAACTTTCCCAAGATTCAAATTAATAAGAGCAGATCCTGGTACTGTACATCACTGGCAATGTTATTTCTAAATTCAAAAGGAAACTATAGATGCATTTGCATATCTTTGATGATATTGACTTTATATATCAACACAAATTAATCTAAGCTCTAGTGAAGTCTTTTCCTTTTCATCAAGATCTTTCAGGGGACAGCAGAATTACCATCCTGAGAGGCTAATACTGTGACCTGAATTTCAAGTGAGTCTGTGTTTTTCATGGAAGGACCCACAGAATTGTTTGCCAGTACTTCTAATTGCTCCTTCCATGTTTCTCCTATCCTTTAAATTCTCTTCTAAAAAGTTAGGATTTCTAGGCTTTTTAAAATCTAGATGGGGGGGGGGGGTAGTGTTGAAAATAAGGAATAAATAAGCTATAAGGCAGTGAGGAGAGGAGAGGGGAATAGGCTTTGAATAAAAGAATCCATTAAAACCCCAGCTTTCTAACAGCAAGTCTTGGCAGGATACAAGAACTGTCTAAGGTCATAGCTTTGATTTTGAACTAGAGACTTAAATTGAATGCTTGCTATAATTAGAAAGGCACATAGTGTTCCAGAAAAGAACCACTTATCAGAATGATCAAAAAGTCCACGATCTGGATTTTTCATATTTTCCATACATGGGCAACTAGCATTTAAATGTGAACTCTCAAATATAATCATACAAAAAAAGACTATAAATGCATGAGGGCAGCACCCAGTGAGTATAGGCTCTCTATTTTTGGTATACCATTAAGTCATGGCAGGCAGAAGATTGTCCTCTTATTTCTCAGATACAAGTATGGTCAATTCTAGTTCCTTTAGGCAGGGCCATACCTAAAGTGAGGTGAATTGGGACAATGGAACAGGGGCCCACACTTGGAATCACATAGGGCATAGATTTAGTGCTGGAAGGGACCTTAGAAACCATCTAAGTCAATTCCCTTATTTTACAAATGAGGAAACTGAGGCCCAGAAATATTAAATTATTTACCCAAGGTCATATAGATAGCAAAGATGGGATTGGAAAACATGTCCTCTTGATTCCAAATCCACTGGTCTTTTTTCTCTATCACTTGTCCCTACTTCCCCTTCCCCCTCCAGAAAAAAAGTCAGTTAGACAACAACTCAAGGATAGGTAAAAGGCTAGAAGAGATTGTATTAGCCTACTACAAGGGAAAATACAATCTGATAATAATATGTACTTAAAAAGTCCATCTACCTCCCTCTTTTCTCCTATTACCAAGGCAAAAGTGGTGGTGCTTTTGGGACTATCTTTCCATACAAGCCCCTAGGATTAATTTTTGTGACTTCTTTTCACATTTAAGACTATATCTTTGATTTTCTTTTTAACCTTATTTCACATGTATAAATGGCTTGGGGTAGGGGGCAGAGAGGAAGATAGATGGGAGTAGTAATGGCTGGGTATTTGCTCCTGGATCCCATTGGACCACTGATAAGAGCCAACTGAGCAGAATTAGTATCAGCTCCACACTCATCTTACCCTTGTTCAGCCATAATTGAGTTGGGACTTTCAGGTAAGGGGAAGAAATTTGTAGATTTTCATACCAACATAGTTTCTAATAAATCAAACATATGGTCAATCAACTCAATCAGCAAAAATCTTCATATAGATCTTTTTTTTTACTTTTTAAAATCTTTGGTGTAAATTTTCATTTTCCTCACACCTCTTTCCTGCTCTTCTCTCTTCCATCTCCTAAACTCCTCTTTCTTTTGCCCTTGTCTTACACTTTTGCTGCCCAAAATTATACTCTCCATCCCACTGAAGGACACTCTTCCATCCTAGTTTTTCCTTGCAATGCTTATTCATTCATTCAAAAAGCCTGTGGTAAATATTCATTATTAAGGCTCTGAGTTAGGATGCTTGCTCCAAAAATCACTCACACCCACCTTTAACCATATCTTTAAAACTCCAATTCTTGGGTGGGGTAGAAACAGGACTTCCTCGAAGCTCTGGCTCCCACCTCCCCCAATTCATGTAAAAAATTACTCTAGACAAACTTTGGAGGTACATAACCCACAAAATGACACAGAGAAGCTAACCTCCCACTGAGGACAGCCCAGCAGGCTGGCAGCAAGCGGCCAGCAAAGCGCTCTGGGAGCCAACCCCAGCCTCGCTCTAGCCAGAGATCTTAGCCCCAGGGTGGCCTGACCAGTTGCTGGCTGGAGGGACTTAAGATCACCAGTAGCTGTGGTGGTTTCCAGAATTATCAACCCATAGATGCCAAGGACAAAGTGAGGGTCAGTGCAGTGTGGACATTGGGATCTGGGAATTCAGAGTGCTACCCGGCCTTTGCCCCCAGGGGAGAAGTGGCTGAGGCACTGTGGCCATGCAGCCCCTGCCACATGGCAGCTTCAGCTCCTGGTCTGCAGTTTGTAGGGGGACCAAGTGACTAGTCTAAGGAGTAATTGCTCTTGCTTTAACCTGCTTGGATCTGGATCACTGTCTAGGGTGGAGGTCCTGGGGTGTGTGACCAGTTTTCCAGAGCAGGTGGAGGCTTCAGAGAGGGCACCCAACTAACACCTTCAGCAGCTGCAAAAACCCCAGCATTTGGGATGAAGCTCCCATTTCTGATAGCAGAGTTCTACTGTAGCAAAAAGCCCAAAAGTCAAGTAATTGAATGGCAACATGAGCAGGCAAAGGAAGCAAAGCACACAGAGCAATCCAACTTTACACTCCTATTTTGGGGACAAAAAGAGTCAAAGCATGGAACAGTAGGAAGATAAAGAAGTCAGAACTCCTGCACCAAAAGCTTCCAAGAAAAATATGAGCTGGTTATAGGCCACAGAGGAGCTTCAAAAGGATTTTGAAAATCAAATAAGAGAAGTGGAGGAAAATTTGGGAAGAGAAATGAGAACCATGCAAGAAAATTATGAAATGAGAGTCAATAACCTGACTGAAGAAAATAACACCTTAAAATACAGACTAAATCAGATGGAAAAAGAGGCTCAAAAAGGCAATGAGAAGAATGCCTTAAAAAGTCGAATTTGCCAGATGGAAAAAGAATCTCAAAAACTCACTGAACAGAATCATTCCTTCAGAATTATATTGGAGCAAATGGAAGCTAGTGACTTTATGAGAAATCAAGATACTATTAAACAGACCCAAACAAATGAAAAAATAGAAGGCAATTTGAAATATCTCATTGGAAAAACTACTGAACTGGAAAATAGATCCAGGATTGGACTACCTGATCAAAAAAAGAACCTAGACATCATCCTTCAAGAAATTTCCCTGATGTTTTAGAACCAGAGGCCAAAATAGAGGTTGAAAGAGTACACCTCCTGAAAAAGATCCCTAAAAGAAAACTCCTAGGAATATTATAGCCAGGTTCCAGAATTCCCAGATCAAGGAGAAAATATCACAAGCAGCCAGGAAGAAACAATTTCAATATCGTGGAAACACAATCAGGACAACTCAGTACTTGGCAGCTTCGACATTGAGGGATCAAAGGGCTTGGAATATAATATTCTGGAAGTCAAAGAAGCTGGGATAAAAAGAATCACCTACCCAGCAAAACATGATCCAGGGGAAAATATGGTCATTCAGTGGAATAGAGGACTTTCAAGCATTCTCGATGAAAAAACCAGAGTTGAATAGAAAATTTGGCATTCAGATACAAGAAGCAAGAGAAGCTTGAGAAGGTAAACAGGGAAAAGAAATCATAAGCCACTTATGAAAGTTGAACTATTAACATTCCTACATGGAAAAACAATAATTGTAACTTATGAAAATTTTCTCAGTATGAGAATAGTTGAAGGGAATAGAAATGTATATATGTGTGTATGTATATATATATGTATATGTATACATACATATACATGTCTATATAGGAAGGTATATGGGCGTATGAATACATATGTAAGTGTGTGTATATATGTCTACAGGTATACATAGACAGAGGGCACAGGACCAATTGAATAGGAAGGGATGATACTTAGAAGGTGAAATTAAGAAGTGAGAGAGGAATATAATGAGAGGAGATGGGTAGAGACTGAATGGGGTAAATTATCTCATATAGAAGAGGCAAGGGAAACTGGTTATAATGGAGGGGAAGAATAGGAAGGCAAAGGGAATGAGTCAACCTTATTCTCATTGAATTTGGCTCAGGGAGGGAATGACATACACACTAAATGGGGTATCTCACCCTACAGGAGAGTAGAGGGGAAGAGGAAGAGAGGGGGGATAATGAAAGGGAGGGCAGGCTGGGGGGGGAGGGAATTTGGAAGCACCCACTTTTTTTTTGCCTTTTTTGGAGGGCTATTGGGGTTAAGTAACTTGCCCAAGGTTACACAACTAGTTTTTTTGTTTGTGTTAAGTGTCTAAGGCCGGAAAGCACCCACTTTTGAAAAGGGAAGGGATCAAAGTAGAGAATAGAACAAGTGGGGGGTGGGATAGAATACAGGGAAATATAGTCAGTCTTCCACAATATATCCACTATGGAAATGTTTTGCATAGCTACTCATATACAACCTATATTGAACTGCTTATCTTCCCAGTGAAGGTGGGTGACAAGGGAGGAAGGGAAAGAATCCGGAATCCAAAGTTTTAAAATGAAATGTTTAAAAATATATATACATATTATTATTAATATTTTACATGTAACTGGGAAATGAGATATACAGGCATTGGAGCACAGAGATCCACCATGCCATACTGGAAAGTCCAAGGTGGAATCGGGGAAGATATGGGAGAGAGCAGATTGGGGGAGGGGATATTCAGTGGGAACACTGTTTTGGGGTGGTGGGTAGGGAAAATTGGGGAGAAAATTTGTAACTCAAAATCTTGTGGAAATGAATGATGTAAACTAAAAAATAAAAAAAGAGAAAAAATGCAACTCCAATTCTTTTAGTGACACAAAAACAAACAGATAAAATTAATTCACACAAAGGTCCGAAGTGAATGATAGGAACTTCTTTAACTGTCCTGAAGTATTTGCTTATAGAGGGTATCTTAAAAGTCTTAGTGCAGTTTTAAGTTATTCAAGTTAATTCATTTCCCAAACTACTCAAAAAGAAGGGGAATGAAAATATTTATTTAGGAATGTGACATGTATTTGGAAAACTGCTTTGCTTTCAACAATTCCAAGCTTCTCCGGGTATTAAAGTTTGAAATCCTACTATGACTTTTGGGACACTTTGTATACTAGGAACCACAGGAGAAGGGAAAAGTACTACATTTCCCATTAAGAAGAATCTTCATTGCAACTGGGCATAGGGCAGGAAGATGACAAAGTATTGACTATCTCTTTGGGAATTTGTAACCTTGGGGTAGAAGAGATTAGGTAGGACAGCAAGTAGAAAACCAAGCCTGGGAGTGACAGGTAGTGCCTGAGGCAAGTCTGGAACTTACACAAGGCAAATCTGGCAATGTGTAAAGTTTGTAAGACAGATGGGCTACAGGCAGGATTGATTTTTAAGGGTGTCTGCACTGAAGGCTCCAATACAACTCACTCCAGCTGCAGAGAAAGACTGTTACTATGCCTTCCCTACTGGAATCATTACCTTTTTAGAAGAGCCCATTTCCCAAACTAGTTGAGAGGAAGGGAAATGAAACTATACTTATTCAGGAATATGGCTAAAATTGTTTCCTATTGTTTTATTATTTATTCCTGACCCACTTAAATGTTTTTCTTTTGCTATTTCCATGCTCACCTAGATCTGTTAACATTGTTAAGTATATAGGTAGACCCAAATTAACTTCAGAAACTTCTCAATTTTCAAAATAGGGGGGGGGGGCAAAAGGAGTCCATTTTGGGGTTCTTATGGATGAATTATTTCATTCATCTCATGAATTGTTCCCCAAATATTTTTCAGATATTCCTATTTATGGATAGTATAGTGCTGATTGCATGCATCAAGCTCTAGAATATTCCTAAATCTCTTCAATGAAATACATATTATTCGAGAGAAGAGCCTAACAATATATACAGGAAAAAATGAAATCAATAAAAATTGTCTGTTTTCCAGATTATGACATGAAGTTGGATGGTCAGTTCACTGAGCTGGTAATTAATACATATATTTGTGACAGGCACTACATATAATCAATAATGAGCTAAAATTTGAATTAAACAGGAGGAAGAAAAGGGGGTGACTTTCACTTTGCTTTCAATAATCCCAAGTGTCTTCGTATCATAAAAACTGATCTTTTTAACAGAAGTCTTTCCCTAGTGATGCTTTCTGATTAGGAATCTTGAAACACAACAATCTTTGAAGAAGTAAAGTTGTAGATAGACCCAGAGGACAATGGAGAGATAAAGTAGATTGCAACATATTTTCCAGGGATGTTCTCAATGTAAAAAAAAAAATGATATAAAGAATGTTGACAGGGAAATAGATGATTGGAAAAGGAGGTACATCCAGTCACACAGTAAAAACAAATAGAATACAAATTGTAAAATCTTCAAAGATGTTTATATCAAACATATTTTATTATCAAGGACAGTAGAGTTCCACCACACTTGTATTCTAACATCAGAGCCACAGAGGTGCCTATAGATGAATTATAAATGGCACTAAAATGAGCAAAGACAAGAAAAGAAGCTGGATTAGACCAAGTGAATAAAGAGATCTGAGGGCAATGCCTAATCCACAAGGTATCTGAAGTAGGTATCACAAGATATAAAGAGTGTGGAAAATATTTCACTTTTTTTAAAATCCCCCCAAAAGGTGACTGCAAGAACATTAGCTATTAGTGATGTAGATACCTACTTCCTTGCCTTTATAAAAAAAATTTTAATGAGAATCACATATTTGTGCACTGAGGATAATATCAACGAAGATGTTAGTAGGGAACAGGCAGGCTTTCACAAGTGACATTCTGTGTTGTTGTTTGTTGCTCAGTCATGTCTGACTCGTCATGACCGCATTTGGGCTTTTCTTAGTGAAGATACTGGAGGGGTCTGCCATTTCCTTCTCCAGCTCATTTTATAGATGAAGAAATTGAGGCAAACAGGAATTAAGTGATTTGTTGAGGGTCACACAGCTAGTAAGTATCTGAGGTCAGATTTGAACTCACAAAGATGAGTTTTCCTGACTTCAGGCCCAACCCTAACCACTGTACCATCTAGCTGCCTGACATTTTATAGAAGATCACTTCTTTACCATCATATAATTTACTGAAGGTCATAGAGAACACAAGATCTCCCTGTTTTTTGCTTGGAGATGCATACATACAGAGAGATATAGAGACAGAGAGAGCAGTATTTGATTCAGTAAAACAGAATACTACCTTAAAGACTCCTTTCTAACAAAATATCTTCCATTCATACATGAAAATTGTTCAAGATTCCTTGAAAGATAAAACAAGAGAGATCTGAAGACTTTCTGATCATCAAAATCAGGAGAGTTATAAAGCACAGGAACAAATATTCACCAAAGGTGTTTGCCATTGTTATGGAAAAGCTCAAAAAATGAATAGGGAAAATTTAAAATTGAATAAAATTAACAAAATTGAATAGGGAAGTTCTTTAGATGTCATGTCCTTTCAGATGATCCCATTTTTAGATAATATCATCCCATTTCTGGGGCACAAAGCTCCTGAACACTAAGGTATTTCCTGGAAGAAATCTAACCACTAAAGAATTTGGCTTATCCATACAGGAAAAACCAATTAGATGAGAAATGTGTGTTCTGTGACAAGCAGTTAAATAGAAAACCTATGGAATTTGTCTATTAGTATATGTCTATATACTGACATATAGGTATATGTATATAACTCAGACAATACAAAAAGAATAAGTTGGGTCCAAGATTAAACAAGAAGAGTGACCTGAATTGCATAGAGGAAAATGCAAAGCTCCTTTAATGGGTCCCACACTTCTCCCCAAAACAAAAAGTTCCTCTTTTTAATACATTATCCCCCCAAGTGTTGTTTCCTATGGCTGCAAGTCACAAAACATTAGTCTCTAAGGAACTAAAAATGAGTATCACACAGAGAGCAATGGAGAGGTATATTATGGCTGCGAGTGAGCTGGAACATTTAATAAATGAGGAATCCCAAAGAATTGAAATTAAGAATGTTCTCAGGAAAACATGTGATTAAAAACATGAGTTTCTCACCTGGCAAGACTAAGGCATGGCTGCATTTGGGGTCATGTAATTAAGTGGGTAGCCTCAGTGCTCCACTTTGCACAGGTATCCTAGTTTGGTCAGAATAAAGCAAGGAAGGTACCTAGTACATCGGGTGAACCATCAGTAATTAATTGAGAACAAAAGTTGCAGGATGGGCAAGAATGGATAGGTTGCTATATATGTCACTGGAGAGAACATCTAAATCTATGAAATCAGAGCCATTTGAGTGCTTGAATTTCTAGTTTGTGAAGAACAACAGGAGACATGAGTGTTGAGTAGGGGACAGGTACTAGGAGGTAGAAGGTGTTAAAATAGATACTGTCTCTCTGCTTAGGACCTTGGTGCCTACTACTGTTGGCATGTACTTAAGTTGCCAATTCCTGATGATATATGTCAATATCATAGTATAGTGTATGTCATGCTACTTGATCATACATACTATTATGAAAGAAGACATACAATAATAAGTGTCACTCATGGTCCAACATTCTAAATGCTGAGTTTACAAAAACCTTTAATATTGGGAGCATCCCTCTTACCCATATCTATTTGGTTCCTTTTGTTCTCACCCTACATTCTCTTTGAGATATCTCTGAATTTAGCTCATGTCTAGGTCTCCACTGCTGTTGGTAAAAGGGTTTCCAGCTCCTTACAAATATCCAATACATATCAAGTAGAGGACAGTTTTTATCTTACCATCACCACCCCCATGCAGAAAACACACAAGTATCTAATAACAACCCAGTGACTCCAACTCCTTCCTCCAAGCATAGTGTCTCCCTGAACAATGGCTTATCACTCTTTAAGACAAGCAGGATGATCAGCAGAGAACTTCTCTGATTAATCCACTAAATAAATATTCCACAAACTCAAGTAACTAGAATCCAACAATGTTTTTTTTTTCTTCTTCTTTGTCATTACAACCACTACTCAGAAATGTTGTTTTGTCTTAGAGCACATAGGTCCTAGAGAACAGAAAGAAGGTCTGTATACACTTAATTTTGGACAATGTCTTGTATAATGCAAAATGTAATTCAATATTTAAAAATTATTTCGAATGAAGAAGTCTCTGAGTTAGTTATAAATCAATCAAATATTAGTACCATCTCCCTTTTTGCTATTAAAATGATTTCTTCTCTATTAAAAAAGACAAATCCAGGGAAACAGGTTGATTTTAAAGGAAAGAGGTTTCACTTCAAGAAAATTAATGACTCCTCTGCCTGGCAAGTGTAGTGGATGTATGTTAGTGGATGCTGTTGCACCACATGAATGATTTTACTTTTTTATTTCCTATTGGCCTTTTTGTCCCTTTAGAGCATTCATGGATGTGTGTTACTACATTACTAAGCTGGACTTTTGCACAGAGAAGCATCACAGAATCAAATAATTTTACAGCTGGAAGAATCCTTTGAGATAATTTAGTCTTCTCCAATCTCTAAAGTTGTTTTATTTTTGTCTTTGTACCCTTATTGCCTAGCCCAAGGTGCTGCACATATACACACTGCTGCACACATAAATCCTTAAACATTTGCTGAATTGAACCCTTTCATTTTAAAGCTCTGAAACCTGAGGCAAATTAAGTGACTTGCCCAGGCCATAGCTAGAGGTAAAAAACCATGACTTGAACCCAGGTTTCTCGACTCCCAGTTTACTGCTTTTTCCATTATATGCTGCCACCAGCTTTGCAGTAATAAAGTTCAGTCATGTTGAAACCTTCTCTGATCATGGTCTACTGCTAATACTGAGACATACTGTGTGATTCTGGACAAGTCACTTAACCTCTTCCTGCCTCAGTTTCTTCATCTGTAAAATGGCTAATAATAGCATCTACCGCCAGGATTGGTGTGAGAATAAAAGAGAATATTTTAAAGCAGTATGAAAATCTTAAAGTGCTGTCAGTGTACATGCTACCTATTATTTTCCAGAAAAGAAGCAAAAAAAATGGCATTTTAGCAAAGCAAAAAGCTTTAGAATGCTAGGGAGTTCTAAATGTTAAATGGTTTGAGGAAAGGTGTAATGATTTAATTATAACATTGTGTTTCAGTCACTGAAATGCAAAAATCTTTCTATCTTCTCAGAAAGTACATGATAAAGTCATTATATTTTAAATTTAGAAGGGAAAAGAAGAGACTACAACTGTAAACATGTTAACCAAATCTCCTTTTTACACAGAAATCACTTTGCCTTCAAATAGTCCAGTATTTTATAAATATCAAAGGATATATGCATATTAAAATGAAAAGACTTTAATTAGAATACATTTTTATTGACTGATAGAAAGGAGAGTGGGAGGGTGGAAAGGCCCTAGACTTGGAAACAAAGGATATGGTTTGAGTACCCTCTGTGCCACTCAGTAGTTATATAGCCTTGGAAAAGTCAGTTAAATAAGCAATTTCTTTATCCATAAAATGGCAATGGTAAAACATGTACTCTCTATATCACAGGACAATAGTGAGGAAAACACTTATATAAATGTTATTATTTAAAGGACTATATAAATATTATTCCATCATAAAATATTAAAATATAATATATTCTTATTGAGTTCTCTAACACTTAAACTATATGAAATATGTCTGAGAGGTTGGGATTGAAAGAAATACCTTATAAAGAATGCAGAATATATATTGGGTATGGACTGCAAAAATAGATTTATTCTACTATTGGAAGTGGGAAGAAATAGTTATATTCCAACATGACAATAGACCGACTGTTTTCATACATACTTACATATTGATCTATGTAGGTACAAAATTATAACATTTTCACATTCCATTGGAACATAACTATTAATTATATTCCTTAATCAAGTTTTTAACGGAGGGAACAGTGATTGAATCAGCTCCCAAACTTTCATTGGTTCCCCAGACATTTAATTAGCTTAACAAAATCATTGACAAAAAAGATCCTCCGTAGACTCTAACATAAATGACGATATCAATAGTTGGGTACATCCAGGAAATATATGTGGTCATAAGGAGACACATTATCTTTTTCCCCAACCTTCCTGCCTATGTTCCTTACCTGTTTCCACCACCTGAATGGAGGCTAACCCCTCCCCATCTCCACCCATGCAGGAGAGAACCTAAAATACCCGGTCTATTTTAATTCTGAGACTCATTTCTGACCCTCTTTCTCATCAGTGGTGAACTGGTACCCTTTAGCTCCACTCTCTTGTTGGGCAGACATGGCCACATATACCACAGGGATGAGCAGGAAGTCACCAACTATAAGTTTTCCAGTAAGATGAAGAGCCACCAGGACTTACCCTTTGTCTTCTCATTGAACCCTAAAGTCCACTTGGCTCTGCCATCTGTCTTGTCACTACACCCTCCAGATCCCTAGGCAATGCATTCTGACATGCCAATGCTCCCTAAGGATGCCTAGGACTTGCTATATGCTGTTACACTGCATCCTTGGGACTACAGGGCCCTCCTATATACCTCTCAGCTAAACCTTGCTACATGTGTTGCCTCTCCCAATTAGAATACAAGCTCCTTGAGAGTAGGCACTATCCTCACTATCACCAGGATTTAGTTCAGTGATCAATATAAAGTAAATGCTTAATAGAGACTTAAAAATTGATTCATATACACCTGTGGCCAGCATACATACCTGGCTGGATTAACTGACACCTCTAACCCTGCAGAGCCAACAGTGTTATCTTTGTGATATCTACCATCATGCAAGCTGCCGGTTCCATTGAGCTGGGATCCTCAGCTATGTTGCCAGACTACCTTCTGAGAAGTGTCTGGGTTGCACAGTTCTCCACCAGGTAACTTCACTGTTATTCTGATACCATGAGGTGGTCTTGGGTTTACAGTACAGCTGCTGCCTGACAGTGGTAGAAGAATGCCAGCTCTTTAGCTAAGAGCCCAGGAGCCATCCTTCAACTTGTTTTAATGATTAGACTCCCCCAGTAAGCTAACCAGGGAAGCTCTTCAGGTATTCTATCTTTTAAAATCTTTTCTTCCTCTATTATCTCAACCTAACTTTTATCTGACGTATAGTCAGAGAATGCTTTTAAATTCCTATCATGGCTTGTTCCAGTAAATCATTTCTAGAAGCTCCACTTAGCCAAACTGCAAAGAACCTGGGCAATGCTATTTTGAGGAAGCTCTGACCATCCCCTGCCCCTTGTGTTCTGTGCAAATCCCAAGGCTTCCACCAGGTCAGAAGGCCAAAAAAAATGCCAACCTTTGCCCTACTTCCTCCCAACTAAATTGGTGCTTCCCAGTATTTATAATTTCTTGATCTTAGCATTTAAGAGCCTCCAGAATTTAATTTCAACCTACCTTTCCAACCCTATCTCATATTATTGCCTACCACCTATTCTACTTTCTAGCCAAGCCACTATTTTCCCTAATCTATTCTCTATCCTGACTTCTACTGCCTAGAATAAATAAAGTCCTTCTTCTATACAGCATTACTTTCCTCAAGAATCACAAGATTTGTGAAATGTTACATGGATTAAAAAATAAAATTTAATAATGGACTGGAAGGGGAGAGATTTAAGGAATAAAACAAAGAAAATATCTTGGAAAAAGATACAGTAAAAAGAAAATTAACAAACATAGGCAGCTGGAGGGGAGGAGGAGAGATTTTTGAACTAACTACCTACACTACCTTTTATTTTGAGAAGGGCCAAAAGAAGGGAAGGAATAGATAACTAACAAACATAAAAAAAGAAAAATCAGTAATTTAATGAAAACTTCTAAACTTGAAAAAAGATAGGCAAATGGGGAAGGCAGTTATGGGAATGGTATTGGATGGGGTGGAACTGGAGGAGGGAAACCTGTGAGAGTTGCATCATAGTAGCTAAACCAAAGCTAAATTCAGAGACAAAGTATTGACTTGGAGTCAAAAGTTAAATTAGGTTTAAAAATATATTTTAAAGGGTGCCTAGGTGGCACAGCACTGGCCCTGGAGTCAGGAGGACCTGAATTCAAATTCAGTCTCAGATGCTTAACACAAAACTAGCCATATGACCTTGGGCAAGTCACAACCCCAATTGCCCTGCCTTCCCCTCTCCAAAAAAAAAAAAAAAAAGGAAAAAATCTTTTAAAACAATAGTAATGAAACAAATGGAGAAAAACCTAAGCCTCATAATTTAAAAAAGTAAATGGACTAAACTAGCAGGTCTCAATTTAAAATTTTTTTGCCAATTTTAAAACATTTTCTTCGAGTTCCAAATTCTATTCTTCCCTTTCTCTCTCTCTCCTCCCCTCCTCCATTCCAATACAAAGTGCATTCTATTGCTCTGTTTTAGTGGACTTTTACCCTGAACCCATCATCAGGTTCCCTTTATATTCTTGAAAATTACTGTGGAACCCCACAAAGAACTTTTGTTTATGTGAGTTATATCTATCGATATTTATTTTATCAGTGAAGCTATAGACTCTAAAAAAGCATTGACTCATTGAACCCAGAAGAGAGCATAGCTCAGGGAAAACTTTATGAGGCTTCTATGAAAAGTGAAAAGGATTGCTCTTCAATTCAGAGCTGAATTGCTCCTTTGCCACATGTGTTTTCAATTTCCCTTAGACTCTGTGTGTACTGTACCACCTTATTAAGTACCTTTTCTAAAATCTAATTAACTCTTGCTAACTAATTAATAGTCAATAGGGAACACACTGGAGTGGACCTTATGACAAATAATAGTACTAGAAATCCCTACTCCTCAAAACTTCAGTTTACCCTTAGAGTCCTTCAGGAGTAGTAGTGCAGTTGGCCCCGGGGAACAGAAACCGACAAGGCTGATATAAATTAGAGAAACAGTTTAGAAGACAGTGTTATTACATTTTTAAAGAGACAAATTTAATCAATCTTTAGACAACCTGAACAAAAAGAAGAGTGAAATCAAAAGAATTTTTAAACATTCATGTACTGCAATTTTTTTTAGTTGCCCCCCCCCACCTCCACTTGATCTCCAGTCCTTTACTACTATACAAAGTGTTGCTAAAATATATTGGTGTACAAGGGCCTTTCTTCCTTCCTGTCTGACTCCTTTGGGTTACATGCTAGCATTGGAATCTCTAGGTCACAGAGAACAGACATTTTAGTCACTTCACTAGCATAATTAACTAATCTTTCAAGGGCAAAGTGTGGCAATGTTGGTGAAGAAGGTTTTAAATCTTTTTTCTTCTCCAAAATGTACTGAAATTCAAATATGTAACTACAGGATATGCATCCAAGGAACAGAAAAAATCCATTCATTTTGCATCTGCTGATCAATAATTAAAGACACATCATAAAGGTAAGTACATTGCCAGTATTTTAACATGGGACACTTTACACAGTCACAAAGATGCCTGTAGCTTAAGACAACAGCCAAAAATACAAGAGTTTTCATTTTTTCTTAATAATTTTGTTTTAACTTCATAGCCTATGCAAATGGAACAAATCTAATTAATACCACTGGGTTTTTAAAAAGACTATATTATCTGATTTATTAATGTAAGGGATAAATATTCCAAATTCCAGAAAAAGGCAGAATCTGTGTTTTAAAAATTATTGTAGGCATATTTTTCTCTGATTTTTCTATAGTCACCTTTTAAAATATTACCACAGAAGAAATTCATGCAATATAAATTTGTGCACTAGAGTTTTGTGCTAGTAAAATGTATATTTTGGCTAATAGTTCAGTAACTTATCAATAGTTCACTAGTACTTATCAATAAGCCATTAGTAGATTGTTTCAGTGTTGACACATCTGTTCTTAATGTTCATTTAGTTGCTTCATACATCAAGAATATAAAAGAAAAACAATAAACACAATAAAATCCCAACAATTAGTCTTGAGTAAGCAAAAGTAAGAAACAAAAAAAAATTTCATTTCTTCTCCCTAGGATTGGAAAATGTACTGGAAACCTAATGAGGAAAGAAGTCATCTTTTAAATCAAGAATTAGGTTAAGAATAAAAGTTGCAATATTGGTACAATTGGCTAATTGCTTAAAATTGATAGACATTAGTGGTAACATGTCCATTCACTCTTTTGGATCTCTAATCCTGGACAAAATGAGATTGCAGATCCACTCAATAAAAGTGGAAATTAAACAACTGTAAGGTTTAACACTGACATCTATCATATTGGAAAAGTAGGAAAAAAAGTAAAATGGCAAATGTTGAAAGGGAGAGGTTGTGGCAAAACAGGTACTTTAACTTTGATAGAACTGTGAACTCGTCCAAATATCCTAGAAGACAATTAGGAATTATGCCCCCAAAGTTATTAAACTGTTCATACCCTTTGGCCTAGAAATGCTACTACTAGGTCTATGCCTCAGGGAGCTAAAGAAAGTGAAAAAGATGCATGTGTACAAAAATATTTATAGTAGCTCTTTATTTAATGGACTCAGGGGCCTCTAAGTGTGTTCCTAGAGAATATGCCTAAGCTAAATAAAACAAGATCAATAAAGAGAGAGAGAGAGAGAGAGAGAGAGAGAGAGAGAGAGAGAGAGAGA